>NC_090925.1:1084405961-1084740961 GCF_040938575.1 Ambystoma mexicanum
GCTCTCCAGTTCGCTTCGGGGTGGTCCCTCGGCAAGCAGAGATTGCACGTGGCGTGCCTGTCGACCCAAGGGTATTTGCGATTGCACTTGGGGCAGAATTGAAAAGGGGTACCCTCCATACGCACCTTGAGGCAGCGGGCTGTTAAGTGTAGGAAATGTATAAGGTGTACCTATACCAAGAGTGTAGATTATGTACAACCCCCCACTCTCCCTACTTGCAGGGCCGAGGCCAGAGGCCTTCCAAGGCCCGGGCCGAGGCCAGAGGCCTTCCGAGGCCCAAATCCGTCATGCAGCAGCCGACGGTCGATTTCTTCTCCAGCCGGCGTCAAGTGGAAATAAAGTTACAGTTGGTAAGTAACTTGTTCTTCACAATACTGTCTAGATCTGACGCAAGCTAGTATTACAGTAATGGCATTACAGTTTGCAATACCAATGAATGTACAGTTAAAAGATTTTAAGGTGAGGGGTCTATGAATAGTTTCCAAGTTTTCCCCAGACGAAGCCCTAACCTTAATTTTAGACACAGCGATTACACTCATTCAGTACAGCGCTCTGAAGCCTCTTCCCCGTACACCGTGCCTGTGATTTCAGATGCAACTCTGGGTTAATGGATTCATCGTTCCATAACTCAGCTTTTTCAGAGTTTGCTAGCGATTCTATCAAAGGGGGTGCTCAGCGCCTCTCACTGCTGCCTTTTTCACAACATAAAATCTTCCAGCTGGCGAAGCATTGCACGCGTTCTTGGTGGACAGCCAGGTTCCATCTCAATGGGCTCAGTTACAGCCCTTCTGCCACCCGACAGCACTCACCAGAATTTGCACCAGTGCTTTGTGACAAAAGGTGTTTATGTAGTCTGCCTCAATTAGGTTAAAGGGACAGTAGTCTTCACTGAATATCACCAATGCACAGAACAAACAGCCTCTCTGCAGCACGACTGCACTCGCCAGCACTTGTACATTTACAATAAGCAACCAGCAGTATGTACAAATCAATACAAATTTAGGAAAAAGAAGAAATAAAAAATAATTCTGCACATTGAAGAGTAAACACTATAAACTACCCTTTACAAGTCAAGATCCAGAAATCTACCCCAGATCTTCTCATACAGATTTGACTTATTTTGCAGAGAATGCAAGAAACTTTCAACCAGAAAAATCCTGTTAAGATCATTAATCCAAACATCCAGCATTGAAGGTTGCACAGATGTATTTAGAATCTGCTTTTTCGCTACTAATGCATCCCTAAACAGCCATTTCCTCTTTGGGTTAGTCAGATCATCCAAAAAGACTATCAACCCCAAAATCAGGGTTTTCTAAAACAAACATCCAATCCTGCCTCAGCACCTGGTTCAATATCCAGCACACCTTAGCCCAAAGGTTCTCCCGCTTACAGTCCCAAATCATGTGCTGAAATGTCCCTTCGAAGTGTCCACATCCCCAACATAGCTTTGAAGCAACCATACACGGGTTATACATTCGAACAGGTGTCCAATATGTTCGGTTTAGAATTGTAACCTGTCTCGCCCGCTCTTTTCCATTCAGCAATACAAGGAGGTACATTACTGCATATCTTCTCCCATTTAGCAACATCCATACCAGCGACAACATTCTGGGATCACATCCCATCAGTTTGGAGTTCCCTTCCCTTGGCTGCAACAAAAGGTTATATACCAAAGAAGCCAAATGTTCTTGTTTAGTGTAAGGAACTCATGGTGGCAATAGTAAAGACAGACAAGTGATCACAGTGCAAGGGTGTTTATTGAAATTCATAATGGGGGAGATACACGCCTAATCTAAACCCAAATCTAAAATGGGAGCAAGCTACGGCCATCAAATAATAAGGCAGTCCTAGCAGCATCTTGTCAAATAAAAGGGCCTATACTAAGAAAAACTATTGCTAACCCTTAATACTAAATTACAAAATGAGTGTGGGATAATGTTCACCAGGAAAGAAAGAAGAGTTCACAAAATGATAAATCACAGTAAGGCTGGGTCTCCCTTCCCCATGTTTGAGGCACGGGACAAGGCGGGACTCTCGAGCACAGTCCTTGGACTCATCAGCACGAGGTACACAGCTCAGTTCAACAATATCACAAACCTTCAGAGGCTAAGTCCCCTTCGTGCAAAAGTCTATTGCCTTAGAAAGATTGCCGATTCAAAGTAACCAACTAACAAAAGTTCTCTCCCCTTGGGCAGCTGTTCTTTGCCCGGATTTCACAATAAGACAAAAGTTCTTTGGGCAATTGCTCTTCGGCCCAGGGATCTTCCTCTGCCGGGCTTGTATCCTCCTCACAAAACGGGGCTCCCTCCATCGGGTTCACTACGGCCTTTCCTCAACACAGTTCATGTATTTTACAGTTTAATCAGAAAGTGAGGTTCTTTCTCTTTTGCTTCCTTTCGGCATCCCTCCGTCGTGTTCACACTTACCAATTATCACAGTTCACAATCGTTGTGGAAAGTGGGGTTCCCTTCCCCTAGCTAGGATGAGGAAAAGGTGATGCAGGGAAGGGAGATCATGTCTCAACCCTTGGTGTCCAACTTCCACTCCCCGAAGACCACTCGCCCAGGTGATCCTTCCCCACTGGTCCACACCCCCAGGAACTGGATCAAAGAACAATGGCCGTGTCCTGGCCACCTGGACGACAGATCTCCCGAGATTAGCAGGTGAAACACTTTCAGGTTTCTCACATTAGCCAGTTCTCTAATAGTGTCACCCAAGTTGCTCGCAGTAATACAACTGGCAGCACGAAGCCCCCGTGTTAGCGTGTACAGTAATCGCGATTCAGATCACCTCCCAAGTTATATTTTGCCTTCAGTTTCAACAAAATAATCCACTTTCCATCCTCCACTAGGTCACCCCACCATCTTGCACCGCCCAGAAATCAGGTCTGCCAGAACAGACTACGCCCCCATTAAGTTTCGCACTACTAGTCAACTAGATCGACCCACTCGAGCAGCTCAGGGCATTCCAGGCACAATGTCTTAGATAATTCGAACCAACAGTGCAGTCATGTTAGGGTGTGTTTAGGAGGTCAGCACCACCCTAGGTTCCAGCGGAACCACCGTACTTCAGATCTAGTCCAGTCATCCGTTTCCCCTTCTAGGAACGGGGCCATATGGCGCACTGCAAAAACATTCGATAAACTGCAAAGTTGGGGACATTCATGCCTCCCTTTTTCAGTGGTAGCTGCAATTCCCATAATTTCATCGGTGGCTTGTTCCCCCAGAGGGAGTTCTGCAAAATCCTATCCAGCCTAGCCCAAGTTCCTTTAACATGGAGTGCAAGCATTGCCGAAATAAAATTAATCCTTGAAGCAGCATTCATTTTGACTGTATTCACCTTCCCCCAGAGGCTCAAATTAAGCACAATCTTCCCACATTTCGTTCCAAATTCTCCAATGTCCACGACATGTTCACATCCATCATTTCATCGAACTCTTTTGTGAGCCTAAGTCCCAAATACTTCTTTTTAGTCGGGCGCCACTGGAAACCTTAAACTAAACTTGCACTAATGCAGGGTGAAGTAATCAGTAAAGTCTCAGACTGGTCTCAATTTATCTTAGATCCTAAAACCTTTCCATCACAGCTGGAAGAAAGCTAACTAAAGAGGTCTCTATGAATGCCAGATATAGGCTGATCCAATTTAAGATTCTAAACCGGCGGCATTATACCCCAGCTACGACATCAACAGCAAACTTTATGCATATTTTCTGGTCATGTCCCCATATTGCACATTTCTCAGGGAAATTCTGCCCACTTTGGTCCCGATCAAACATCTGCTAGGCAATATTGGGAAGGTCTCGATCATCACACGAATGCTCTAAAGTGGCAAGCATTGTAGTGAAGAAATGCATATTGAGACATTGGAAGCCTAAACGGTCTGGTAAAGAGACAATTTATACTAATGACAGAGGTAACGTATTGCAGGTGTGTCCTCTACTTGTAGGGATAAGATAATATGGAAACAGCTATGTGTATACTTGGCATCTGCTGAGTGGTCAGAAAGTGATGAAGATGCTGAGCATGATTTAAGATGGGGGGAGGGGAGAATGTTATTAGATTGAAGTTGAATTGTTTTAATGTACCCTTATGTAAGACACATTTATGTGAAATGCACCTATAGCATGACTGTGAAAGGTGCGTCACTGAAATTACTATTCTAAAGGTTGTCTGCCAAGTTTATAAATTAAGTTATTAAAACATTTCTTTTAAGTGGAGCATACCTTTTTGGAGAAAGACATCCAATTGATCGATACAGAAAGCCCTCAGTTCCTGCTCAGATTTATCTTTCTTCACAAGCGCTACCACATAATTTGCCAGAGCATTTGGGTCTGCATCACATCTAAAAATAAACAAGAATTGAGAATTTTTAAAAATGAAGTGCTGAATTACATAGTGTGATGTGCACGCTAGACTGCATGAAGGGCAAACACAATGGTTCATAGGGCTAGAGAGTCATCTGCCCACAAGAGTAGAAATCATTGATTTGAATTGCTTCAGACCTTTCAACAAAAAAGGATCACTCAACCTTACTATTTAAATACTGCAGAAACTGAATATAGAACAGATATAAAAAAGTTAAAGTTTAGCACATGAAATAAAATGATGCGTGTGAACCAACCAAAAGAACCAAAATACCATTGAAGAAGCATGGCTAATGTCCCAGATTAAAAGTGTATTTTATAACTAGCATGTCCTGGACAGTAAAAACAAGACAGAGGAAACCACTAAAAAAAAAAAAAAAAAAAAAAAAAAAAAAAAGCTTCCCTCGACCCTCCCGAGTCCAAAAAGTACCGCCCCATCTCAAACACCAGATTCCTAGCCAAACTCATTGACCTAATCACCTTCTCACAACTAAATACCTTTGTCGAAGCCAACAATCTCCTAGACCCCGCTCAATCAGGCTTCAGAGCCCGACACGGACCCAAAACCACCTTAACCTCAATCTGGGATGACCTTAGAAACACTGCAGATTCTGCAGGATGCGCCACATTAATCCTTCTTGACCTATCTGCCGCCTTCGACACAACCACTCAATCCTGCTTGACCGCCTCCACTCCCTAGGAATTTGTGGAACAGCCCTCAAATGGATAGCATCCTTCCTCAACAATAGGAAGCAAATAACCCTACTCTCCACATACTCCTCCCAAGCCCGACCAGTCGACACCGGAGTTCCACAAGGAGCATGCCCATCAGCCCTCCTGTTTAACCTCCAAGTGGCCACCCTCCCAAGAATAATTCGCTTACATAACATCCTGTGCTACAACTACGCCGATGGCACTCAACTAATTCTAAAACTCCTAAACTCAAAACCCAACTGCCGACCAGACCTCGCTTCCTGCCTCCTCGACAGATCTCTGGATGGCCACAAACCACCTCTTGCTAAATCCCTCCAAAACTGAAATAATGGTATGTGGCAACACCGAACTTCTTCCACACCCACTACCCTGGCAATCTACCATGGGCAACTCACCGGCACCCTCTAATTCAGTGAAAAACCTTGGATGCACCCTAGACTCTGACTTAACCCTCTCGCACCAAGTCAACAACGTCTCAAAGTCCTGCCACTACCACCTTAAAACTGTAAGGCAAATTTTTCCATACCCCTCCTTTCGCAACAGACTCTCCGCTGTCCAATCAATTGTTATATCAAGACTGGATTATGGTAACCCCCTCTACCTCAGAGTGCACGCATACCAACTGAATAAACTACAAAGAGCACAAAACGAAGCAGCCAAACTGCTACTAGCGCTTGGCCCAAGAGAACACATCTCCCCAGCCCTCAAAACTCTACACTGGCTTCCGGTTGCCCGAAGGGGCGACTTTCAAAACCTTATGCATCTCTCACAGAGCACTGCATAAAACCAGACCTCAATATCTTCAAGACAAACTAAAGCCCCATCACCCGGCTCGTACCCTAAGATGACGCTCAGCCGGCCTCCTAGTCATACCAAAAACAAACTCAGTCAGATTAGGTGGATCCTCATTCTCAGCCTTGGCCCCCACTCTGTGGAACGCACTCACACCCCACATCCGACTCACTGAGGACCTCATGTCTTTCAGCAAACTACTGAAAACATGGCTCTTCCCCTAAAACTGACCTTTGACTCAAACTGGATAACAGCAACTCAATGACACTAGCCCAAATGCTAGATCTTAAATAAAATTCCAGCATCATGATCAGAGCAAGAAATCGAAAAATAACCACCAAGGTAAACTAAAAAGGACAAACAGAATGAAAAAGGATCATAGCAGTGAAGTGGGTAAAAAATAATTAGTTGTACGAGAGCAGTCAAGTGGTTGAAATTAATTAAATGGATGAAATAAATGTAAAAGGACAAGAAGATCAAAGTGGACGAGAGGAATAAAGTGGATAACAGCAATTCAACTAGCCCAAACTTCTAGATCATAAATAGCAACGATATAAATAACTTTCCAACATCAATTTTCCTAACGAGAAATCGAAAAACTAATAACCTCTAATGTAAACTAAAAAGGACAAACAAAATAGAATGAGTAAAGTGGAACAAATCAGTGAAGAGGATAAAAAGTATAAGTTGTATGAAAGCAGTAAAGTGGCTGAAATTAACGAAATCTGATCAAATGAATGTAATGGACGAGAAGAACAAAATGGACAAGAAGAATAAAGTGGAGAGAATGGAAAGATGAATACATGATACGGCTGAGTGCACAGAGATGGCATGAAGGCAAAAGTGCATGGTACAAATGGAACAAATAGACTATACGATTCAAGTGCATTTAACGGGTGTAGTGCATGGGACAGATGGAGAACATAGGACGGAGCGAGTGCGTGCGACAAGTGACATGAGTTGAACCGATAATGCATGATGAATGGATGAAGTGAGTTGAGCAGATGAAGGTCGGTGGAGAAGATAAAGAGCGTAAAGCGGATGAGAGCGTAAAGCGGATGAGAGCGTAAAGCGGATGAGAGCGTAAAGCGGATGAGAGCGTAAAGCGGATGAGAGCGTAAAGCGGATGAGAGCGTAAAGCGGATGAGAGCGTAAAGCGGATGAGAGCGTAAAGCGGATGAGAGCGTAAAGCGGATGAGAGCGTAAAGCGGATGAGAGCGTAAAGCGGATGAGAGCGTAAAGCGGATGAGAGCGTAAAGCGGATGAGAGCACAGAATGCAAGAGAGCGTGGAGCAGATGTAGGCTGGGGAGTAGATTATAGCATGGAGCGGGCTTATGGTGTTGAACAGATATAGGTTGTTGAGCGGATGCATGATATGGGGGGGTTTTGAGCAGATCTAGGGTGTGGAGTGGAAGTATGGTGTGGAGCAAATGTAGTGTCTGGAGCAGGTGTAGAGAGGAGCAGGTGCGGAACGAGTGTAGAGTGTAATGGGTCTAGAGCGGGCATAGAGTGTGGAGCGGGCGTGTGATGTATGCGATGGAAAGGATGATGTAGGTAGAAGGAACGGGTCAAGTATGTTGAATGGAATGGATGTAGAGTATGGTGCGAACGGGTAATGTATGTGGAAGGAAAGTGTGTTGTATGGGTGATGTATATGTCAGAACGGATAATGTACGTGACGGAACACGTAATGTAGATGGTAGGAACTGGTCCAGTATGTTGAATGGAACTGATTTAGAGTGTGGAGCGGCTGTAGAGTATGGAGCGATCGAGTGATGTATGTGGAAGGAACGGATGACGTGTGTGGAAGGAACGGATGACGTGTGTGGAAGGAACGGATGACGTGTGTGGAAGGAACGGATGACGTGTGTGGAAGGAACGGGTGAAGTGGATGGAGCAAGTGAAGTATGTGGGAGAAATGAAGTATAGGGTTGGGGCGGATGAACTGGGTGGGGCGGATGAACTGGGTGGAACGGGTGAAGAATATGGATGATTGGGCAAAATGAGTGGGTAGAATCAGGGGAAGTGGGTGAATGGAATAGCGAAGTATGTGGAAGGATTGGGTGAGGCGGGTAGATGGAACAGAGAAAGTGGATGTATGGAACGGGTGAAGTGTATGGATGGAATGTGTGAAGTTTGTGGATGGAATGTGTGAAGTTTGTGGATGGAATGGGTGGTGAAGTATATATATGGATGGAACGGATGAAGTATGTGGAAGGAACGGGTGAATTGTGTGGAAGGAACGGGTGAATTGTGTGGAAGGAACGGGTGTAGAGTGTGGAGCGAACAGGTGATGTATAAGTCGGAACAGGTGATGTATGTGACGGAAGGAGTGATGTAGATGGTAGGAATGGGTCAAGTATGTTGAATGGAACGGGTGTGGAGCGTGTGTAGAGTATGGAGCGATCGGGTGACGTATGTGGATGGACCGGGTGAAGTGGATGGAGCAAGTGAAGTATGTGGGAAAAATGAAGTATAGGGGTGGAACGGATGAACTAGTGGAGCAGATGAAGTACGTGGAACGGGTGAAGTACGTGGATGGATCGGGCAAAATGAGTGGGTAGAATCGGGGGAAATGGGTGAATGGAATAGCGAAGTATGTGGAAGGATCGGGTGAAGCAGGTAGATGGAACAGAGAAAGTGGATGTATGGAACGGGTGAAGTGTATGGATGGAACTTATGAGGTAGATTGATGGAACGATCTGTAGTGCATAAAACAACCGAAATACATAGAATGGCGGGAGCGCATAGAACTACTAGAGTGTGCTCGATCAAGATATATCACATCTCCACGCTTACTCTCTCCTTTACACCACCACTCAACTAGAACACAGCAATACTATGACACCGTTCGGTTTTGCTGTTCTCATACTACCCATCATCTTATCTAAACACAGCGGGCTACACACCCCCCAGCCCAGGCATTCTCCTCAGGCCTAACGCAGCGAGAATCGGTCCGGATAACAACCTGCCAGAACAAACACATAATCTTGATCTCCCAACCACCACACCTACCGCTAGAAAGCAGCCATCACAGGAATGCAACACCGCTGCACACATATTCGGTGCTCACACGCACCTTATGACTCTGTCTCTCTCTACTGACTTTAACTTCGGTTCCCGAGGGCGTTCAACCTACCAGCGCCTTGAGATCATACCAATGGTACATAAGGCACTATATAAATGCAAAATAACAAACTACATTGGCATTATTGTACACGTTTGCTCTAAAATCATACTCCAGTGGCAGATGTGGAGGGGAGGGGTAATATACCATATGGTCTTGAGACACTCCTGCAGTCTGCTTCAGCTGCATTTCTTTCCCCCTCCCGAAGATCTAGACTATGCACAACACGTCCTGTAGGTTATGCAATGCATTCCACTAACCTAACAGGTTAAGGACACAATAAATGCTGTACTTTAAATCTGTGCCAAGCGCAAATCTATTTGGGCAAGTTATATGGATTTGCATTTTACAGTACCACAAACAGCATTCGTTGGTTGGAAAGGCATCTCATACTGTACACATGCGTGTGATAAAGCGGTTTTATGGAGGCGTCATGAAGTACATAATACACACCAGGACAGTAGCTCATTTCATTTTTCACAACTCTCATCCCAACTTTAATGTGTTTGTAACCATGAACCATATCTAGTCATTTAGATAGCTTAAGGATTTGGAGTTGAGGATAAAACGGCTAAGACATTGGAGGTCAGGCTTCATTTCCAGGGATAATGTTACCTCTTCCACAAAACCGGAAGCCTCACTGTTTGACAGGCAGAGAATGGAAGGGAAACCAAGCATCGGGGAAGAGGTCTGTGTGGAGGACCATTCCTACTGCACAGATATCCTTGGAAAATGTATTTTGAAAAATAAAATGTGTTAAATAGGGATTATTAACAATGCAAGAACTGTGAATTGGATGAATAAAAAAAAAAACACAAACAAGCATCCATGTAGTGCTTCACTTCTGGTCTGTGGGAAAAGGAATAATATACAAAGGCTAGAGCTGTGGAATGAGACAACAGAAGCTGGTGGGGAGTAAAGCATATTGAATTAAAACAGTGTGTAAAAAGCAAATACTACACACATCATAAGTGGTTTGTAATATCTACCAAACCATCTGACAACATACATCATAATGTTAATCGTTGCCACAGGCAATATAATAATGGCTCAACTTCACATTGCTGTGTGCATCAGGCCAAAACATCAAGGAATTAATCATCTGTCCTCATTCTAAAGACACTCCACCCTCAGCAGGGTCCAAGCCTGTTAGTTTCAGTACTTTGTTCTAAATGGTCACCCTTACATTAATATCTTTGATCAGTACAAAATGCTGGGGATTTGAGAGAACATTACAGTTGGTGCAACTATACTTTTAGCTAACAGATATCAAAAGTTTAACAATTTATGTGTTAGAATGTGCCTCTGTATAGAATGAGATATGGAGTCAAGCAATAAACCCAGACAGGTGGGTGCTTTAACGATAAGAAGAACAATTTCCCAAAAACAAGCTACCTGTTGGTGTCACACACTTGGATTCAAGGTCTAGACGAGGATTTGGCACATTTCGAACACGGTCTGGTGTTGGAACAAATATCACAAGATATACACAGAAGCTAGTATTTTGACCAATAATATATATGGTTTTATTTAACTACATAAAACATTGAGCCCAATGGGTCCAATTATTAAAAGAACACAAGGAGCGGCAGAGATAAATCACAATCCTGTTGGACAGAAAGAAAAATTCATGTAAAGATGATTGTGTGAGTCAACTTACTTCATTCTAATCATATATCGAACCTCTTTTATTTCTTATCATGTTCTGACCACATCCCACAAGTCCCTATCAAAAAAGTGGTCCCCCGTAGCTCAACAGATACACCCGGGTGCTTTAACGAGCCAGGTAAAGCCCCGGCCAGTTTGCATGGTAGCCCGGGCATTACCTGCCCCACTTGGTGTTTTTTTTTTTTTTTAATTGGTATT
The DNA here is from genome assembly GCF_040938575.1 of Ambystoma mexicanum. Taxonomy (NCBI): domain Eukaryota; kingdom Metazoa; phylum Chordata; class Amphibia; order Caudata; family Ambystomatidae; genus Ambystoma; species Ambystoma mexicanum. The sequence goes on from NC_090925.1 coordinate 1,084,416,825, forward strand.
AGCAAGAAACCTAGACAGCCGACATGGACACGTAGTCCCTTCACCCTTTCCATGATGGTCAAGGGACAACAGTGCCAAAGGCAGCTGGGGCGGGGCATGTGGAATTTTGGACTGGGAAGAAGGGAAAGAGAGCGCTGGTCCAGGGGCGCACTTACTTTAATTCCTGGTGGGGAAGATGGGAGCCTTTTGCTTCCAGATGGACTCTTGAGCAGGGGCTTTATCATAAGGTAAAGACCCCATTGTGAGCCTCCCAATTGGCTGGGAGGCCACTGCTGCCACCCCTCCTCCCCGCCAGGTGCTACCAAAGTTCTGGGGTAATAAAACCAGATTTGTCAGTCACCCTTTCAGGTTCACCCACGGCTCTACACCAGAAAGCCCCAAATAGTGGGCACGTCCCAAGGATTGATATTGAGATTTGCTGACCAGGAGCAAAGAGCAGCTCCTGTGTATCGGGCATAAACAGTTTGGCAAGCGCTACCTCCTAGTACCCAGGAGCTACAATATAGTGTGCAGCAAATCCAACTTTGCACAAGATGTTAACTTTTTGTCCATTTTATATTATTAAATATGCTCTAAATGTCTCTTGGACGTGTACTTTATTCTACTTTATATACCCACATTCCCAAACATACACAAGGCATAGCTAGTTTTTCATGGGCCCTCTTGCTACAGTAGGCAAATGTAAAATGTAGCTCCTGTTATATGTTAGTTACAAGCCAACTAGGCTCTCCTTGCTTATAGTTCCCAGCTCCTTGCAATTTCAAACCCCAACGTCCACAGAAAGTGGATAAAGTTGCCCCCCCAAACCCACAATTACTTCACTCATTCACATGCATTCACCATCATGCACACATTCAAAGGCACACCTCCCCCCACTACTGCGCGCGCAAAGACATTTTAAAAATTGTATTTCTACATCTTTAGTGCTTGCCGCCTTACCTCTGGACTCCGGCATACTGATTCTGATGCTCCGGATGTCCTGCCAGTTTTCAGGCAAGAAGATTTGGGCAGGGGGGGCGCCTTCCTTAAAAACTTCTCCCCATGACATGGTTCTGGAGTGGGTGTCTAGCAGCAACAGCTCTGCTTTATGCCCTGTGCCCTCCTAACCCACATGTTTTAAAAGGGTATGGTAGCCCGGCCAGCATGACTAAGAGGCGGTGCAAGGGTCGGGAACATAATGTCCCAAGTCTTACATGGCTCATTGGGCATGAGCAGCTGAGGAAGTCCACACAAGCTGGCCCAAGAGCGCGTCATCAATTTTTCCCCAAGGAACCTTTGACTTGTCCAGAATGTGTGGCAGGTCTGTGTCCCGCCGCCCAAAATGGATGGCCCGCCCATGGTTGAGGGGTTAGGTATGCCCCATTAAGAATGTACTGGGCGCTCTTGAATCTGGTGAACATTTGTTACATTTGAAAGTCTTTAACCATTCAACATCAGCACGTTCTCTACCCAATATGTCATCACTTGACTTGTACTTTTAGGCAAGGGAAGGATTTCTCTCCATCCTTCTCATGCCATAAACTAGTGACTGGTTTGGTTCCAGCAGCCAGTTCTAAAATTGCAACAAATACAACAACTTTGGTGGCCACTGCGAAATATGTAAGGAGTCTGCATGACCTTAAAATGTACACAGTGAAGAGATATGACACTTTAAGCATCCAGTATCTTTCCATAAATGCAACTCTTCTAGGTGGGAGGCACAAGTGAATGCTGAGGAACAACCACAGTGGGCACTGCTTGAGAAAATAGAATCCAGGTGCAGTCTCCTAGCTATAAAACCAAAGTGTTGAATCCCATTACTGTGAGGCCGAAAACGTGTGTGTGGGGGTGACGGAAGAGTGTTCTTGTTTTTTTTTGCAGGTATTAGACATGGGGAAGCAGCGGGTACCCTCCCCCTGCAATAAACTGCTAAGAGTGCACATTTTTGACACTCCATTTTTTCGCAGTGATCACATAGATCCTTCTCCTATAGCACCTGCATCAAACATCTGCACACAACACAAGGATGGATTGCAGAACACTTTCGCTGGATTATAACCCCTCGCCGTTGTAAGGATAGTTTATAGTGAAGGCACGCGTATAGCGTTCTGTTGCCATGACGGCATCTTCGTTTATGATTCCAGAATGTTGATGGAATCATACACGAAGATGTTGCTGAAAGAAGTTGGCCTTTCCGGGGCTCCTACAATTAAACCTACAACATCGTTACAAATATAATGCAGAGTTGTGTGATAACTTCTTGAAATGAAAACACAACAATTGGCGACGAGGATTACTGCATGGAGGGAGTCCCGGGCGCAGCGTGAGCAATGAAATACACGCTTCGCTCAATGCTGTAACTAGATACTGGGAACGGTAATTGACAACAAAGGAAAGGAGAAGTGCAGTCACATATTATAAGTGAGCGGCGCGATCAAGTGTGAAGAGTATATGTCAATGAAACTCACGGGAGCAGCAGCATATGGTGAATGCGCGCGAGCGGCCAACCATCTGATACACTAGAGGAAAGGACCTTAGTGCGTGCTGAACGTGCCGCCATTTTAAAAAAAAAATAAATAAAACGGTGAATATTTTGAAAAGCCAAACAGTGGTTCATGGTTAATGTCATTGAAGTGTAAATCACCGGGGAAGTTCAAACGAAAGGAGAGAGTGATGCGGAGACGTTTATGGAAGAAAAAAAAAAAAAAAAAAAAAAAAAATTTTTTGTTTTTGTTTGTGATTGCACGTGCACAATTTATGGCCAGTACTAAATGATAAAGTGTGAAGCACATGGAGTGAAGTGTGTTACAGAAGCCCTACAACATTGAGTTGGAATTTAAAGCATCATGCAGACCATATCTGCTCCAGTGAAATTTTTGCCTTTGCCTGGGAATCCAACATGCCCGTGGGAACAATGGCAAGATAATTTCCAAGTATATCTGAGGGCAATAGGAGGTTCAAGGTACAGTGATGATCAGAAAGAGGCCACTCTTCTAAGTTGTGTAGGTGCCGAGGCACTAAGGATTTTTAGGACATTGCCTGAATTAGAACATGATGAAGTGAGTTGGGAGGAATCTTCGAGTGGAGCTAGGAAATATGATGTAGCAATGGCCAAACTTAATAAGCATTTTGGAAATAAAACTAACATAGTATTGGAAAAATGAACTAGTTACTCTTACCTTGTAACGTTCTTTCGATGGGATGTTCCTCCGACGTATTCCTTATCTTAGATATATCCTTCCAGCTCTGCTGGCCTCGGAAAATTTTTTCAGTAGAGGGCGCTGCGCGTCGACGTCCCTCGAGTCGATGTCCCTCGACAGCCGCCGTATTGACGCTCGACGTCATCCTGCCTATAAAGGCCGCGCGCAGCGTCCGTTGCTCAGTTCCGTTTTGTAGTCCCCAGTAATGTTTTTGGATTAGACTAATCACCTTGAAGGAGCATAGGCTGCAAACCCACAGGAAGTCATACTGCGGGGATGGATGGGAGGGTCGATAAGGAATACGTCGGAGGAACATCCCATCGAAAGAACGTTACAAGGTAAGAGTAACTAGTTCTTCGAAGGGATTGTGTCCTCCGACGTATTCCTTATCTTAGATAGACTCCCATAGCAGTGGTATTGTGACTGGAGGCGGGAGTAATAAAAGTTATGTTACCCTTCCAGAATGGACAGAGTGTAACACAGCCTTGCCGAATCTAGTTTCTTGACTAGAGGAGGAATCCAGGCTATAGAATTTGGTAAATGTATGTGCGGACGACCATGTGGCAGCCGCACATATATCTCGAATTGGCACCCCTCTTTGAAGGGCTGAGGATGTTGCGATACCCCTGGTAGAATGAGCCCTTAGATTTTGAGGAGGCTCCTTTCCTGCCAATTTGTAGCACTCCAGAATGGCTAAAATAATCCATCTGGAGATGGTTTGTTTTGTTATTGGAAGGCCCAACTTATGTCCTGCATAACCTACAAAGAGTTGGTCTGCTTGTCTGATCTTAGCCAATCTGCTGATATAGAAGCTCAAGGCTCGCTTAGGGTCCAGCCTGTGCAGTCTCTCTTCCTCCTTCCCCGGATGAGGAGGAGGGTAGAAAGAAGGTAATATAATCTTCTGAGTGATGTGAAACTCCGAGACTACCTTCGGGAGGAAGTTAGGCTTCACCTGAAGAACAACTTTGTCCTTGTAAAAGATTGTATGTGGAGGTTTACACGATAAGGCTTGCAACTCGCTAACCCTTCTAGCAGATGTCAATGCTATTAGCAAAACAGTTTTGAGGGTGAGAAGCTTCAATGAACAAGAGTGTAGTGGTTCAAAAGGGGCACCCTTTAGGAAGTTTAAAATTAGGTTTAAATCCCATAAGGGAACTTGAAAAGGTTTCGGGGGATAAACATTAGTTAATCCTTTTAGGTATTGTATTACCAATGGAATTTTGAAGTATGAAGGCTCCTCTGCAGTGCGCTTAAAGATTGATAGCGCTGCGAGATAGCCCTTAATTGTGCCAACCTGTAGGCCTGAATTAGCCAGGTAAAGTAAGAATGACAACACCATAGGTGTACCACAAGAAAAGGGTTCAATATTCTTTTCTCTGCACCAGCTGCAAAATTTGTTCCAACGGCAGCGGTATAGAGTTTTAGTTGCCGGCCTTCTGGCCGAAAGCAACACCTCCATAACATCATCCGGAAGGTCCCAATCCTTGTACCTCAACCTTTCAGACACCAAGCGTGAAGGTTGAGGGTCTTGATGGCTGGATGGAGAACCTGACCTTCCTTCTGCGAGAGAAGATCCTCTCTGTATGGCAGTCGAATTGGAGGGCAGATGGACATGTCTAGAAGGTCCGGGTACCACGTTCTCCTGGCCCAATCCGGGGCAATTAGGATCATGGTCTTCCGAAACCTTCTCAACCTCCTGATCATTTGAGGAATGACAGGGACCGGAGGGAACGCGTACAGAAGTGGGAACTCCCAGTCCACTACGAACGCATCTCCTAGAGCTCCTCTCGGGGGAAATTCCCTTGAGCAAAATCTGTCGCACTTCCTGTTGATACTGGTGGCGAACAGATCCACTTGAGGGGTTCCCCAAAGGGCGAAGATCTCTTGAAGGACTTCCTGAGCTATCTCCCACTCGTGAGAGACTGTGCTCTGCCTGCTCAGAGCGTCCGCTGTCAAGTTCTTCTCTCCGGCTAGGTGAATTGCCGATAGAGAGATTCCTTCCTGAATTGCCCAAAACCAGAGCTGCATCGCCTCTCTGCACAGTGGTAGTGAGCCTACGCCTCCTCTTTTGTTGAGGTAGTGCATGGCCACTGTATTGTCCGTCATTATTAGGACGTTTCTTCCCCGTACAGACGGCAGAAAAGCCTTCAGCGCTAGTCTGATGGCTCTCAGCTCCAACAGGTTGATATGTAGTCTGGACTCCGATGGAGACCAACGACCGCTGATGGTCAAGTCGTTGGCGTGAGCTCCCCACCCCGTGAGTGAGGCATCCGTGACTACTGTTATCTCCGGCCATGGTTGCCAAAACATTTCTCCTTTCAGGATGTTCTCCCGACAGGCCCACCACTGAAGGTCTCGGGCTACTTTGACCGGGATCCGAAGGAGATCTGTCATCCTTCCTGAGAACTGTGACCACTGAGTTCTCAGTGCCCACTGGAGGGATCTCATTCTCAGGCGAGCCTCCGGCACGAGGAATATGCAGGATGCCATGAGGCCTAGCAACCTCAGAAAGTCGTAGGCTGGGAGATATTGGGCATTCTGAAATCTGATGACCATCTGCAGAATATCTCGAGCCCTCACCTCTGGTGGCAAGGCTTTTCCCAGGGAAGTGTCCAGGACTGCTCCAATGAATTGGAGTCTCTGTGATGGTATCATCTGTGACTTCTTTAAATTGAGGGAGAAGCCCAGCTTGTGAAGGAAGTGGCAAACATAATCTAGTTGTCTCTGAGCCTGTTCCGAAGATACAGCTCTGATCAACCAATCGTCTAGGTAAGGGTAGACATGAATCCCTTCCCTCCTTAGACTTGCAGCCACAACCGACATTAGCTTGGTAAAGACCCTCGGGGCGGAGGTTAGCCCAAATGGCAGAACTCGAAATTGATAATGAGAGCTGCCAATTGCGAACCTCAGGTATCTCCTGTGCCTGGGATGGATCGGCACATGGAAATAAGCGTCCTGGAGGTCTAGAGATACCAACCAGTCCTGAAGCTGGAGGGCCTGAAGGATCTGAGAGAGAGTCACCATCTTGAACTTGTCCTTTCGGAGGAATTTGTTCAATTCCCGTAAGTCTAAGATGGGTCTCAGTCCTCCGTCCTTCTTCGGTATTATGAAGTAGGGGGAGTACCAACCCTTGTTCCTTTCCGCTACAGGTACCAGTTCTATGGCACCTTTCTCTAGCAGGTCTAAAACCTCCTGCAAGAGGAGCGGATCTGGAAGCTTCAAAGGGTTGTTCCCCGGTGGATGACTCTGAGGGATATGTAGGAAGGGCAGGCAGTAACCTTGGGCCACTGTCTCCAGAGCCCAAGCATCTGACGTAATAGCCTGCCATTCCGTCAGATGGTGAGTTAACCTGCCCCCTACTGGTGTTCTGTGAGGGGAGACCTCAGAGTGGTTTTGAAGCGGCTGATGCAGTTGCCGAAGGTAAAGTGGCTCCTGCTCCTGCGGGTGCGGCTTTCTTTCCCCTACCCCGTCCACCACGGGTAAATCTTCCTTGGCCTCTTTGAGCCGGTCGTCCCCTGCCCCTTCCATATGAGGAATAGTAACGAAAGGACCGTCCTCTCCACGATGATCCCGAAGGACGAAAGGTATTCTGACGGATAGCAGCTCCCAATGACTTGGCTGCTGCCTTGGACGTTTGCAGTTTCTCCAAACTGTCATCCGCCTTCTTTCCAAAGAGGGTAGAACCGTCAAAGGGCATATTCAAAAGCCTGGTCTGCACGTCAGAGGCAAAACCAGACTTTCTCAACCACGCATGCCTGCGGATTGTGGTACTTGCCGCCATGGCCCTGCTGATACTGTCAGCAGAATCTAGGCCAGTTTGTAGGGTCTCGCACATCGCATCTTTACCATCCCTGATGATGTTTAAAAATGCGTCCCTTTCCTCTCCTTCTTGGAGGCAGTCAGCCGCTGATGAAGCGCACTCCCAAAGGGTGTGGCTGAACCTAGCGAGCGTACAGGTCGCGTTAATAGACTTTAACGCCATGCTACAGGCAGAAAAAACCTTCTTAGCCATGGCATCATACTTTTTGTCATCCCTATCCTGCGGAGCAGTGGGGTATGCAGATGTGCTGCCTGATGAGGTTGCAGCCTGTACAACCAAGCTCTCAGGAGTAGGGTGTTTTGACAAATATTCAGGGTCAGAACTAGCCACCCTGTATTTTGTTGACAGTTTTTTATTTACTGCCGGGATAATTTCTGGCGTTTCCCAGTTTGTCAAAATCCTTCTCTGTAGAGCAGAGTGAAATGGAACCACAGGATCCTCCTGTGGGCCCTTGTCCAGTATGTCAGTGAGGTCATCCTGCTGAAAGGCAGGAGAAGGTGCAGACCAACCCATAAATTCTATGATTCTAGACATCAGAGCTCTATATGGAGTCTCCGCATGTTCTCCTGGGTCTGGTTTGATAAATTCTGCTTCAGGAGAAGTGTCCAAGCCACTAGCTTCCTGAAGTGCATCCTGAAGATTTTTTAATCTTCCTTCCTCAGAGGCGAAAGTCTCTGGCTCTGGTGATGTGGTCCTCTGTAAATCAATATCTTGGTCTGAATCCTCCCTTTCCTCAAAAATCGAGGTTAAAGGGGGATACATTGGTTTTTGGAATGGTATAAACCCCATTTCCAATGCAGAAGGAGCCATCATCACAGGCCTTGAAAACGTCGATGTCGTCGACACCGACGTGAAAGTACTCGAAGGCGCCGTGAAAAGCGTCGAGAAATGTGTACTAGGCCTCGAAGAACTCGAAAGGATCGGAGTCCTGCTCGAGAACGACGTCGACGTTCTCGGCGTCGAGTCGGAGGTCTTTTGTCTAACCGTTGGCTGTGGAGTAGCCGTGGTTCTTTCCTTCACCGGCGTCGATATCGGCGTCGACGTCGGCGTCGACTCGATCGACTGATGCGCCGATGAATCCTTCGACAACGGCGTCGATGGCGCCGACCTCTGTTTCGAAGGAGTTTTCGACGATGGCGTCGATGATGCTTTATCTCCCGATGGCTCGAGGCGCTTTCGGGTTGACTTTTCCGCCGGGTACTGCGACTCGCGGCGTTTAGATTTTTTGGGTTTTTTACCCGGGGTATCACCCTCAGCTGTCTTCGAGGGGGACGAGGCCGCTTTCTCGAAGACGCTTAGCATCTTTTTCCTGAATTCCTCCCACTCAGCTTGCGAGCTGCGTTTTGTGGGGCAATGAACTCTCTCAGGAGAACTCGACGAAGATGACGAAGGGGATCTCCTACGTCTCTTCTTCGAGTGTCTCGATGTCGACGAGTGGTGGGAGCCACTTCGTGATCTAGATCGAGAGTGTTTTTTATGGTGAGGAGACGAACGTCTCGACTCTACCGAAGAAGCTTTCGAGGAAGTTAAAGTTGACCTACCTCTCTCGAGCTTCCCCCTACGCTCCTTCAAGGCTTTCGCCGTCATGGAAAGGCATTCCTCACACTCCGAACTCTGGTGCGTGATTCCCAGACACCACAAACAGACCCTGTGAGGGTCCGTCAACGACATTTTCTTCCCGCAGTCTCGGCACTTTTTGAAACCGGACCGAGGGGTCGTCGGGTCGGAGGAGGATGCCATCGATATCGAGGTAAATAGTTAGTTATTATATACGTTATCTTGACGAGAACTGAGCAACGGTGTTCCGAGGCACAACGAAGCGCGGAAAAACGGAACTGAGCAACGGACGCTGCGCGCGGCCTTTATAGGCAGGATGACGTCGAGCGTCAATACGGCGGCTGTCGAGGGACATCGACTCGAGGGACGTCGACGCGCAGCGCCCTCTACTGAAAAAATTTTCCGAGGCCAGCAGAGCTGGAAGGATATATCTAAGATAAGGAATACGTCGGAGGACACAATCCCTTCGAAATAGATTTTTCACAAGGAAACAAGGTAAAGAAGAAAGTATAGATTCATATTTAGCCGCATTAAGGGGATTGATGGCCACTTGTGCTTTCACAGGAGTAGCAGATGAATATTTGAGGGATCAGATGGTGTTGCATGTGGCAGATCCCCGGATTCAACAACGTTTATGGCAAGCGAAGAACCCCACATTGGAAAAAACAATTGAGATAGCCAGGTCAATCGAACTGGGCGAAAAATGTATGAAGGAAGTTCAAAATAAAATGGAGAATGTGGAAGTCAAATCAGTTCAAGATATGGAGGATGGACAACATAACAGTCAAGAAGATGATTTAATTGCTATTGTAAAAAGATTAGTCAAGTCAGATGTGAATGGTGGAATCAAACAAGGAAGGGCAGGCATGTTCAGACAGAATAACAGATGTTTGAGTTGTGGATGGTATAGACATGTCAATGCTGAAAGAGATTGCCCAGCTGTGTCAGCAGAGTGTTATAGATGTGGTCAACTAGGACATTTTGGAAAAATGTGTTACAACAGTAGAGCAAGAGGAAGATTTAACAGCCGTTTTGGAAGAAATACTGGACGCTACAATAGAGGTAGAGGTGCAGCGATGACAAGTATAAAGGCATTGGAAGACATGGGTAGTTCAAGCAATCTTTTGGCAATCAAGGATAGACTTGAAGAAAAGGTTCAAATACTAGCTGTTGCGCCAAGCGAAAAAGGTGTGGGACCATGGGTCACCATGGAAATAAATGATATAATGCTACAAGTGATGGTGGACACTGGTTCTCCTTATACGATGGTTGATGTGGAGACATATGTCAATGTATTAAAAAAAAAAATGGGAGAACTACAAATGACAAACATAAAAGCAACTGGATATGGAAAAACACCCATCAACATTATAGGGTTTGTTTGGGTACATCTGAAATTTGAAGGGAGAAAAACATACTGCAGACTGTTTGTGGCTGAGAATGGGTTTTCGATAGTAGGATGGTGGGAGCAAGCAGCTTTGAAAATAAGAATTCATCCTGGTGAAATTGTGCCCATTTTATGTCTTATGGAGAACAGTTGTGATTCTGCAGAGAATTTGGCAAAGGCTTTTCCCAAAGTTTTTAATGAGGAAATAGGTTTACTCAAAGGATTTGAACATCGAATCATACTAAAAAGGGGTGCAAAGCCAGTGGTGCATAGAGTGAGGAGCATACCCATTGGCACCAGAGAAGCATTGAAGGCCGAACTAGAAAGGTTATGTATACAGGATGTCATTGAACCCATTGAAAGCTCGGAGTGGTTGTCCCCAATTGTTATTGTTAAAAAACAGGATGGATCCATCAGAATGTGTGTGGACCTAAGAGATTTGAATGCTAACATTTGGGTAGATCGCCATCCTTTGCCGAACATTGGGGAAATGTTGACTACCATGAAGCCAGCAAAGTATTTTACGACGTTGGATCTATCGTCAGCATATCACCAAGTAGTACTGGAGGAAGAGAGTAGACACTTAACGTCTTTTGTAACACCATTAGGAGCTTTTAGGTACAAGAGAATGCCTTTTGGGTTGGCTTCAGCAGCCGCGGTGTTCCAGAGATTGATGCATCATTTATTTGAAGGGTTACAAGGAGTACATTATTTTCAAGATGACATATTGGTGTCAGGTATGTCTCAGGAAGAACATGATGCAAAGTTGTTGGGAGTATTACAAGTATTACAGCAGAAAGGAATGACATTAAAAATTGAAAAATGCAAAGTCAAGAAAAATGAAGTAACATATTTGGGTCATCGGATAAATGCTGATGGAATAATGCCAAAAGAATCATTAGTAGATACCATTTTAAAGATTTCTGATCCCAAGAATAAAGACCAACTGAGGAGTTTTATGGGTTTAACAGAATACTACTCGAAATTTATTGACCATTATTCGGACAGAACGGAGAAAATGAGAAGTTTAATGTGCAAGGGTGTCAAATTCGAGTGGACTGAAGATTGCAAAAAGGAATTTGAGCAAATCAAAACATTGGTCAATAGAGCACCGGTGTTAAAATTGTTTGATTCAAGTGCCAAAACAAGGATATCTGTGGATGCAGGTAATATAGGACTGGGAGGAGTCCTAGAACAAGTTCAAGCTGGTGAAATTGTTCCAATTGCTTTTGCCTCAAGGACATTAAGAGGTGCTGAGAGACATTATTCAACAATAGAAAAAGAAGCTTTGGGTGTTAAGTGGATTTTGGAACATTTCAAGAGTCTCATTTGGGGCATTCCAGTAGACATTATAACAGATCACAAACCACTTGTACATGTTTTAAACTCAAAGAATCCTCACATGACATCTCCTCGCATAAGAAATTGGACACTGATTATCATGCAATTCAATGTGATCATTAAATACACTCCAGGAAAAAACAACGTGGTAGCGGATTGTTTCTCTCGCCTACCCTGTGAAGATGTAGTGGAGAATGGTGAGGACGAGGAGGTATTGATGGAAGAACAAAACATGGATTGTATCATTGCCCATGTGCATCCCAGTTTTTCAAAGGAGGAATGGGTAAGAGCTGGTGAATGTGATCCTGAACAAGGAATGTTGAGAAGAGCCATTGAGAGTGGGTGGAGAGACATTGATGACAATGTAAGATACTGGGAGAAATTTAAAGATGAGTTGTCTAGTGATGAGGTTTGTGTGTATCGAGGAGAACGTATCATACCACCAACAAATTTGAGAAAGAGGATTATGGACATTGCCCATGAAGGTCATGTGGGGAGAATATTGACGAAGAGAAGAGTAAGAACTGCTTATTGGTGGCCCAACATGTGGGGTGAAATGGAATCTCTAGTCAGAGATTGTACTGCATGTGCAGTGAGTGACAAGAGTAAGGTAAAAAATACAACCCCATTGCAGCCGGTGAATATTCCTAGTACAGTATGGACAAAATTGGCTATTGATATAGCTGGGCCCTATGAGACTTTAGGATCAAAAAAAATATTCCTCATTGTGTTGGTAGACTATACGTCCAAGTGGGTGAAGTGTGGTATTGTTGAAGACTCTGTATCAGCTGTCAAAGTGGTGAAATTCTTGGAAGAAATATTTAACAGAGAAGGAGAACCGCAAGAGCTAGTGTCGGATAATGGAGCTCAATTCATGTCTGTGGAGATTCAAAAGTTTCTGAAGGATAGGGTCATTAGACATAGCACCACGGCCTTATATCATCCAATGGGAAACGGGTTGGTGGAGAGGATGAACCGTTTCATAAAAGGTATTATTCAACTAGCTATGATAAATGATCTACCCTGGAAAGAGACACTCAAAGAGGCTCTCAACACATACAAAGTCACGCCACACTCAGTTACTGAAGAAATTCCATTCACATGGATGAGAGGAAGGACACCTACAAATAGACTTAGACCTGCTTGGTTGACAAAAAAAGAGAACAAAGATAAATTTGGAAGACATTGTCAATAGAGTAAAAAGAAAACAAGAAGAGTATAAAAGATATTATGACAAGCAAAAACATATTCAAGAAAGTAAAATCAAAACAGGAGATTGGATAAGAGTGAGAGAGCCAAACCGTGTGATGAAAGGAGAATCAAGATTTCGTCCTCCTCAAAGAGTGAAAGAATGTTCAAAGAAATCTGATCTTAGAGGATGGCAGGAAATGGTCATGCGATGATGTAGTGTTGGCAAAGGAAAAGGCGATTATGAGAAATGAAGGAGAACAAGGCTGGTATGGAGAGACATTTCAAGGCAAGTTATTCAGAGATGAGGTTGGAGAGACAAGTATAATGTATAAAGGTAATACACAAGAAGAGAAAATCCAAGGAAAACCACAGGAAGGAAGAAGTGACAATTCTCAGACAATACCAAGACACAGGAGAAGATTGTGGAATCGAAAACAAGACTATGTGTATTATTGAGCATCTGGATCCAGATAACATGTTACACTTCCGATAACATGAAGATACTGTATCCTTTATAAGCAGACAAAGTTATGGTTATGAGTTATAGAGATATATACAACATAGCAACAATGTTATGATAGTAGTTTTCTGAATTTTGATTTTGTTATTTTATTAAGAAGGGAGATGTAATGATAGTTTATAGTGAAGGCACGCGTATAGCGTTCTGTTGCCATGACGGCATCTTCGTGTATGATTCCAGAATGTTGATGGAATCATACACGAAGTTGTTGCTGAAAGAAGTTGGCCTTTCCGGGGCTCCTACAATTAAACCTAGAACATCGTTACAAATATAATGCAGAGTTGTGTGATAACTTCTTGAAATGAAAACACAACAGCCGTGTTTATAGGGTATTATGTAAAAGATCAGACTTCGACACATGCTTCAAAACATCACATTGACTATTTGGGGCACAATGGTTTACTATGCTGGGCACTCCTAAGACTAAAAAACACCCCCACTCCCACGCTCTTTAGCAATACACTGCACTTTTTTGGGCCATACATGATCTTAATAAGTGTACTCTCTCTTTCCCTGATAAGTTTAGTGAGGGCATATGCTACAGTAAACATGTATAGTAACCTAGGCATGAGAATCATTTTAAATACTGCCAAACCTACCCATCAAGAATATGGGGAAGCAGGCCAAAAAGTAGTCAAAGAACTAGCATTACCAAGCCACCCACCCCCCTGCCAAATCACCATCAGCATGCTGTGCTGTAACTGGTCAGGCAGACCACAATGCATGTAAATCCCCAAGTACGCCCAGGACATATGTCCACTGTAGAAGCATTGGAGGTTGTGTAGGGACAGGGCCATTAAAGGATTCTCAATGGGTTACAGGCTAGACTTGCTGACTGATTTTATGTGAAAGAGGCATTATTTTTAGACAAGCAACTTAAACATAACAAGTCAGAGGAATAAAAGACAGTATTCCAGGCATGTTAGAAAACCTTTGTCCTTCAATTCAGTTCTCAGATGGTTGGCTAATGGTTCCATTACCGAGCAAAGCGGAGTAGACACGCAAAAGCATTCCATTCAAAGTCCTTCCCCCCCACCCCCACACTCTCCAGTGAGGAGGCCACCAATTTTGCCTCTTGCAAATGCAGGTATCGAAATTAATATGCAATAAGCAGGAGCTAAAAACAGCTCCTGCATATTGTGATGAATCAAGAGTATTTATCCCTTCTCCCCAAAGGGTGGAGCCTCCCCTTTAAGGCTATGGAGGTGATCTCGCTCTGCAAGATCCTCCGTAGGGGTCAGGGCAACACTCACTGACTGAGAGGAAACACTCAACCTTTGGGCACAAGGACTCCAGTTCATGTGAGGAACTACATAGATCCTCCAGCCTAGTAGCATATAAGGGACTATCATATCTGAAGAACATAACACCCAGAGACTTGGCTGAAGACAACACTGATATGTACAACGATGAATCCCCCCTAGAGGAAAAAGCATCGGTCTCTTTAAGAAAATAAATATTAATGAGAGGGGAGACACACACACACACCCACACAGGTGTAAGCAGGGGAAGCTCCCTGACAGCATAACGCTTGGGGGAGGCGAAGTGAGCCCACCTCCACCCTGATGGGACAGGATATCCCCAGAAAGGGATAATCGTTATCCTCCCTCTCCCCCAAACTCTAACACCTTTGTGTTGGCTATGTGGGAGTTGAAACATAACATTTCCTGTCTCAATGGCTGGTTTAGTTTCTGGCCCCAAGTATCTAGCGTCTTTGCCAGAGAACAGAACAGGGGATGGGCCACTGCCTGGGTGTGCACCAGTAAAGAGTCAAATCGGAAACAGAAGGCAAGAAAGAAGCCCACGGAACTCAAGAGGGCGAGAACCCGACATGTGGGAGATGAGGCAAGGCCGCACAAACATACCAGGTGTGCTGTTCAGAGGGGCGGACAGCACCACAGATAGGCTGAAGTACCCCCCCTAAAGTACCCCCTCCACACTCCCCTTGCAAGGAATTGAAAGGGACAGACCTTGAGGAAAAGGAGAGTGAGAGACCGGTGTGCAGGAAAGCTGCTGCCGAAGGGATGCGAGAGCAAGTCAAAACAGATGGGGAATACTGTTGACACGACATTTAAGGGGCTCCACGTCAGACTATGAGAAGCCAGAAGGCGCAAGGCGGGGGTGAGAAGCCAGAAGGCGCAAGGCGGGGGTGAGAAGCCAGAAGGCGCAAGGCGGGGGTGAGAAGCCAGAAGGCGCAAGGCGGGGGTGAGAAGCCAGAAGGCGCAAGGCGGGGGTGAGAAGCCAGAAGGCGCAAGGCGGGGGTGAGAAGCCAGAAGGCGCAAGGCGGGGGTGAGAAGCCAGAAGGCGCAAGGCGGGGGTGAGAAGCCAGAAGGCGCAAGGCGGGGGTGAGAAGCCAGAAGGCGCAAGGCGGGGGTGAGAAGCCAGAAGGCGCAAGGCGGGGGTGAGAAGCCAGAAGGCGCAAGGCGGGGGTGAGAAGCCAGAAGGCGCAAGGCGGGGGTGAGAAGCCAGAAGGCGCAAGGCGGGGGTGAGAAGCCAGAAGGCGCAAGGCGGGGGTGAGAAGCCAGAGACCCCAGAGTGGGAAGAGCAAAGGACAGCCCCAGAGTGTGGAGAATCACAAGCAGCACCAAGGTGGAGGACTGCAAGAAGAAAACCCCGAGTGGGCTAAACCACGGAAAGCCCCAGAGTGCGGAGCAAGAGCAAGACACGCCCCAAAATGGAAATAAAATTCAGGAGGATCTAGAGTGGTGAAAAAAACCAACCCCAGAGTGGGGAGCAATACCTAAGAAACAATGCTTATACGAAGGACAGACACTGTAAAGACACTACATACATGTTTTGGCAGTGCTGCTGGGTGAGGAGCCTATAGCCAAGACATCAGGATGGGGCTAGAAACCAGCCACCATCCCTTTATTCGGGCTATGGCGCAAACTATGGTGTTAACTTTTGTATTTTCTTTATAATGGTAGTACAAGAGTTCAGGTTAGACTCGGCTTATGGACAGAGCACGTAGCATATGCAAGATGTCCCAAAGAGAACCCTTTTAGGAATTTATTTTTAGAGGACATAGACCTGTAGGGTTAGGGATAGCTTAGGCATTACATTTTGTTTAAAAAAATAAAATAAAGTGTTGCGACAACATGCCTCCTTGTCCGTCACCAGGGTCTGACCTACCACATTAGACTTATGAATGGCAATGGGATGCATCCACCCTTGTATTCGATTAGAGATGGAAGTAATGTTTGGTGTTTTTCTAGATCGAACTTTGAGAATCTTCAAACCCATTTTAAGATGGGGAGGAAGGTTGTAAGAAGCAAATACATGTCGGTTCTTTCCATATTTAGTCAGTTCTAACATTAGGGCTTCTCGTTGCTCTCTGCCAGTCTCTCACCTTTCATTAAGGTCCTAATTCTTGTTTTCAAAAGAACGAGATAAAACCTTTTTTTCTTTAAACTATTTAGAAAGACCGCTTTGTGAAGGCACAGAGCAGTCTTTCTAAATCAAACTATCAAAACCCTGTTGCACACGAGTGCACACATGGTCAGACAGGCTCGCTAATGAGACCCGGAAGCGCAGGACGAGGACAAAGGGTAAGTGTGACGTGCGTTTTCTGGTTTGGGGTGCGGGAGTCTTGGGTGGTGAGGGAGGAGGTGGGAGCTGGGAGAGGAGCGATCAGCATCAAAACCCACGATTTGGAGGGAATACAGCGGGGGGCAGTGGGAGGTTCGGTGGGTGAAACTCCCCCCTCACACCTCCCCACCGCCGAATATTTTTTTTTAAACTAATTTTAAAGCTCTTCACAGAAAAAGACAGTTAACAATGCTGGTTTTGCGATCAAGAGAAAATCTGTCATTTTAAATAGGTCTTTTTCAGAGAGTTTTAACCTTCATTAAAGTCCAACTATAGGAGCCAGCATATCAATATACTACAGGTGAAACCGAACAAACCATCATCATTGCCTGGAGTTTACCCATGTAGCAAGGCCTGCACTGTAGCAGTAATCTCATGAGCGGTGACCAGCCCGCTGCGGTGGTCGCCATAATCCTTCGACAATTAAAGTGTGTTCATCTTGTATGACAAAGCATTTGCTCTGCAACTAGTGATGGAAGTTTGGGTAAGGGGCTCTGTAAGGTCCAAAAGGGTATCTGTTATCAATGTATGCAAGCATACCACGGACCCATCATGCGGACGCCCACAGAGTGGTTAGAGTGGATTTGGATCGTTCAAGAATGGCAAATATGGCATGCTTCACGATTCCAAGTGATCCGACTGCGGCTAAACATGTCGCGGCTGGAACATTCACTTGAGAAAGGTGTGAACTACCAAAAGTTTGCACCTTTCTCATGCAAACACACTTACATACACACCCCCCCACCCACCCACACCCTCAGCCCACCCCCAACATCAACAAACCCCACTTACCTTCTTCGCGATGGGTTCCTGCAGCGTCAGTTCCCTTTCACTTCCATGATTGGGAACCAGCGCCATAGGGTCTTTTTTTTTTTTTTAATAACAGAAGGCTGGGGGGGGGGGGTGTCCCCCACAACTCCTGCTCACTATACCATAAAGTATAGTGAGCGGGGCAATGCGGGGTACACCCGCGCAGCACCTTTTTTTTTACAATGCTACCACCAAAATGTTCGAACTTTTGGTGTTTGAACCTTTGGTGGTAGCATTTTTAGATCTAATGGTTCATGCGAACCATTAGATTCGGTCAAAACAACCAAAACCATGCTTCACATGCAGGGTTACTGAACACCTCATGAAAATTGGAGAGCTTTTCTCAAATGCAATGGCAGCAAGCGTCTGTTGGTGGGGGAAACTGGCCCTACATGACAACCTAGTTCTCCATTGTAATAGGCCATTAGCTTGTGGCCCATAGTGCTTTTCTGCGTGAGCACCTCAGTCATCATTAGACCATTTGAATGAGAAAACAAATAGAACTCTTCAGTGTAGTCAGGGGTTGCTAGCACTGCGGCGGTAGAAATGACCTCATTAAAGCTGGTAAACGGATCCTCTGTCCAGACAATGTTTCCGTCATTCATTTGTGCCTCCTTGAAGCCTTGTAACAGGGGCCCGATATAAGCTGCGTAGTCAAGGAACCATGCTCTCCAGTAATTACAGAACCCTAAGAACTCCTGCATTTCTTTAACAGTTTTCAGCTGGGGGGGGGGGCGCAGCGCACTGATGCTGCGCGTTCTGGTAGGATTTTCTTCCTGTGGACAGATATCTATTGTCCCAAGCAGAGAACTTCTTGAAGGCAGTATTGTAATTTTGCTTTGTGTATTTTTTACCCTTTATATGCCAACAGCTGCAGTAGTGTGCCAGAGTCCCTCCGGCACGGTTGTTCATTGTCACTGCATACCAGCAGATCGTCAACATATTGAATGATCTTACTGGGCACCTGCATCTTTCCCAAATCAGCATGTAATATTCGGTTAAAGATACTCCGATTAACAGTATCCTTGAGGCAGTCTTGTGTTTTCGAACCACATTCCGCCATGCATAAAAGCTGTGAAATATTGAGATTCTGGGTGCAAAGGTATGGAAAGGAAGGCATTTTTCAAATCCACTACTGTGAAATGTGTTGCTTGTTTTGGGATGCTGCACAAAATTGTCACAGCGTTGGGAACCATGGGAAATTCTGCCTGACAATTTAACAGCTATATAGCTGTGTTGCATGGTGGAGGGAAATGAAACGACTGACGGGAATAGAAATGGCAGGCGAGCCTCAAAGCAATATGTTCGTAGCGCTATCGGAAACGGAAAGATCTTTACCGATATTGATGTAATAATTGGAGACAATTGGGACGATTTCGGGGCTAAAATTCAATAGGCAGAAATCAGAAATCTTAAACTGAACGGTGGTCCCCGAAGTGATAAACAAGCTGGGAAAGGGGATGCAACTAAACAGGCCAAAAAAGGTATAGCGTATCTAGGCATAACCCTCAGAAAGAAAAAAGAACAAATGTACGGAGAAAACAACCATCAGTTGCTAGACAAGATCAGAGCAGATCTTATGAAATGGAACCCTCTTGCAATCACATGGTGGGGAAGAATGACGACCGTAAAAATGGTGGATCTGGCGAGACATATTGCCTTCAGGCACTACCCATCAGGATCCCAAAAACATTCTTCCAATCCCTTAACAAAGCCGTTCCATCATACATCAGGGGGGGGGGGGGGGGGGGGAGGCCTCGCTTTCCCCCACTTCTATAGATAACCACTATAGAAACATCATAACACATAATCATGAAATGTAAAGTTTTTGACTTCCATCGTGTCAAACTTGCTAAATATGTGAATTTGAATTACTGTAATCGCTCAGATGCCGAAACTTGGCCGGCAATCTTTAACTCTCCTAAGATATCTGTGAGAATAACAACCATTGCAATTCTAGATGCAGCGTTTCCAGAAGAGCAAAAAGGTCTTATTTATTAATGGAAAACAATCCATTGCCAACATTAATGCTCAATGTGCCTGTGAAAATGTGTTTTAAATCTCTTTACTTTTCTTAGATATGCATATAAAAAGCATACAAATAACAATCATGATACATATAGTATAATGATATGACCCTGTGCACCTTATAGTCCTGTATTTCTTCTGACATTTCTACTTCTATTGTCTTCTTTTAAATAATGGTGTATTAATTGTTTTATTGTTAAAAACTGAATGATGGTCATCCCCTATTGTTAATTGTTTGTTATTCTGCGTTCGTACAAAAAAAAATATATATTTGTAAAGTTGTCGTTTCAACTAAATCAAATAAAAAAAATTAAAAAAAATAAAAATGATACTATGAGGCAGCCCAGTTGCGGGTTTTGAAGGAATGGCTGACCCGAGATCAACATAAAATATGGGCACGACAAGATAGGGCAGTAGCAGGAACCTCCCTTGCAGGATTTATGTGGCTAGATAAACAGAATAGACACCCAAGACACCCAAATGCTGCCATCAGTGAGATACCTGGGGTTGGTGCGGAAGTGTGGGACAGGGCAATCGAGCAGGGGACACTGACTGAAGCCATCTCCATTCTACCCGATATTCGGGAATCCGTATTTCTAACCAGGGATGGAATTCAGAAAATGGGACATGGTGGGATGCCAAAAGATATGGGACATGTACAAAGGTCAAACCATTATATCATTTGAGGAATGTGTCCAAGACAGATCCGACGGAGAGCCACCGATTTAAATACAACCAACTTAAACACTGGATAAACGCCCCAGCCATCAAAGAGATGGCCACAAGACAACCTACACCCATCCAATAATACATAACCACCCACACAGGCTCAAAAACCCGGGTCTCGAAGCTCTATAGATTCTTGAACGATCAAATAGAGCAAGATCACAGGAATTACATGAGGAAATGGGAGAAAACATTTGGGAAGACATCTCAAAAAGACAGTGGGAACACCAATGGGGAGCAATCCCAAAACTGACAGGCTCCATTCACATAAGGGATATGTGGATCAAAGTTCTTCTACAATGGCACTATACACGACAAAAGATCCATGCATGTTTCCCCAAGCCTCAGATCAGTGTTGGAGGGGAAGCAAGGCGGTGGGGGACTGGCAACACATTTGGGGACAATGCCTGGTGGTGCAACAATTCTGGGGGGGAGATAAAGAACCAAATGCAAGGAATGTACCAAGGAACAAACCAAATGGGGGACAAGATTGGTTGTGTGGGATGTGGGATCCGGGTTCGAAAACACCTACAAAAACGAGGACTGATGATCCAGTTAGCAGCATGCAAGGTAATAGCGCAAAAGTGGAAACAATCAGCACCAATGATCCAAGACTGGCTGCAAAAAGTCTGAAATTTCGTAGCATTGGAATGGGTGACATACAAAATCCAGAGGGGGGGATCAGGACACATTCTAACGGGATTAGGTTACAGTAATAACCTACCTACAAAGTGACTGTATGGCAAAATTCAGAATCTTGGAATTAATGTTAACTTAATAATAACTGAACTAAGGAAAGACTAACCTCACTTCTGGCCAGGGATGTGGGAGGGAGAGGGAGGTGGCGAGTGGATGTTTGAGTTGTTGAACTGTTCTTGATATATTTTTGATGTATGTTGCAAGAACAAAAGTGAATAAAAAGACAGAAATAAAAAAAACAGATCCTGTACACAAAAATGTCAGCGTCAACATGAATGCCACGAACCACCACCTCTCCTCCCCATCACCCTCATGGCACACATCCCAGGGTAGCACATACTATTCTGTGAAGGAAATGGTCATAATCAATTTGCTGAGGAGGTCACGCCCCAGCAAATTTACTAGGGAGGTTTCTGAGTATAGTAAGGGTGCACGCACCACTTTTCCTCCCATCTTGCTAGTGTGGGGCCAAAGGCCTTGCAGCAAATAAGTAATAAGCAAATAAGGGGAGAGACCCAGACGGATGGTAAATCACGCTTCCTGTATTATATCCCAAATACACGGCATACAGAGGGATCAGCAGGGAACACAGCATGCAAGCGTTCAAGCAGTTTGGCACACAGAGCTCTCTCTAGCGCCCCCACTCTAGAGTGCCAGTGCATATAACTATTATAGCATATCATGGACAAACACTAATCTGCTTTACTACTTTCACAATGGGGGTGTTACTTGGCACGATATTTCAGCCAGAACTGTCGACATCTCACTTGTGACACAGCCCTACAAGGACATTGTGTTCTATTTTGGATAAGCGGCATTTGTAAAAACCCTACTGTTATCACTGGTGTGCAGTCATGTCGACTGCAAAAAAGTCGGGAAAAAAAAGTCGGAAAAATAGAATGTTTTTTTTTTATTTGTATATTTTTTTGGGTTTGGGCAGTAAAAATAAACTGGGGGCTGGGTGGGGAACCCCCCCCCCCCATTAAAAAAAAAAAAACATTTGACTGACATTTTTGTATTCGACTTTTTTGAATACGACATTATCACTCATATATGGAGCTACGGCTATACTTGTAGAGAATTTGCAGAAGGGAAGGTCCGACGCATCCTCTACCCTAGGAGGGTTTTGGGCCTCTCCGGGGTGCTGCATGCAGACGCACACAGAGGGCGGTGACATGGAGGGTCCGAGGCCCAACTGTATGAGAAAGCCTAATGTAGCATACCCTAGTATAGCATAACAATCCTGCTGGTATTAGCCTACGTGTTCGAAAAACAATGGACCTTTTACTTCTGTCCGTTTCTTGGTCGTAATTCGGATATATATATATATAGGATACATTACTCACCGTAATCGTATTTCTGATGCTTGTATCTGCTTAGATTCACATGCTGTGCATAGGCCGACATCTAGTGGAAGCTGCGGAGTATTACAGTTTGTTTTTCGAAACTCGAAAATGGGCGTCGACACAGGCGTGCCAGTAATACTATCCCTAGTGTGACGTCCACTGTACCCAAGATCCCTCACGCGTCTGGGATCCTCAGATTGTATTTTTTCTGACATGAGGAAGCATGAGGAGTAGCGTGAGTACAGATAATCCAAGCATATAGACAGAAAGGTAAGACTACAAGCAATCATGCGCCTTCTCTCGGAGGGGAGGAAGGGTGGGTCGCATGTGAATCTAAGCAGATACAAGCATCAGAAATACGATTACGGTGAGTAATGTATCCCTTCTGAGGCTTGTGGAATCTGCTTAGATCACATGCTGTGCATAGATTAGCGAGCAGTACCCGAAGAAGGAGGTGGGATGTGAGACGGGTCATGGGTGAACAGATGTCTTAGAACCGCTTGTCCCACTTGTGTATCTGTCTTGGAATGAGTGTCAATGCAGTAATGCTGAGTAAAAGTGTGAATAGAGCTCCAAGCAGCTGCTTTGCAAATGGTGTCGAGGGGAACATTTGCAATGAAAGCCAGAGTGGCCCCAATGCCTCTAGTAGAATGGGCCCTTGGCGTAAAAGGCAGAGTTTTTTCAGAAAGAGAGTAACACAGCTGTATACAGTTGATAATCCACTTCGAGATCGCGTTTTTAGAGACGCGATCCCCCTCTCTGCCTGTAGCTACGGAGACAAACAGTTGATCTGTTTTCCTTAGCGGTCTGGTTTTATTTACATAGTAGAGGACCGCCCACGCACATCAAGGGTGTGTAGTTTCACCTCAGCCGAGCTTTGCGGGTTCTGGAAGAAAGCCGGAAGCTCGATGGACTGGTTTATATGGAATTTAGATATAAATTTAGGTGAGAACCTAGGGTGTGTGCGTAAAACCAGTTTGTCTTTGTGGATAGTAAAGAAAGGATCCTGCACTGACAGAGCCTGAATTTCACTGACCCTTCTTATAGAAGTAATAGCTACTAAGAAGGACGTTTTATAAGTCAGGTGTTTGAGACTGCTTTTATGCATGGGTTTGGAAGGGGGCCCATGAGCTTGGCTAGCACCACATTAAGGTCCCACCCTGGTGGTGGGTGAGAAATAGGAGGGTGAAGTCTCTTTACTCCTTCCATGAAGGCTTTAACTACTGGTACTTTCCACCACAAAACTTTGCTATGGGAAGTGGTTTAAGCCGACAGGGCTGCCAGGTGTACCTTCGGTGAGCTAAAAACCAATCCTGCATCCAGCAGGTGGAGCATGTATGTAACAATAGTGGAAGGAGTGCAATCAACCGGGTTGATTGATCTACTCTGGCACCAGATAACGAACCTTGTCCACTTGTCAAAGTAACAGTGCCTTGTGTTTGGTTTCCTAGATTCCTTTAGGATGTCCATACACCTCTGTGGCAAATTGAGATGTCCAAACTCTATGACCTCAGGAGCCATGCTGCCAGGTTCATTGAGTTGGGTTGCTGGTGCACTGTTTGACCTTGGTGCTGGGACAGTAGGTTGTACCGGCTGGAAGTTTGATGGGCTCGCACACTGCCATCCTGCGTAGGTGTGGAAACCACGGTTGTCTTGCCCACATGGGAGCAACTAGGACGAGCGTCTTCGACTCTGTTCATCTTGTTCACCGCTTTCCTGATGAGGAGTTGGTGGAAAAGCGTACGCAAACATCCCTGACCAGTTCATCCACAGGGCGTTCCCCTGGGAGTCTGGTTGGGGGAACCTGGATGCAAATCCTGGGCATGGTCTGTTTTCGCTTGTGGTGAATAAGTCTATAGTGGGGAAACCCCACTGAGAGAAGATATTTTCTACGACCTCTCTGTGTAGAACCCATTTGTGTTCCTCTGGGAGGGAGTCTCTGCTCAGAGCATCCGCTAGGGAATTGAGCTCCCCTGGAACATGTTGTGATGACAGGAAGATGTTCCGTCTGAGTGCCCATATCCAGATTTTCTGGGCAAGCTTGGACACATTTGGCAAGCTTGGATAGATTTGGCGAGCGAGTCCCTCCTTGCTTGTTCAGGTAGAACATGGCTGTTGTGCTGTCCGTCCGGATTTGCACTGACAGGTTTAGTAGGTGGGGCTCGAACGCCTGAAGCGCTCTGAATACTGCCAGAAGCTCTAGCAGGTTGATGTGGTTCTTGGCCACTGAGTGAGACCAGAGACCCTGAGCTGTGTGGTGGAGATGGTGAGCTCCCCACCCCGTCAGGCATGCGTCTGTAGTGACTATTGCCTGTACCTCAGGATCGTAAAAGGGTTTCCCCTGTGCGAGATTCTCTCTTGTCCACCATTGAAGGCTTTGTACCAGTGTTGGTGAAACGACCACTAGATCGTCCCACTGACCACTTGCCAACCATTCCTGCATGGGAAGCATGCGCAGGCGCGCGTGGGGGACCAGGTAAATACATGACGCCATCATGCCCAGTAAACGCATTGCTTTGCGTACCGTTATTTGTTGACCGGACTGATAATGCGGAATTTGCAGTAGTATATTCCGAATTCTTTCTTCTGAAGGAAAGGTCAACCACTCTTGGGTATCTAGGATTGCTCCTAGGAATTGTTTTGAGGTGCTTGGCACCAGACTTGACTTTTTCTCGTTGATGGAGAAGCCTAATTCGTGGAGGAGGTCGATGGTCCTCTGAATGTTTGATCTGCAGATTCCTGGGGTTTCCCCCGTTATGAGCCAGTCGTCCAGATAAGGGTACACTGGGATTGCCTCCCTGCGTAGGTGTGCAGCTGCCACCGCCAGTACCTTGGTGAATACCCTTGGTGCAGAAGCTATCCCGAAGGGCAGTACCTTGAATTGGTAGTGGCGACTGTCTACCTTGAAGCGCAAGTATTTTCTGTGCGCCGGGAGCATGGAAATATGAAAATAGGCATCTTTCATATCCAAGGTTGCCATGTAATCCCCCTTTTTTAGGAGTGGGATTACCTCTTGTAGTGTGGTCATACGGAATTTTTGGGGCTTGACATACTTGTTGGCAGGCCGTAAGTCCAAAACTGGACGCATTGTTAAATCTTTCTTTGGCACAAGGAAGTAAGTTGAATAGATACCCTTGTTTACCTGGTGTCCCGGGACGAGTTCTATCGCGTCCTTTTCTAGCAGAATGGCGATCTCCTCGAGGAGGATCTTCTGATGTTGTAAAGAGTGGGCTTTTTGTCTTGGAGGATGGTTTAGGGGACGTTGCAGTAGTTCTATGCAGTACCCATTGGATACTGTTGACAGCACCCATCTGTCGGATGTTATCCCTTCCCATGCCTGGGTGAAACTTGATATTCGTCCCCCTACTGGGGTTGCATGGGAAGGGACCCTGAACTGAGCGTCACTGCTTTGGTGGAGGCGTGCCTCCTCCTTTACTGGGGCTGCCTCTGCCTCTACCACGTCCTCTTTTACTACCCCTACCATACGCCTGGGTAGACTGTTGTGAGCTGGTGTTCCACTGTGTACCCTGGGTGTGGGAGTAGCTATTTCCTCTATTGGAATTTTGGCCGCGGGGGCGACGAAAATTGCCATTCCCTCTTTGGTTAGGTGGTTTGGTAGTTAACTGGCCAAGGGATTTGAGGGTGTCGAATTCTTCCTTAGCGTTTTTTAGAGCGTCCTCGACTGCCTTCCCAAACAGGAGATCACTTTCCACTGGTTTGTCTAAGAGCGCAGCTTGTGTTTCTGCTTTGAATCCCGACTGCCTCAACCAAGCATGCCTTTTGATGACAGTCCCCTCTGCTATAAGTCTACCCGCATTGTCAGCGGCGTCCAGAGTTGCTTTTACAGTGCAGCCTGACGCGTTCCTTCCTTCCGCACAAATGCGAGCTAGCTGGCTTTTAAGGGGTTCGGGAGCAGAGTCTATTAGTGCTGCCACTTCTTCCCACTGGTGACAGTTGTAGCTAGCCAACAGTGTGGTGGAATTCGCGATTCTGAGGGGGTCCGACTGGGCTGCTTTAAACAGCTTCTCCACTCTCGGATTTACAGGTCTTGTCAGGTTTGGGTTGACAAGGGATGGTGCTATTCTGCGTTGAACAGATTTTAGGATGGGAATGGTCTGGGCTACTGGCTTCCTTTCCCCTATTAGTTCTTCCGCAAAGTCCCTTTCTTCCTGGACACCTTGTGTGTCTATGTGGAAGTGGTTAGCTGCCCGAAAGAGCAGTTCATTCAGGAGGGGCTGATTATCTATTGGGGAGTCAGACACTGGGGCTTCCCTTTCGACTGGCGAGTCCATTCTGAAAATATCTGGGCTATTTTCTGGCTCATCCTCGTCTTCGTCTTCGCCGTAATAATCTGATCCTGCAGGATCTTCTGGCGTGTCAATTTCCTGACCTTCTATCAGGGAAGAGTTTCCTTGGTCTGTAGGGAAGAGGTAAGAATAGGGTTGGACCTCGATGGGGTCTAAAGGCCTAAATGGTGTTTCGACCCGGGGTCTTTTATTTGAGGGGATAGGGTCCCCTGACCCTGAGGGAGAATCTTCCTGAGGGTTTAAAGCTAGGAGTTGTTCAGGGTGTCTTTCGAAAAAATTCGCCAAGGAAGACATCCTTGACATTACTCTGTCAATGTCCTCGCATGACCAGAGTTTTGAGCTTGGGGTGACCTTGCTGGGACTTTCTATGGATTGGCCCTGAGAAGACTTGGTCAGTTCTTTTGTAGTGGAGGACTGCAAGGGTTGTTTCCTTTGCTGTTTACCCCCTTCCCCGTGGGTGGAAGTGTGTTTCCCCTTTCCCTTATCTTTCGACGCCTGGCGTCGAGGATCGGAGGTGGAATCCCTGTCTTTCGAACTAGCCTTCGAAACTGGCCCCTCTTTACTCCCAAGTGATGTACCCTTTTCCTGGGGTGCAGGCTGGGGGTGGAAGTCGTGTTCGTCTCCGGACGATTGATCTTCCGGGATATTAATGGTCGAGGCACTCTGTGCAAGTGTGGAGGCTTGCCTGACGTCGTGCGGCGACCTCGATCGGGACCGCCCATAGGACGTCCTTTCGGACCGCTCCTTCTGTGCCTCTTTCCGAGGTTTCGACGACGTCGAATCTCGGGTGGATTTTTTGTGTTTAGCGTGTGTATGTGTAACGCTTTTGTCGCCGGGGGACTTCCCCATAGTCGCCGGGACGGACGACCTTCCGAGGCCGGGGACGTGCGTTCGGCTGTCCTTCGACGCCTTGGTGCCCTCGCCGTCCGAAAGTTCGGCGTCGCTGCCGTCGCTGAAGGTACCCTCCGCCTCCATAGCTGCTAGCTTGGCGTGGTGGGCCCAACGCTTGGTGGAGCGGTCCTTAAGAGTTTTGGCCTTAAACCTATTACAGGCCCTGCAACCCGTCTCGGGGTGGTCTCTGGGTAGGCAAAGGTTGCACGTAGCGTGCTTATCTACCCAAGGGTATTTCTTATTACACTTGGGGCAAAACTGAAAGGGCGTACCCTCCATACGCGCCTGTGGGCAGCGGGCAAGTGTGTGTAGGTAATAAGGTGTCGAGTGTGGAAGTGTACCACCCCCACTCTCCCTACTTGTAGGGCCGAGGCCAGCGGCCCAGGCCCGAGCCGAGGCGGAAGCCTCAAGGCCCAATCCGTCGGGTATTCGACGTTGATCTCCTCCCCGGTTCGGCGTCGAGATTTTGATCGACGAAAGGTTGGCCAAACGGGGCAAATTAGAATTATTTAGCGTGAAAATATGGCAAAGCCAGGGAACTCCGATGAAGTGCTTCCGACCAGAATGGCGGAAA
This sequence comes from Ambystoma mexicanum, assembly GCF_040938575.1. Classification (NCBI taxonomy): domain Eukaryota; kingdom Metazoa; phylum Chordata; class Amphibia; order Caudata; family Ambystomatidae; genus Ambystoma; species Ambystoma mexicanum. The sequence continues at coordinate 1,084,444,789 of NC_090925.1, forward strand.
AAAACAATCTGGGGATCCTAGACGCGTGAGGGATCATGGGTACAGGGGACGTCACACTAGGGATAGTATTACTGGCACGCCCTGTGTCGACGCCCATTTTTCGACTTCGAAAAACAAACTGTAATACTCCGCAGCTTCCACTAGATGTCGGCCTATGCACAGCATGTGATCTAAGCAGATTCCACAAGCCTCAGAAATATATATATATATAATGATTTTGTCAAAATATGGAGGAGAAACCACTTCATCCCTTGGACAACCCCAGCCCCCTCGACGATTGTAAAAAAACCTGGGGGTCTTGATAGACAACAATCTGACGCTAGACCCACAAGTAAACGCTCTTCAAGAAATGCTTCTTCCTCCAGCGAGCAGCAATGAGGATCCTACCGTTCCTATCATTCGCCAATAAAGCAACCACCATCATCACCCTCGTCGTGTCCAGAGTAGACTACGCCAACAGCCTATACTTAGGTATGCCTGAACGACTTTAAAAAAAAAAACTACAACACCTACAAAATGCGGCAGCCAGACTGCTTCTGAAACTACCCCGAAGAGAACACACCACGTCAGCACTGAAAACACTACATTGGCTAGCAATAAAACAACAAATACAATTCAAAAAAATGAGCATCACGCATAGAGCAGTACACAACCAAGGCGCAGAGTTCCTGAGAGACAAAGTCCGTCTACATCAACCAACAAGAACGCTCAGATCAAGCATTGACATCTGCCTGGAACCAAAACCCTACAACAAAAGAAAACTCAAGAGGATCTTCCTTCTCCCACCAAGCGCCAAAAACCTGGAACAACCTTCCAAAGCACATACGTAACACAAGAAACCACCTACTATTCAGGAAATTACTCAAAACTTGGCTCTTCACGTCACAACTAGATAGACCGGCCTAAGGGGCACACTCACAACTAAAACAACGATGAACAAAGAGACAGACTCAGATCCACACCAAGAAATCTACAGAACCCCCTCCCCCCCCCAGGAAGAATCCCAAGACAAACGACTAACCGAGAGACAGCAATATTAAGACCAAAGACGGAATACACAGCAAGACGAAGACAGAAACATCAGGACAACTTCTCAATAGGACCCTTATCCTAAACTATAGCCATTTCCAGTAGACCTAACCACAGCAGACAGCTAGGGAACAGGAAACTCTGTACCATTCCCCACCCATCCAGGGGGTGAGAAACAGAATAAGCACCCACTTGACCCAATGCTCACCCAGATATAGCAGGAAGCACAATGAGCCATCACACACAAAATACAACTTGACAATAGACCTATGGAAGTCACCCCACGAAAACCAAACAACTAAACGAAAAGATAGTCATGATAGGAGGACACTAATGACAGAATACACAGGATGACCAAGACAGACGCAGTAGGATGCCTCATCAACAGCATTCTGACCCTGAACCATTCAAAGCTTCCTCTGACCAGTGTCACACTAGATAACAAGAGAATAGATGGCGCCAACCCAGTTACATACCTGAAGAAACGGTTCAGACACACCTACCACCCCATACAAGACTCACCTTGACAAAGATGGATACACGCAGCAGCACCACCACCACAGCAAGTTCCCATAAGGAACCAGAAACAGCCCCAACCACAGGGGTACAGCTCAAACGGAACCAGAAGTACCTGAACCAGGACCACACTAACCCAACCCTCAATTTTCTGCATACTCAAACCACACAAAACTCACAACCACTCATCTCCCAGCAATCCGCACGAACTTTACCACACCGCATCATCATATAGACAGCACCCACAGCACACGAGGCCTCGCCCAATACCGCAAAGTTGCAGGTGGGGGGGGGGATGTCACCACCAAGAAACTACCAAAAAAAATGTTTTTAAAAAACGTCAGATGTTAGACCAAGTAGAATTAAACCATCCTGCCACATCAATGGCTACCTCTTCTGTTTATGGAACCATTGCTACGGCCCCCAGAGAATACCTGCGTGTCTAGCGTTTTACCCAATAATGGGAAATTTCCTTCACCAATGCATGTTTTAGTGGCACCTGTGTCAACCATAAAGATTAATTGTTTATTTCCTACCTCAGCACCCACGAAGGGTTCCTCATCAGGGTGGGTTGTCATTGACTGAACCGGGCACGCAAGAGCTCTCTGTGGGCTGTCCTAATCAGGATGTGTGTTGGTTCCCGGGAACGTAAATGCGTTACCTCCCAACACGCTCACACCCCAATAAGGTGCTACTGTCCCATTTGGAACATCATTGCTTCCGGGCACAGGACAGGTGTATGATTGGTTCAGTGGTGCAGCCTGATTTGGGGTGGGAGTCGAAGTTGCATTTGTGGGGGTTGTGGTTGCGTTTATGCCTGGTGTATTTGATATGGATGTGGTCATTGGGAGCACAAGGAAGTACTGCTGTTGCACTGGGCCGACAGGGGCATATGCATTGTATCCCGCTCCATTCCCTTGCAAAATGAGCCAACTTCCCGCACCCACAACATTGAACTGCTTCAACTCCCACTCTTGGCCCCATCCCTCCAAATCCGCCTCTGACCACTTGGAACACCCCTCTTCCACATTGCTGACCTCCTTGGTACCCTTCAGAATACTGTGGCTGAGACCCACCGTTCCATTGCCCTTGTTCTCCGCATGGCCAAAGTTCTGCTATTCTTGCATCCATTCGCACTGCAACCGGCCCTACTGGTTCTGTTTGAGTGATAGCCGTTACTACCCCTTCAGCTGCTATTTTCGACAATTTCTTCTGTACTAATTTCGCTTCCACAGCCTGCAACCTTTGCACTGCTTCCTTTTCTCTCCCTTTAATCTGTTTACAATAGTCAGTATCTCGGCCCACCCCTTTGCTTCGATGCCTCTCCAGTGCCTTTTGCACCTCTTTGGGCAATCCCCTTTTGAGAACAAACTAATTTTAAAAAAGGGGGAACTGATCGGTCCCACTAGTATAAAGTCTCTGCTCTCCACATCTCCTGCACTTTAAAAATGTACTGCGCAGGGTCTTAATCATCCCCAATTGTGTACTACATTATGGACTGCAAGTCTGGTGTGTCGGGGTATGCCTCCTGTAATGCATCTCACACCTGCGCTCTGATATTGTTTAAAGGTTGCTCCATCATCTAGCTTAACTCCTGGCTAGCCAGCCTTAACCCGAACGCCCCCAGCCTAATCTCCCACAAACAAGCTTTTTGTGTCTCCCACAGTTGGATGTATCCCAGCGATTTGTTTTTCAAAATGCATACATCCATCCCAGCACCAGCAGTGACGGGCGGTAGCGCTTTAATCAAATTGTTCTTATCCATCTGTCCCAGGGTAAATACTACACCCTCCCGGGGCCTTTATGCAATAATGGCAACTGCGTGCACATTCCACCATTTCCATCATTTCCCTTTTTCGTGGCCACTGCTACCCACCCAAATCTTTTCTGTAACTGCGGACCCCCACAAACTCTCTAACCTTCAGGTATCTTCTGGAGCCTCCTGCGCCTCTTCTTCATCCTCTAATTTGTCCATGGTGTCCCATTCTCCTTCCCGCAAGTCTGTTTACATCTCCATCCGACCTCACTGTCTCATAATTAAATGTTTTCCACTCCTCGCTCATCACTCTTCCCCTTCTCAATATGCATATCCTTTATTACAGTGCTCCAGGCCACACCCCGGTATGCTCGCCATTCCCAGAGGGCCCTCAACAGGGCCCTCAACAGGGCCAAATCTGCCTGCGCTGCTTCCAATACCGCCTCATGTAAGCTTATCACAGCATGCCGCCCCTTCCTCACAACATAGAACTGTACGATTCTAGCCAGGACACTGGTTATGTCCAAACTAGATTATTGTAATGCCCTATATCTTGGGTCTAGCCAACATAACCTGAACAAGCTGCAGGTTACACAAAATAATGCAATTAGAGCTGCCCTCAACATCCCCAGATCCGCTCACATCTCTGAGACTAGGAGAAGTTTACACTGGCTATCAGTGACAAAGAAATCACTCAGGCTCACACACAAATGTCTGAACAACCAGGCCCCCACCTATCTCTCCACGCGCTTCTCGCACTACACACTTACCCGTCTACCCAGATCGGCTCAAGCACACGCTAGGACCATCCCCAGATACAAACTGCAGAAAGCTGGGGGAATCAGCTTCCCTGTCCTTGCTTCCAAACTTTGGAATTCCATTCCCGCACCTATTAGATCCGTACATTCCCCTACCATTTTCAAACAAAGAACCAAATTATGGTTAGTTTCTAATGTTGTCTAAACGACCATTGTATTACAGGCTCATATTCTACCTCTGCTTGTATATTTCCTGGCTACTTGTAGATATTGTGATGTGCACTTTGTAATTAGTACTTTTACTCTGTGACTGTAGATACTCTTGTAAATTATACTGTTTCTATGCCAAAATGTAACCTGTACTGTAATTTTGCACCCTTTGCCAAGATATGCGCCCGGTTGCCCTCGGGCCTGGTTGCGCTATATAAATAAAATACAAATACAAAACCCTTTCTGCAGCTTGCTGTCCCACGGTGTGGTAGGGTTATGTGTTTGATATGGGGGTGGTGCTGTGGCGGGTGAAGGCACATCATTTGGGTTTGTGTATCCTGTGACTGGAAGGGTGGCGAGCGATAAAGCCCTACTCTTGTTGAGGGCAGCTGTGTTGCAGTTCTTTCAACTGCACTCGGAGCAGGGCTACGTCACACTGACTTGCACTCCTCATTCACCTCTATGTCCTCTACCATTTTCCATAAATCTAAATCCATTTCCTCCTTCAAAGTTTTTTACCTTTGTATTTGACAGCTAAGAACGGGGACATGTGTTCCAATATCCCTCTATCATTCGTGCCCTACTCTGCCATGGATGGGACATTCCCCCACCGTGTTTCTGCCACACACTCTGTGGGATACTTTGCAATCTTATCTTTATACGGCAATGCACTGTACATATACTTCAACTGAGACATTACCCCCACGAAGCCGATTGTTATGTTAAAAAACGTTTAAGTTATATGCCATATCGCTACCAGTCTGCCATTGCCCAGTCACCCCCTATCCATACTCCTCAGACTCGACACACTACTCCCACAGGCACTCCCCTTGGTCTCCACTTGCATCACAATACAAATTAAATACATTAAAATAATAAACCAAAACAACAAACTAAATTAACAACCACTACATCTTATTCCCCCACCCCGAATATACTGGGCACGGCAATCTGAGCTCTCCAATTATATGGAGCCCCTACTTTTCATATTCTCTTATAACAATAAATATGGCGCCACCTCCCTAAATCTGAAAGGATCCCACCTCTGTTTCTCTTTTCAAATACTTATAACAATAGTAATAAAACCACCACGTGGTCTTAACACTATGCAAACCAAGCATGCACTAATCTAAATAAAACCCTACTTTCTCCCTCTTCACACACAAAAACCCACACCCCGTTGTCCCAGCTCCCCCACTTCTCACCTAGTGTCAACACCTATTGCTCTTGCCCGCAAGAGGTGTACTCCCATCTGTGTGTTCACCCAAGCTCCTCCGTAGCGGGGTCCCAATAACAGCCTGCCCCTTCATAGGAGCTGCGCCCTGCTCCAAAGAGCTCCAAAGAGCAGACCGGAATTCTGTCAAAACTGCTCCTGTACACCACAATGGGTTGTGTGCTTGCGACTGGTCACTGCAGGAGGCCGTAGCCCCTCCAGATGTGCGGCCTGAAAGCCTCAGTCTTTGCATAAAACCTGGGTTCGTGTCACGGTCACCATACATGTAGAGAAGCCCCTCAATGCTTGCACCGGAAGGGAAAGAGACCCAGCACACCTCTTGCAAGGAGAACAAGGTTTATTTCCATAAAAAAGACAGACATGCAAGCAAAGTACTCTGCAGCCACGTAGTGCTCAGACAATATCAGCATGGGCGATCGCTTATGAAGTTAAAAAGCGTCACAACTGGAGAGGCCACCAGGGGGGCGCACAGGCAATGGCCGCCTGATTCCTGAGCTCCAGCTGAGGCCGGGAAGCAACGGGGACTGAGCCCCCCCCCCGCAACCCCACCAAGGTGACCGAAGGAGCCCGCAAGGGCAGTGATCCCCCGGGGACACCCCCCCCCGAGGGAAACAGCGGCGCCTGGGGACCCCCGGAGAGCAGAGAACCGGCCCAGCAGCATCGGTGGCCAAGACGCCACCAACGACTGGAAAGGCCGCGGGGCCGGGAGAGGAGCGGCCGCCCGCCGCAGGTGAAAGTCTGCGAGGGAGGGAGCAGCCCCCACGCCGGCAATCTGCGTGACGTCCCCCCCCCCCGCGGGCTGGGCACACAGATCCGAGCCAGGGCGGCGGCCCCCCCGCACATCCCCCGCCATGCCATTTTAGCCCCTGGACCAGGCCCCGCACACAGCAGGAAAGCCGGGGCTGTGAATTCCCCCCACCCCCCCCCCCACCACCACCACCACCACCACCACCACGCCGCCAACCCAGGGAGGAGATCTGGGCGCAGGACGGGGTGATCCTTGAGGCCGCGCAACAACCCACCCACGGGGGGGCGCCTCCCACCCTTCAGCCGACGCTGAATCCCGTCCCCCGCTGAGAGGGGGGAAAAAAAAAAAAACAGCAAGAGAGCTGACGAAGCCAGGAAGGCCCCCTGTCAACGCCAGACACAAGGGTGTGAGGCCCCCGCCAGAGACTGGCGGGGCGTGTGCCCACTCGGAGGCAGCCCCCCAGGAGTAGCGGAGTCCTACCCAAGTGAGAAGGGGGAGGCTCCAGTTGGCTCCCCCCGTGGGCGCCCCCCCCCCAAACACAGCACGGACCAGGCCTGTGGGGAGACCCCGCGCCCCCCACCCCCCCAGAGCCCAGGCATGCCCAACGGCGAGGCCCGGGGTGCGCCAGATGAGCTGGCAAAAGAGTCTGCAACAATATCGCTACCAGGAAGAGGGACCCAACGATAAAGGTCCGCCCCACGACAGAGAAATGGCCCACCCGGAGGCCTCGACACCCTCTGCGGTGGCAATGGAGAGGGGCTTCGCCTCAATTCTACAGGAGATAAGGGACATGCGCTCAGATATCGCACAGAAATTTGAAAAAATGGATCAACGGGTGGACAAGGTCGAGGACAGGCTTCTTCAGGTTGAAGCGTACCAATCAACAACAATCCAAGAGGTAGAGATTAACATGAGACTAGCTGCCCTCGAAAAAAGCGAAGAGGAGAGGTTGAGGCAAATGGATGATTTTGAAAATAGGGAACGGAGAAACGACCTCAGATTTTTCGGGGTCCCCGAGGTGGAGGGGGAGACAGAGAGAGAGGTCACCCGTGTGGTACGAGACATTATTGCCCTCCTCTTCGAAGAGGAAATGACCACAGAACTCACTTTTGACCGGGTGCATAGAGCGGGAGGACGGGCAGGGGGGCCCGATCGATCCTGGTCCGGTTCCACTACTATTCAGAAAAAACGAGGGTCTTGGAGGCCGCCAGGAAAGCCCAGGAGATTAGGTACAATGACTCTCAAGTCTCCATTTTTCAAGACCTCTCCGCATATACTCTGGCCAAACGCAGGATGTGCCGCCCCCTTACTCAACTGTTGAAAGAGAAGGGGGTAAGATACAGATGGGGCTATCCCTTTTCACTTGCCTTTGAATACATAGGCCAGCTGTCGATGCCGATTACGGAGGAAGATATCAAAAGTGCTATACAGGATTATGTAATGGAAACGACTCCCCGGAAGGGACCAAAGGGGCCTGTCCTGGGCGGAGCGAACAACCAGGGCCCGCCGGGAGGCAGAAGGAGGACTGGGGCCAGGAAATTTAGAAAAATAAAATACGCCCTCCCCAGCGAAGGAAGGAGAGCGAAATGACTCCGAAGGTTGAGGTGGTCCGGAATCGGAAGCAATGGCAGTCAAGCCGAATCCAGAGTCCCCTTGAAAAGCAAGTAAAAGGGGGATGACAAAAAAGGGGACGAAATTAGGGGGGGGGGGGGCTCACAAAAGCAAGCTAAGTAAGGAATACCTGGCCGAGGCGGGCAGGCTGGTGGTCCGGCCAAAATGCCAGACATGGCGGAACAGACTGGCTGGACGCCGGGGAGGGGGGCAACGAAGCGGTTAGGGGTTGTTTGTTAGGGAAGGGGTTTGGGGTTCAGTTGGGGTCTTGTTTAAGAAGTGTCCAAGCGAAGAGCGACAAAGGGAACGGGAATGAAGCAATGATGCGATGCAGTTGACCAATAGAGGGGGAAGCGCAGACTATGGCTGACGGCCGGCCGGCCCTGGGAGTGGGTACCCTGAACCTGCGGGGGCTGAATACCCCCACAAAAAGGTCCCCGATATGTAGGGAATTCAGGAGGGCGAAGCTGGACCTGCTTTTCCTGCAAGAGACACACTGGGCGGGGGGGGGGGGGAAAGAACCCAAACTGCGAGGGGGGGGAAATCGAAGAAGTCTTCTACGCCTCCTATAAGGTTAAAAAAAGAGGGATGGCCATACTGGTAGCAAGGAACGTTGGCTTTGAGAAAGAGGCCATCCAGAAAGACCCCGAGGGCTGCTACCTGTTGGTACGGGGCTCCTTACAGGGCTCCCCCTAACCCTGGCAGTAGTATACGGCCCGAACAAAGGTCAGGCCCAATTCTGGGAAGAAGTAAGGGACAGATTCAAGCTGTTTGCACAAGGCCCAGTGGTCGTCGGGGGGGGGGGGGGGATTTTAACATGGTCCTAGACCCTACTGTTGACAGAAAGCGAGTAGGCCCCCAAATCCCCAGACCTGTTGACGAAGCTATGGCGCGCAACTTTTGGAGGGTGAATGAAGACTTGGGCTTGGCGGATACTATCCCGACGCCCAGAACGGAGGTCCCCTCCTTTACTTCTCTCCCATCCACAAATCATTCTCCAGAATAGATTATATCTTTGTGGACGAGACCCTCTGCCCATATGCCACAGGATACAGGATAGACCCAGTCCCCTGGTCAGACCATGACATGGTATGAGTCACCCTAGAGGTGGGTTGGTGTAGTGAATGCAGAGGACGCTGGAGATGCAATGACGCCCTCTTAAAAGATGAGGCTCATGCCCAGGAAGTCCTGGATGCCATAACAGAGTTCTTCGAGCTCAACGACAACGGGGAGGTGGGTACACACACACACTCTGGGACGCCTTTAAGGCAACCCTACGAGGGACCCTCATAAAAATAGGAGCCCAGAAGAAGCAAGACAGACAGGCCCAGGAGAAAGCCCTGCAGGAAAAGATAGCCCGTCTCCAGCCAGGACCCCCCTCGGATCTGGTCGTGGACCATGACCGGGTGGCCGCGCTGGAGGACTACAGGCTCCAGCTGAAGGACCTCCTCCTACACAAAACGGAGCAGAGTCTCCAGATGGTCAAGCAAAAATACTATGAGAAAGGGGACAAAGCGGATAGGATCCTAGCCTGGAAGTTGAGGGAGGTCCAGAGGAGCAGATGGGTGAAGGAGGTGAGAGACTCCCAGGGGTCCCCCGGATGCGACTCTCCCCACATCGGAGAGGTTTTTCGCCAACATTACAAGGCACTATACACGTCGGAGTATGACGGGGACGAAACCCAGATGGAGGCCTTCTTGAATTCCATCCAGATCCCATCCCTATCGAGGGAAGTGGCAGAGGGGTTGGAGGGCCCGGTCACAGAGGATGAGGTGGACAAGGTGATTAGTGGGATGAAGGTTGGAACCTCCCCCGGGGAGGACGACTTCTCAGTTTACTTCTACAAGCGATTTCGCTCCTCTCTGGCCCCATACCTAGTGAGGGTTTTCAACGCTGTTCTGGAGGGGGGTATCCTCCCCCGAAACCATGATGGGGGCCATAATAGCAGTTTTGCCCAAGGAAGGAAAGGACCCCGCGGACTGCTCCTCTTACCACCCCCATATCGCTGTTAAACGTTGAAGTGAAGATCCTGGCCAAGGTGGTAGGGAGGCGGATGGAGGGGATTATGCCGAAGCTGGTACACGGGGACCAGGTGGGCTTCATCAGGGGGAGGCAAGGGTCAGACAACATACGCAAAACGATAGACCTGCTCCACTTTGCCCAAAAATCAGAGCTCGATGCATGTGTCCTCTCCCTAGACTCAGAGAAAGCCTATGACAGGGTCAAGTGGAGATACATGGAACTCCTCGAAAGAATGGGCTTCGGGGCCCATATCCAGAGTTGGGTAGCTGCCCTCTACAGAGCCCCCACGGCTCGGGCCCAAGTGAATGGGAGACTGTCCGGATCAGTTCCCCTCACCCGAGGGACGAGACAGGGTTGCCCACTCTCCCCCCTGCTATATGTCCTTACGATGGAGGCACTGCCCATAGCAATAAGAGCCCACCCAGACATCAAGGGAGTCAAAAGGGGCGAGGTTGAATTTAAGCTTTCCCTGTTTGCGGATGACATTCTAGCCTACCTGGTGGACCTGGGCTCTTCGCTCCCCCCCCTTCCTGGCCCTGGTGTCCGCGTTTGTGCGCTTCTCGGGCCTGAAAATCAATACTACGAAATCTGTCTTGCTCCCAATGAGATCACTGGACCCCGAGCCCGACCCCCTGGAGAGATTTCATGGGATAGCAGTGGAGAAAAATGCCATACGCTACCTGGGTGTACTTCTCACCAGGGACATATCGAAACTGGGCAGCTCGAACTATGACCCCATAATGGCAGTGATCACATCAGACTTGAGGAGATGGGGGAAAATGATCCTTTCTTGGTATGGCCGCATGACTGCGGTGAAGATGAACGTTTTGCCACGGCTCCTGTACCTCTTCACAGCGCTCCCAGCTAGCGTCCCAGAACAGACCTTTAGAGACCTACAGAAAGCGGTTCAGGATTTTGTATGGCAGGGGAAGACACCAAGGACGGGGAGGTCCATTCTGACCCTGCCGAGGGAAGAGGGGGGGGGGGTTTGGGTTGCCGGACTTTCATCTTTACTTCTGCGCTGCCCAGCTGCGCGTCCTCCTGAAGCACATGAAAGAAGGGCTGGGAACATATTGGTCGTACCTGGAAGACATGGACGCCCACCCTCTAAAGGTCCGCCACCTCCTGTGGGCTCCCCGCAAATCGATCCCGAAACACCTGAAAAAGCACCCGACCTTGGGAGTTCTCTGGGACATCTGGAGGGAGGGCCCGCGGACTGCATACCTAACCACATGGCCGTCCCCGATTACCTCTCTCTGGGGCCACTCCCTCAATCTGTATAGTAAGGGATTCCGGCACTCCCAGGCATGGTCGGACATGGGAATGGAATGGGCTGGGCAGATGTTCAGAGAGGGCGAATTCTTAACCTACGAGGACATGAGGGACGCTCTCGGACGAGAGTCTCTCCCAATCTTTGAGTACCTCCGCCTTAAGGGCATCCTCTGCGACCAGTCATGGGGCCCGAACCTGAGGAGACAATTGACCCCCTTTGAGAAGTTCGACTCGACAACCTCAAGAAAGGGTGCGGTATCCAGCATGTATAAAATTTTAAATACATACAATCTACAGGGCAGGAGCTTCCGCACATTCTGGAATGATCTGGCAGGAGAGGAGATTTCAGAAAACGCCTGGGCTAGAATATTTAAAATAGCATTCCATGGGAACTTATTCACCTCACACATGGATCACAACTTCAAGATTCTACAGGGGTGGCACAGAGACCCGGTAAAACTCTCAAAAGATGTTCACAGGGGTGTCGCCAAGGTGCCCGAGAGGATGCGGTCAGTTAGGCACCAGGGGCCACATGTGGTGGCATTGCCCGAAAGTGAAGGCCTATTGGGAGTCAGTGAGGGGCTGGATAGCGGAAGTAGCAGAGGAACTCCTACCACTAAATCCCCTAACGATGTTACTGGGCCTCCCCCCGGATGAAACGGAACTATACCGATACCCAAGGATGTGGGAAACCATGCTGAGGGTGGGCAGAGTGGCTCTCGCTCAGCGGTGGAAGAGCCCGGAGGGCCCCCTTCAAGGAGGACTGGCTGACAAAGGTAAAAAACATGTTCCTGATGGACAAACTAACAGCCATGGTAAACGACGACTGGTTCATTCCTGTCGAACTGGCACGGAGTGCAACAGTCCTGGGGATGGGATGTTCACTGACCCTGTGACAAGACCCCGGCCTGTGCGGGGCAGGACGAGCAAGGCGATGTGCGATAATCAACCTGGGGACCCACGACCCGAGAATCATTGGCCTTCAGTCAACCTGAGAAATGGTCACCACTCGCATCTTCTCCTTCTCATGAGATGCGGGAAGAACATTCAGAGCCTCCCAAGTCGATCTCTTCGGTCCGGACACAAGGTTAGGGGGGAGGGTCGGTGTTAGAGTGGGGGTTAGAGGGGGGGAGGGAGAAGGAGTCACTTATTTTTTTTTTCTTTATGTATTTATGTATTTTTACAAAATGCCAATAAAAACCAAAGTTTAAAAAAAAAAAAGAAAAGCGTCACAACTGATGTACATCACATAGGTTAGAGATCCACATAGCTGGTTGGTGCGACCCTATACATAGGTGAATGCTCCATATGGGATGCCAGGCCATTGGTCCCAGCTTCTTCTGTCCATCTTCTTACACGTGGGGTGGTTCTTTTCATGTCATGTGGTGCAAGGTCCCCAATTGGCAAATATAAGCACAAATCATAGCATTCCCATCTGTGGCCTAACGTGCACCTGCTACTGCAGACATGGGCGCAGAGGATACCCTGAAAGTCACAATAGCTTGCAGAGCCCTGCTTGATCTCAGAGGAGTCGGCGCCATTCCAGTTCTTCTCACCCTGGGCTTAGATTTGTTACTTTTCTCTTTCTGATAGATTTGAGATTTAACCATTTTATGGTTGGTGGTCCAGGAATGACTGGTACTCTGGAATGCTGGGGTCTTGGGAAAGGGGCATCTTGGCAAGTAAAGGTTTAGGCTGGGGGATGCTCAGAGGCTCATGCCCTCCTTCTCGTTGGATAACTGTTCACAGGGAGCTCTCAGCCCGCCTCATGGCCTTGCAGGGCACATTCCTTCTGGGATACAAATGCTCGTAGTATGAGACAATGAGAGGTTTACGACTGTGCAGGTTTGGTTTTTCTCACTGCTTTCTAGGCTACAACCCGAGCCTGCATGTACATGTCCCTCTCCATCTCTATGTTCGGCTACAACGCGGCACTAGGGCTCGACCTCAAAATGGCAGCTCTTCTCCAAAGATGGCGTTTCACTCCCGGTGCAAGCAATACCTAAACAGATACTATCTACCCATAAGGCAGCATCTATTATTATTATTATTATTCCTCCTCGTCCTCCTCCTCCTCCCTCCCCCCTCCTCCTCCCTCCCCCCCCTCCCTCCTCCTCCTCCATCCTCCTCCTCCTCTTCCTCCTCATTTAGGACCTCTTGGGACAATTGCCCCAGCTTCCCAACACACCCAAGTCTATCCTCTTCTGATCAGAGAATCCAAGGCCGCATTCGACCACATTTATTGCCATATTGATGATACCGTGATGTGTAATGTGTGATGGGCCGAGTAAGAGTCAGTTACAGAAGCATATTTTGATTGCTATAAACTTTTATTTGAGGAAAACCTACCTTTCCCTATAGCTATGAGGGGTGTCCCTGCCTCAAACAAAATGACTAGTATCCAAGTCAGGATGTCCAAAAGTAAAAGTCCTGTGTCCAAAACCTAAACGGACCCTCACATTCTACAATAATCAAAGTGGAATGGTACAACTTAAAGTTCCAAAATGGTGCAAAAAGGAAACAGCCAATGTTTCACAAGGATATGACGGGGGTTCCCTTCCCCTAGAATTCCAGAGTTCCTTTATGACCCACAGTCTCAAAATAACATGTTTTCACTGCCTTCTGCTTTTCCAATGTTGCCACAAAATAAATATCTTCCTCTTGTTCACAAGGTTCAGTGTCAAGACATAGCTTCTCCACAAGTTTCAATGCATCAGTTTATATTGCTAACACCAAGAGATTACTCCTCCTCTCCAAGAGCAAAACTGCCTCCTTGGTTTACATATTCCACAGGGTCAAGAGATTCAGGGCCCGATTCATGGAAGAGTTTTATAATGGCGCAATCCCATAGGAAAACGTTCCATGAATCGGGCCCTGAATCATTCCGTCAAGAGAGGAGACGCAACATATACAGTTTTAATGTCGTTCAAAACAGTCTACTTTGTGTACTCTCCGGCCAGGTTTCATTTAAGCATCTTAGTTCATAGTTCTCAAAGCATGTACCTGGTATAAGCTCCTGCCAGGTAGTACTCAAGTTTACTTGTAGTAGGGGGCGCTGTTGAGCAGCCAGCAAGATGGCCGCTTAGCTTTAACGCTCCGTGACCCGAGTGCTGGATATCCGCCTCAATCAGCGGTTTTACGGATATACTGAGGCCGAGACCCCGTGCATCCTGCTGCCCACTGCCTCAACTTCATCCTGCCCTGTGTTGGGGCGAATCCGGACCTCGGGGAGGCCACCCTGCCGGCTGAGGCATCCGGGCCGCGCGGCTCTGCAGTGGCCCGTCCCCCCATCGCCCTGTGACGCATCGCTGTGTGGAGACGGCCGGCCGCCTGCCCTCTGAGATTGCTGGCAGGGTGTGCGGCCGCCTGAGGCGCGGAAATTCTCCCCTCTCTGCCCGCTCGCCCCAGACTTAGCGGCGGGGCGCTGCTGGGAGACGCGGCCCTCCGCCCCCTGCGCTCCCCTTGGGGGTGCGCCTAGGCCCACGGCCTAGGCGCTCCTCTTGCCGGCCCGCTCCACCTCTTGTGCTGCGATGACGGCGCCGGCCCTCTGACGGGAGGCATCACTCCTAATACGGCGGGGGCTGCTGGAGCAGCCCCCGCACTGACGTCAGCCCAGCACTCCTCCCTCTGCGCTGTGGCGTCGGCCCCCGGTCGTGAGGCATCACTCAAGAATACGGCGGGGGCTGCTAGAGCGGCCCCCGCACTGACATCAGCCCAGCACTTTTCCCTCGCGGCTCCGCCGCCGACTTCGCGGGACCCGTGGGACGGCCGTGACTGGCGGCCGTGCTGTGGCCTCCTGGCTATGGGATCCTGCTGCTGCTTTGGGCCCCGCTCCAGCCCGGATCCGCTGCTGCAGATTGGAGGCCTGCTACTACCCGAACTGCTACACACACTTCGTTCTGCGGAGTCCTGAGGTGAGGAGATTGTGTAGCGACCAGCTCCCCCAATCAGCCCATCTTGTCTGCCACATCCTCGGGCTGTGCCTGCTCCACTCCACGCAGGATAGCGACCCCCACGCACACCGGGCTTCCCCCTGGACCACTCACCCGGTGCTGGTGCCACCCTGGGCGTCTACTACTCTCCTCTCCTCTCCCCAGCCTGCGCACCTACTTGCTACGCCCCGGGAGCATCATGCCCCCTTGACAGCGCTGCCCTTCATCACTGGCCACCTCTGCCTAGACCCTCCTGGCTCAGAGGCGGGCGCTGCAAGATACTGTCTCCCCCCCCCCCCCCCCAAGATTACACTGCCCCTGGGACTCTTCGCTTGCCCCTCAGAGCGGGCTTACCGCCCTATAACACGCCTGTTGGTGGTGTTCCTGCCTCCTCCCTGCTAGGCGGATGCCGCCCCATCGTTGATTTGGACCTAGTCCCTCCATAAACCCCCTGGTCCCTTCTTCTGTCCTTCAACGATACACCCTTTACTGTTCTCGAAGCCCCCCCCCAAAATGTCCGGCAAAGCACGTGGGGCCAACAAGGCTGGAGCAATGGACAAGTTTGCCAAATCGCTTGCCAAGCAAGACCAGGCTGGGGCTGCCCTTCTTCAAGACGACCCGGATGTATCCTCATGTTCTCAGCCGGATCTTACGTCAATCATGGAGTCTATGGCCAAAAACTTTGCGTCATTTCATGAAAAATTAAGATGACATAAATGCAAATGTTGCCTCACTACGCACCAAATTGGATCAGCATGGCACTAGGCTGATGGAGGCCGAGACCAGAATTGGGGCCACTGAGGACGAGGTACACGCTCCAGAATATGGTCTCTGAATTGGTGCAAGATATGAAGCAGGTCAAGGCGAAGTGCGATGATTTGGAGTCCAGATCCTGTAGGAATAATATCCGCATAGTGGGGGTTCCTGAGACAGCCCTCAAAGGCAAAATGGAACTGGCAGTCGAGACCCTTCTTAGAGACCTCCTAGGTGATCCTCAACTTTCCCCTTTCTTTACCATTGAGCGCGCCCATCGTTCACTGGCCCCACGCCCCAAGCCGGGCGACTTCCCCAGACCAATTATAGCTAAGGTTCTTAGCTTCAGAGATGGAGAGCACATTCTACGGCTTGCCCGGGAGAAAGGTGAACTGAGACTTGAGTCCCAGACTATCCGCATTTTTCCTGACTTCTCTGTCAACGTCCAAATGGAGCGCAGACAATTCAATGCTGTGAAAAAAATGCTCCGAGAGAGGAAGGTGGAATATGCCATGTTGTTCCCTGCAAGGCTGAAGCTCACCCATCGTAATAAACTGTACTTTTTCACTGTCTCTGAGGAAGCGGTGAAATTCATCGAGTCCCAAATTCCTGTCCCAGGCCCTGAGGGAGACCCCGTGGATGAGGGTTGAGCCGGCTTGCCATGCACCCGCTACTCGAATTATTGTGGTGCCAATACCACACCTGTCATTTGCATTTTCCCCGTATTCTCATGTATTCTTTCCCTTATGCTCTCTCTTATTGTCGTAACTCATTGAAATCTCATGAATCGTAACATGGGTCACAGCTGTATGGTTGATGGTATATTGCACTTACACTGGGATCCTTTATTCCTACAGCCCATGCTCACTGTGCCCTACTGTGTTGTCTCCTCTAAAGTTTAACTATGCCGCCGCTGTACGGTATTTGGTGTATTTCACCGTTCTATAATCTTAATCGGGCTCACGGCAGCAGCTCCCCCGCGGCAGTTGCAACGCCGAGTTCGGCTTGTTTAGTTCATTGGTTGCTCCCATGTTTGGTTTGGAGGCTGGTCCAGCCCCGTTGGGCTTGGCACAAAAGACATGAGACATTGGGTGGGTTTTTGGGCACTGCTGTGTTGGGGGTGGCAGTGAGGCAGGGGGGTGGTGTTGTTGGGGGATGTTTTAACAATAAAAACGGTGAGACAGTGGTAGCTTTTGGTATGACACAGCTGGCAGCTGTACAAGTTGCCGGCACCAGCTCGACAAAATATGACACACACTACTCGGATCCCCCCTAAATTGCTACTGAATGGCTATTAGGCTGATGTCTTGGAATATCAGAGGGCTCAGCAACTTCACGAAGGCACGCAGGATCACGGCCTACGCCCAGAGGCACGGGGGTCAGGAAACTCACGCCCTCGCACACAATTATCGTCGTCTCTTGCCCCGTCATGGGGCCCCAGCAGATATTCCACTGTGTTCTCTTCACAATCCAGAGGGGTCCTCATCTTGATTCACAAATCCTTGCAGTTCTCCCTTCGCACCAGCCATATAGATGTCCAGGGTAGATATGTGATCCTCCACCGTTTCCTCGCTAATACAGAATACCTCCTGGTCAACACATATGCCCCATGCATAGATGCACCCGAGTTTTCCGACTACATCCTTGACATTCTACTTGGCTATGTTGGGGTTCCCATCATCTGCGGGGGGGGGGGCCATGAATCTCATCCTCGACTCCGACTTGGACAGATCCGGTGTTGCACCTAGAACACTCTAGGGCTGCTTGCCGCCTCCATGCACACATGCTCACTACCGGTCTGGTGGATGCCTGGAGAGCACTCCACCCAAAGTCAAAACAGTTTACATTTTACTCTTCCGTCCATGACAGTCATTCCAGAATCCACCTTTTCCTTCTCTCTGCGGGGCTCATGGGCAAAATACGTACCACACAGATCCTGCCTCGCACACTCTCCGATCACGTTAGACATTGCCTTGAGCCCGACCCTCCCTCGGCACTCTCACTGGCGGTTTAAGTCAGACGCACTACATGATATAGTCTTCAAGGCTGACACCCTTGCAGATATCACCTCGTTTTTTTGATAATAACAAACGCCACAATACAACGGATGGGGTGAGGTGGGATGCCTTTAAGGTTTTCATCAGGAGCATTTGCATCTCCAGGGAGGCTCGGGTCCTGAAGGACATTAGAAACTCTCTGCGCCGTTGTGAGTCCAGACTCTGGGAGCTAGAGCGCGAGTATGCGGCCGCCCCCTCTCCGCCCAAACTGGCACAGATTAGAAATGAACTAGACACGTTAGAGTCCTTCACCCACAGCGAAATAAGATACCTCGCCCGTCCCATTGCAGCCCGGAAGTATGGTGAAGGAGAGAGGCCAGGCCGTACTCTTGCCCGCCTCGCCCGGGCCGAGGGAGGCAGAGCTCGAATTGATAGTATCATTGATAGTGGTGGAGTGCGACAATGGTCTGACAGACCCATTCTTGAGACCTTTGCAGATTTCTATACAACCCTTCATGCCCAGCAACCAGACCACAGTCCGCGAGATCTCGATGACCTCCTAGACCGCATCCCAATGTCCCTCATATCTCTAGCCACCAAAGAACAATTAGATGCTCCCTTCACCCTTTAGGAGATCACCGCTGTCATTTCGGCCATACCTAAGGGTAAAGCCCCTGGTCCAGATGGCCTGACCGTCGAGTTCCATCAGGAACATGTCGCCCTTCTTGCTCCGCGCCTGCACGAGGTCTGGGAGGAGTCGTTGCGTCTTACTACCCTCCCCTGTTCCTTGCACGAGGCTGTTATTACGGTGCTTCCCAAACCGGGTAAGCCTCTGGATGAGTGTGGCTCTTATAGACCCCTCTCCCTCATAAATACCGATACCAAAATCTTCGCCAAAATCATAGCAAATAGGTTCCTCCCCATCATGAAATATCTGATTCACCCAGACCAGAGCGGTTTTGTCCCTGCCCGTTCCACTGCCTTAAACATTCGGCGACTATTTAACGTAATCTCTAGAATCGACCCCCGAGCCAATGCGGTGGCCGCGACGCTGGACGCCCAAAAAGCGTTCGACATGGTCTCGTGGCAATATTTGTGGGCGGTACTGGAGAAGATGGGGATTGGCCCGTACATGATGTCCTGCATTAAATTGTTATACGCTAACCCTGTGGCCAGAGTCCTAGTCAACTCTCACCTGTCAGCTCCCTTCTCCCTCCATAGAGGGACACGACAGGGCTGCCCATTGTCTCCCTTGCTGTTCGCGATGGCCATCGAGCCCATGGCCGACAGTGTACGTAACAATCACATGCGCAGGGGGATTCGTTTGCGGGATACTCCCGAAATCATTTTACAGCAATATAGCCAATTCCGCTGGTGGTAGGGGCATTGTATCCTCCTTGTATAAAATGTTGATGGCGCGCGCTGCCGAACCCCCCCACCCCCCACTCGATGCCTGGAGCCGGGATCTGGGATTAGACATCACTGATGATGTGGACCAAAATGTGTATGCATACTCGCAAGGTTTCTCTTAATTCCAGAGTTAGATGTATTCAATACAAGCTGCTCAATTGCCTATACTGCACTCCTTACGCGATTGGGAAATTTGCCCTGGATCAATCCCCACCCCTGTCCAAGATGTAGATCTACTGAAGCGGACCACGCACACATGTTCTGGTTTTGTGGGGCACTGGCCCCGTTCTGGAATGCTGTGCTTGAAACCCTCTCCGAGGTGGTGGGGTTCTGTGTAGGCCCGGAACCTCTGTCTCTTCTGTTTGGGCTTTGGGAGGGGGCGGAAGCGAAACGGGAAGCTAGGTTTCTGAATGTGGCAGCAATTGTGGCCAAGAAATGCATTCTGCAATGCTGGAAGCGCAGATCCCCCCCTCCCCCTTCCCTAGAAATGTGGCTGAAGGCCCTCACCTGGACACAATCCTGTGAAGATGACTATATTAACTTGCTGCCTAGCAATGCTCGCCCTAAAAACATATGGACTGAGTTCTGTAGTTACTTGAACCGCAAGGTGGACCTTGCGCTCTTGTCATCCCCTCCCTCTCCTGATCAGGAGGCGGACCGATCTGCATGATACATGCCTCTATTGTAATTAACTGTTGTTGGATTGCATGTGACCTTCTGTAGAACCTGCGTTTTGTCATTCACGCTTCAACATGAATTGTGTGTCATTCGTGCAAATTGTGCCGTACCAGTTGCTACTTCTTGCCAATAAAGAAAAGTTAAAAAAAAAAAAAAAAAAAAAGTTTACTTGTAGTATACTTTACACACATTTTCTACACATATCTGGTATACTCTCCTGCCAGGGGTTTTCCAAACTTCATAGTCCTTCCGCCAATATTGGGTTATTGCCCCTTTCCTGTTGGCTGCTGTCTATGCATGTTCTTGTTCACTACTTCCACTGTTCGGGATTCCCTGGTTTTCCCAAGGTCTTGCTTGATACAACTGCTTTCTTAAATGTTACAGCTCCTTGTTCACGTTCTGTGAACTGAGCCCTCACTTCTCACTCGCTGTGCAATTCACGGAGCAAAGCGCACCACTGTCACCCTTTGCTTGCCTGTGCCCACCAGTAGTTTCAGGTGCTTCGGTGTCCTCTGCGGGTGGTGTTCGCTGAAGCGGTCTTCCTTCTATTCGTGTCGGCGACTCCAGCACTCTCCGGTCTTCTGACCACCATGGCGTTCACATTGGAGCTGCTCTGTGTATTGTGATGCCGTCCTCCCTGCCTAAAGTCTCTCCTGATGACGTTTTCCCAACCGTTCTTCTGCTTTGCTACACGCCACAACTAGTCTGCTTCCCGAACCGCATCAGAAAATGAGATCCTCCATCTTTCAGTCTTGCCGTAGCTTTTGAACTTCACGGTATGCGTCTCTGCACTGCTCTTGCCCTATTCCTCGTCCCAGTTCATTCATGGAAGACAATGACTTTCCATGTTTTTGATTGCACAATATGCCATACAGGTATGAGACTGACAAGAGCATTATTATTATTAACAGTCCCTTTGGGTGGGGGGGTGGGGTTATTTTCCATGGTAAACTGCCTCCACTCTCCTGAGGATGGTCTCCCCCATGGGTGTTCCCACAAATAGCCACCACCAGGGTTGGAGTCAAGGTAACTTCTGCCCTTTCCTGGTCACATGGCGAAAGACTTTCCCTGAGGGAGTCAGTGTCAGATTTATCATATTCATCACAAGTGTCATGTTTCACACCTATGTAGGGCCTCCAAGGGGTCTACATTATCCAATCTAGATAAGGGACTGAGTGGGCATTTGGTCTGTACATGTAGATAAACGATTTGCCCTCTTCACACTTGCAAAGTTTGTCAAGTAGCAATTTTCAAATTTCAGCATTCAGCGAGACCGTCACCTCTTATCACTACCTTTAATGCTTTCCCCTCCTACCAAACGAACTTTAAATTGTCTTTGAAGTGAAACATTTCTTTCTTTAGGCCTAAGCAGGCATAGTTTACAACCCAGTGGAGAACAATCAGAAATAATTAAGAGTATTGCAATATACCAAATTTGTGCAAGTACAGCCCTTGCTTGAAAATGTAGTCCAGTTTAGGATTACTGTGAACTGATGAGAAGTGGATCCTATCAAAAGGTGTCACAACATCTCCAAATAGCTACCAATTGAGAATCCTTGCTACCTCTGTCAGGGTCTAGCCACTTTTGACCCATCGTATAAGGATCAATGATGCCCTTAAAAGCGGAAGGAAGAACAAGATGGCAAGAGGACGGAATTGAAAAGCAGGAAGTAGATGCTACAAACACTGGCCGGGAGAGATGCTAGGTAGAAATGGTTTGTAAAAGATTGGATGCATTACAGTCCTGTTAGTTTCAGCATGGTTCTGCAAAGGGAGGAGGAGGCTAGGTCCTAATGTGTTGGGATTATTAGTTTCAAAGAGAGTGAGAACTGCACGCAAGTACAGAATTATTATTAGGGGTTATTATTAGGGTATTTATTCAGCACATACCTAGCTTCAGGAAGTAACAAGGTTTTTTATAATCATGGGGTTTAGGGGGAGGGGGAGGGACTATGCTGAGGGAAGCAGAAGAACAAGGCAGTGAACAGCTACAAGAGGGTTGGGCCATTTGTCAGCAAGAGAATGTAATGTTGGCTGCACAAGGGGGTCGGGAGTGTGCTCGGGCAATCGTGGAAGACTGGTGGGTAACTTACCCAGCCATATATGCTTTGCACTGCTAGGTCAAACTGCAGAATATTAATTCTGACTGCCAAGCCTGAGCAAAGAGTGGCATGGTCAACAATACGGTTTATAAAAAGGTTAATGTTTTTGGCAACAGAAGGTACGGGAACTTTACTTGCAAGCAGGTGATCAAAGTATAGTACAAACTGAACCTTCAATTCTGAAAAAACCTAGCCCGAGCAGCCTGTGCAGGATATGTTCATTAGACTTTTTGAAGGGTAGATGTGCAACCAAACAGTAGGTGGAACAGAAAGGCCCAGATGTCAATTTTTGTATGTGTCCTTTTAGCACAGGAGCATCACTTGGTTTGTGGTTTAACAGGGTATTTTCATAGGTGTCCGATTCTTGGCTGAAAGTGGAGTTTGATGATTGTCACATTACAGGGCTACAGCAGAGTGCACATCATTTTCACAGGAGGCAGATCATCAAAGACTGGGCACCCATTCCTCTGTTCAATGGCAAGGAGTGCATTGTGCAGGCCCGGAGATTCAATCCATTCTTACATTGGACCAGGAGATTTGGAGAAAAAGTGTGCTGGTTATAAACGACCTGAAGTAGCAATGGATAGAACTACATCTATTTGATGGCATGATTATTTCACAGTATCGCAAGAGTTTCAAGTTACTTGAACAGCTTCAGTGTATTCAAGGAACATGGTGAGATCAGCATTAACCACATTTGATGTTCCCAGATATTAAGTGCTTCAGGATGGCTTTTGTCATAGAAATTCAACATCTGGTCTATGAGAGGTTGGGGAGAGGCAGAAGGGGACAGGTTAAAGCACACCAAACCGCATGTTAAAATCTTGAGTGGTGAGGATCTAGAGGCATCCACTTCTTTTTGAAGGAAATTCTCAATGGTCACAATCATGACCCTACTCGGTCTCCCAGTTCCGCCACTTTCAGTACTTTGATGGAACCGTGCATCTGCATCATTCACTCTCCTCTTAAGGTCTTGCATCTTTTCAGGTACTTAAGTAGTTACCTGTGCCTTTAGTTATTACTGTTGTCCAATAATGACAGCTTCATTTCATTGCCAGTCACTTGCTCCACATTCCTTGGAAAGTTATGTCTGATAAGTGAGACATCAAACCAGATATCAATCTTCTGTTCTAGAGCGTCTCGGGAGTCTGATGGTGGCAAGAATGTCTGGCATTTGTGCAGGAAGCTGGTATGGGTATGGCTGCTAAGTGGACGCAAGTGGCAGATGAGGGGGTGGAAGGCCAGGAATGGGAAAATCCTATTCCACATCTTAGGTCCCCAGAAAGAATTCTGGATATAAGGAGATGAGCTGGTCACAGGAACAGAGTCGACCATTGGAGCTAACGGGATCTGAAGAACACAGGACCAAGGGACACAGGAGGACACCTGCTTGAACCAGCATTGGCCCAGCCAACTGCACCCCCTCCCCACAGAGCAAAATTGAGAGGTAAGGACATCACCCTTGGACTGCTGGGACAACCCACAGCTGTCCAGCTCGAGATTCATCTCTTGTTTTCGGTCATTGGAACAGGCCTCTTTGCATTCTTTCACAAGTTCTTGATCCAGCTGTAGCTTGTTGCAAGAGCTTCAGTCTGGCCAAATGGGCATTTGAGAGCTCAGCTGCAACACTGGAAACACTCTGGACTCCCAAAAGGCTCCTCTTCTTGTGAAGGTCAGCACAAAGTCAGCTGCTGTGCGCCTGCTGACTGTGACGGGGGTCAAGTTCTCTGACAGTCTCCACTTCCGGATGGTACCAAATCTAACGTCTTCCCCCTCCCAACCTCGTGAACTTTGAGGTCTCCAGTGGAATCAAGGAACAACTGGTGATCACCCATGACCCGGTAACCCTGCACAACTACCAGAACGGTGAGGCAAGTAACCTCAGTGATAGTGTGGTCTGGGACAGATTCTAGCCGAGGAAAGCCTGGTTAGCTTGAATCCAACAACAACAACGAGAAGCTACTTTTGGCTCCTAGGGCCAATTGGTGCTTTCCAAACATGTAAGTGTGACATTAACTTTGAGTATTTGAGAATGTTCATAAAGAAGAAATAGAACACATCCAAATACATTTAAACATAATGGTTCATACAAAATGGACAAGTTAAAGGAACATCTCACGAGCTGCCGCGGGGGAACAAGGAGCTACCAGTCTACAGGGTGATGCAGGACACCTAGGAGCTGGTTTGAGCTCCTGCTCATCAAACGTCAATTTCAAACTCATTGTTGTCTGGGTCTATACTTCTGGGGGTCAACCTCTTGGACCTTCATCATGGCAACCGTTTCTCACAACTCTGCAACTGTACTTCAGTACCCGAAGTCCCGTTTTTGCTTAATACGTTTGCTCTGCACTAACTGCCTTCATGGTCTTGCATTTCCCTCCCCAACAAAACTCTCCTAGGCTACTTACCTTGGACTCTCAGGAACCTTTTCGATACACACAAAGACGATCAGAGACTCCGTAGGCTAGGGCTGGTGTTCTGAAGACTAGGTGTATATGGTGCCTTAGAAGAGTAAGGCCCATGTTCCGATTTGTGTTAACATCTAGCACTGCTTGGCGAAGACATTTTATGATTTAATAGCCACTTGTAATCCTGTAGTGTATAAGCCACAGTGGGTTACCCAGCTTTGTCAAATATATGTATGTGTGTGTATACATACAAACATTACATACCTGTAATCATCTTTCTGATGCTTGTATCTGCTTAGTCACATGCTTTGCCGACATCTAATGGTTGATGCAGAATATTACATGGTTTATTTTCAGTTTCGAAGAAGGACATCGACTAGGTGTTCTTGTAGTGATATCCCTACTGTGACTTGTACTGTACCCATGATATATCATGCGTCAAGGTCCTCCGATTATTTTTCTAATCCGAAAATGTGTGGCGTATATAGTGAAATTTGAGTGGAGAATTGTTTAAAAAACCCTCACATAAAAACCTGTTATCTATGGGGCCTTCTACTCCCAACGAGGTGGGGCTGGGTGGGCGCATGTGAATCTAAGCAGATACAAGCATATGAAAGATGATTATAGTTATGTAATATTTGTCTTCGGTGGCTTGTGGATCCGTTTAGAATCACATGCTTTGCATAGACTAGCAACCAGTACCAGAAGAAGTTGGATTTGGTAGAAGGAACCGAGACACAAATGTTTGATCAGATCTTGTCCCACCAGTGAATCATTTCTGGATTGTGTGTCAATACAATGTTGTCTGAAAGTGTATACTGAACTCTGAGTGGCTGCTCTGAGGATAGCTCTAGGGGCACGTTAGCCCATGTGTGGAGTGTGCTTTAGTTGTAAACGGCAACGTCTTGTTTGAAAACACGCAACACTGCTGTATGCATCTTCCCATCCATGTATAGATCGTTGCCTTTGAGACAGGATCCTCTTCTCTGCAAGCTGCTAAGGAAACAAAGAATTGCTCCGTTTGCTAGTTTTGTTGAGGAAGTACACGACTGCCCTTCAAAACAATGTTTGCAGTGCCCCTTCCTCAGAAAGTTGAGGATTTTAAAAGAAAGCTGGCAGTTCAATTGGTTGGTTGACAAAGAACTTATAACGTATTTAGACGAGTGTTCCTAGGGCCACTTTGTTTTTGTGTATTGTGACAAAGACCTACAAGGCCCTCCCCAAGCCAGCACGCCAGAAGGCGGCCCAAGAAAGAACAAACCATCATGGGTTGGCAAAAAAAAAAAGACGGGAACCATTTTGAATCAATGATGTCCCACATGATTCTTACCGCAGCTGTGAATGCAGCTTGCGTTGTACGTTTCAAAAACCTGGTACGAAAAGGTATCCACTGCCACTCAGATGGAATTGTATCTGTAACCAAAAAGTTACAGGAGAAGGGAAAACAGGGAGACAAGATGTCCCCCAGCACTCCACAAAAGCTGAGGGGTGCTGGGCTTTCAAGAAAAGTCTAGGTAGGATTAAAAGTACCCTCCTATCCATGGGTACAGTAGTTCTTGCAAGGAATACAAATAAAGCCAAAGAGGGAAGCTCAAGGAGCTTCCAGTAACACTGCACAAAGGTGCTTTGTGCTACAATAGAAATTACAGATGTCATGGAAAAAGATGGAGGAAAGTTACTCCACCAAAATAAACCCAAGAGTACAAAATAAAAAAAATAACGTTGAGAGGAAAAAGATTCCCACTCACTCATGAGAGTAAAAACAACAGTATAGCAGAAAGTGCTGGAGGACTCACCAGGTGAGGAGAATATCACACAAGATGGAAATTCTACCCAATAGGCATATTTGATAAAGTTTCCTGAGTTTCTAACCTGAAACCTGAATTTTGAAGCCAAACATGCCTCTTGTTCCAGAATTCTTAGGCAATAACTCTACCCTTCGTTTCTGCAGCTTCTAGGATGCTTTTAAGGACTGCATTAGCAGTTTGCATGCCTTTTGCTAGTGTTTCAAGCATTTCGATTTACGGGGCTCTGGAGCGGTATTAACCAGCTCTTCCATGTTGTCCCACTGTGCTCCATTATAACCAGCCATGACGCACAGTATTGTTAGCTATATAGGTGGGGCTTCAAATGTTGCCAAAGGTGTTCCTGCCCTTTGACGTATTGGTGACAACTAGAGAATCCATCTTTAAATTGACCCCCTGATGAACAGGGGGTCTTGTAGATGGCGGTTTACATTTTTTTTCCAATATGTGGATTAACAGGCTTTTTAAACCCTGGTGTCGCTAGAGACAAGTCTAACCGTCTCTTGACATACTTTGGAAGCGGTATGTGTTGACTAACCCGCTTCTTTCCGTTAGGGATATCATCCACAAAATCTGTGTCCTCCTCAACTCTCGGGTCTCCATTTTAAAATCATTTGCGACCCTTTTAAGCAGATTATATACGATGGTCGTCCATAGATGACGATGATGAGGATCATCATCATCATCACCATCACCATCACTACTATCTGGTGAGGGTGCAGGGAGGTCTGCTAAATCAGTACCTGTATTATTTTCAGCAAAATCATCTTCGTCCACATCAATAAAAATCTAAGTTTCCACTAGTTCTTCACATGTGCTGTGGGCTCTGTAATTACCCCTTCTAAATGAGTCTCTGCCTCTAAAAAAGGGTCTTGTATTCTAAAAGGGTGTTTTTCTGAAAACTCCATAAAGGAAGCGACTTTCACCATAGTGACCTCAGACTTTTCTTTGGTCCATGCCCCTGACCCACTTGTAGGCGAGTGTAGAGGTGGAAAAGAAGAAAAAAAAAATCTTTATCCTGCACCGGTGTGTGCATCCCTTTTTCATTTAAGAGCATCACTGGTAGTGGATGAACTGTGTGTTTACTAGGTGTCAAAAACTGACAGATTCAGCCACTGAGATTTTGTTTATGTACCTCTTTAACATCCTTACTTGTGGAAATGGACGGCGTAGAGATAGTCATTGGATTGTGCATCAAGTACGTTAAATTCAAAGATGTCTTTTGCAAAGCTGAGCACGGAGGAACCCTTCTCTGCTGCAGTATGACATTTTCAACAAATGAGTCAGTTCTGACTCAGGGGGGCAAAATGGGTTCATCTCGAGAGACGCGTTTGTGTTTGCTCAGCATCCCAGCTGGATGTGCTGAAACGGTGATGTGTGATGCTTTACCATGGGTAGCCTTGTCGACAGAGGGAGCCTCCATAGCAGCGCTTGTGGTCTGCCATCCAGAGCTGGGGATCAGAACTTGCAGTTTCCTGATCTTGATTATCTTCGGCATCCGAAGTGGTGCCGACGCTGTCCTGTACCGGCTCGGATTCCTCCGCCCCAGTGGGTTATTACGACGATGCCGCCGCTTGCATCGCAAAAGTCACGCAGTGTTTCAATTGCTGTTATTTTAATGTCTTTGGCTTAAAAGACAGACATTGCTCTACCTTGTGGTCTTTAGGGAGGCAATTTTACCACACCTTGTGTATGCGTCGTGCCACAAAAACGTGGGACAGAATTTGAAATGTGTGTTTTCTATGATCGAAGCTGGGTGACAACGAGATTGTAACTATTAAGGGACAAGTGTGTAAAGACATTCTCCTAAACTACAGATGGGCAACCACGCTCCCTACTGTGAAGGCAGTCAAGTGCTAATGTCTGCAGCCGTTGTGTGCCGTTTGTGGTTCGTTGAGCACTGAATTAAGGACACAAAAAGGGTTATACAAATTATATTTAAAGTAATGCTTGTAACTCCAGCACATGCTTACAACTAACTGAAGTATGAGAAAATGCAATGGCGGTGAAAATTCTTTTTTCCCCCCCAATCTTCGGAAGACTTCTACACTTCAGGTATCATGGGTAGAGCACACGTCATAATAGGGATAGCATTGACACACACCCAGTCAACCTTCCTTTTCGAAATGGAAAACAAATAATGTAATACTCTGCACCAACCACTAGATGTCGGCCTATGCTACTCCAAAAAGATCCACAAGTCTCAGAAATACAAAATGTTAAGTGCACCTTAGTGTAGTACTGTAATGAATTAGTGATGTGTACTACCTCTTTTTTAATTACTATTACTGCAAAGTGTTACCTGTACTACACAAGAGCACACCTTCCCCCTTGGCTCAACCATACTGCTTGGTCCATGCTATTTGGACGATTGGTTTAGCTTACCTGGGGTTGTAAAAACCTTGCTACTCTTCGATTGGCGTTTCCCAGTCATACCCCATAATTACTTTGAAAAACGCTCCCAAATGTAACACTTGTGCCTGTGATCAGTTATGACTACGAGTGGAGTAACAAACTGTTTCTAAGCAGCCGCAATCCGTCGCATCGCAGGGTATAGGATGGAGACGCTGAGCAACATTGCTACATGGCTCCATTACCAGCAATAGTGCCAGGTACATTATATTGTTTTTGATTGACTATTCCAATAAGTTCAATATTTAGATTGTGTTGCACAAATCCTGGGCTGGACAATACCAGACCCAACTATGCACTAATTATTACCTTCAACTTTGGCCACAAGGCTTTACCAGTTCCCACAAAAGGGACGTACACAAGCAGGCTGCCAACCACACACCAGATTAAAATATTGAATGAACTGTGCAACCCAAAGCATCATCTATGCCTCGAAAGGGTCAGTGCACCCTTCTAACAAGACAAGACAATGCTTTCACCCAGACTTATTTTAGGGCAAGCTCAATTCCTGCACCACTTAGAGCTACGGCTATCCATTGCATTGCCAAGAGCCCCCAGAACACTGCCATGCAAGATGACACCATCATCCAACCCCCCGCACCCTCCGCAAAAAATAAACGTACAAACCAGAGGATCACACCTTTTATTTATTAAACATTGCAGACAAAAAATTCACAGAGCATATTACATATGTTTTTAATTTATTTATTAAGCACACAGTTATTTTACAAACCTTTGCTTTTCATAAAATCCTTGTCTTCCAAGGCCGAGAGATGGTGCAACGTTCTCAATGTGCACATCCTATTTCATATTTCAACGTGAAACGAGACACTTTCCTAATCCACCCAAAAATCATCTTTACTTCAGTCCTTCCTCCTCTTGACCATCCTTCCCTCTCGTTTATACTTCATTGAGACCATCTCTTGGCCCGATACACTCTGGCTCCCAAATTACCATAAATTGGTCTTTCCTGTGCTTCGGATTCCATTCCACTACAGAGCTCCATCCCATTTTTGGGTAGGATCTTTCTGTACCTGCGCTCCTTTATTACCGAAAATCCCATCTTGGTGCCGCGTTAGTTTGACCCCCATAGAGGGTTTCCCACCATGCTTTGGCGTTCAGGCCGTGGACTTTATTCAGTTTAAACAGCACTTCATTAGTCCTTAGTATATTTAAGTGGAATCTCAAAATCAAGTCTTGATACTTCGAACAAGGGAATTTTCAGAGGTATTCAGGAGTAATATTTGCCAGACCGGTAAGGATTCTAGACAGGGTGTGGTGTTTAGATTCCAATCGTTTTGCTTCAGAAACAGGCCAATCCGCTGCCAGCAAGGCTACTACCTTCTTTGGGTTATCGCACAAAGTTTAACTGGTAAGCCTAAATTAGCTAATAAAGCATGCATCCCTCCATTGATTTAACGGCCAGGACATGCCTTCGTCTTTGATCTCGATTATTCTACATTGTGGTGAGCAGTCGGGGTATTACCTTTCGAAATGTCATCAAGGATCTCCACTGAATTCGAACATATAGTGAGTAGAGGCCCAACTCGGGTCTTATCACTCCAATAGGAACTGCTTTTGGAAGATCACTTCCAATACTTACTTTCCGAAAGAATTTTGAGAAAAATTGGAAAGTTCAGACCTGCTTTTCAGACCTGCTTCTCCAGAGTATGATAAGGCTGGGACCACCTTCTGGTTATAAAATGCGATCGAGGGTTGCAGAGAGAATTTAACATCTTTTTTCTTATTACTAGGCCTTGGGCTGCAAGTAGTTTTCAGCAATGGGCTTTCCTTCCAGGGAGTGTCTCCTCGCTCTGACCTGATCATGATTCCCAAATATCTTGTTGCAGTTGTTGTACTTAGTTTGTCAGGACCAAGTGAAGGCTATTTTTGTCTTTGCTCTTGGATTTTGATTTCCCTATGTTGATCCTTAACCCGTTTCTTACTGCATAGGCCTGTAAAGCATCTAGCTTTCTCAGGAGACCTACTGGTGTGAGGTCCCACGGGACTAAATCGTCTGCATATAACAAGTGCCCCACTGCTGTTCAGTTTATCTTTGGTAAAAATGATCTTATTGGTTCCAAAACAGCCTTCATATAATTTATGAAAAAGTTATGAAGGATGGCTGCCAGGGGGCATCCTTGTTTCAGGCCTCTACAGTTTTACATTTCTTTGGATAGGTTTCCTTGATGATCTAAACAGATTTGCAAGGTCCATAGACCATCTCTGTCCACACTGTCAAAAGCTGCCTCCATATCCATGCACGCCACGTACAGTTGTTAATTTGCTTTCAAGATCTTTCTTTTTAAGAAGCTGATCAAGTGGCACAGCGAGTAGAGCGCTCGCTTTGACATCGGTGCAGAGTCTGCCAACGCAGGTTCGAATCCCGGCGGGGCCAAACTCAGGCTTTCATCCTTCCGCGGTCGATAAATTAGCACCACACCCCGTGGGTAATAATAAGCAGCGCTCAGATAACTGAGGGTTCGTAGCGCTATATAAATGCCAAATTATTATTATTATTAAAAAAGGAGGTTCAAGCCGCAGTCTACATTATTTATAAATCCAGTTTGTCTTTGGTCATAGTTTTTTGTTCCATTACCCTCTCTTTTAGTCTTTTAAGGAAGATTCCAGCAAAGACTTGGCTTAAAACATCTAGGAGGGAAATTGGGCAGTAGTTTTTGGGATCATTTCGGTCTCCTTTCCTATAAATTAGTATAACTACTGCCTTTTTCCAAGATGCAGGGATTTTTCTTTGCTGCTTTATTCTTTGAAACAGTTCTACACAGAAATCTGTCCATATCAGGTGCCAATTTGAGTGTTGAGTTTGACAACCTGTCGGGTCCGGCGGGCTCTTGATGAGCCGACTTTGGCGATGAGGTTTCTCATCTCTTCTCTTTCTATGTTTATTCCCCATGGTGTATTATTTGAGGGTGGCTCTTCCATGATGCACATTTTTGTGCTTTTCTGCCCATATAGTGGCTTGACATGGTCAACCCAGTCGTCTTCTTGAATAGGGATTAATTTCTGCGCACCTATGTCGCATTCTTTTCCACTGAGAAGGGTCCATATTTGACTCAGGTTTTTGTTAATGGCATGCAACATTTATTCGCCATCGTTTTGGTACATAGTCCTTCTATGAGACTTTAACCAGTTCCCATATCTCCGCTTTTGCTCTTTCTTCTTGGCCAACCTTGAAATAAGGGGTACCACCTTTAGTAATCTCAATTCCTTTAGTAATTGACGTTTGTCTCTTACTTCTTTGTCATATCGATGTTTCATCTTTGTCATCCCCTTTCCCCAAGGCCATTACGTGTTTTTAAACAACATTAAACAGGATTCATACTCCACTCCATTTTCTGCACTAGCACTCCAGTCTGTCATGCGCACAGATAGTGATATATGATATAAAGCATTTATAACACACCTATACACAGGTGTTTCAAGGCGCGACGGGGCAAGGGAGGGGGAACAGAGGGAAGACAGACAACGATCCTACTAGGCCTAGTGTCACTCAGATCGCGCAAGTGCATGGGAAGTGTGAAGGGAGAAAGCACAGGGGGGGACGGGGAAGGGGACAGTGCAATACATGGGATAATAGAATAAATAACAAAATAAAGTACGGCCAGCAGGTGGCAAGTGCAAGGGAGATGGGTAAGTGGTGGGAGCAGGGAGAGGGCCAAGAGAGGCCGGCCAGAGAGTGACGGGAAAAGAGGGCGAGGGTGTGCCGATGAGGAGAATCTCAGTCTTGCTGGTATTCAGGCAGAGAAGCATTCAGGCAGGGATTGTTGGCGGCACACCACTCCTGGATGGCAGACAGGCAGTCCGAGATGAGAGCGTGAGAAGCGGTGTCTGAGGGTAGCCTGAAAATGAGCTGAGTGTCATCCACATAGCACTGGAAGTTGGGGGCAGAGCGCGGCAATGCAGTGGGCAAGAAGTGCCAGGTATTGGTTGAACAGCCAGGGAGAGAGGTTAGACCCCTGGTGAACACCACAGGTAGAGATAGAGATGGAGAAGAGCAAGAACTAGAGTCGGACCCAAGTGCTGGTAATGATCTTGCATCCATCTTTAGCCAATTCCCTCTAGTCTCGAGCAGAACTTTACATTACCAGCGTGACCCGATCTCCATTCCTGGATAAATAGGAGGCGGCCAAGTATAGAATAATATCAATGGCCGCTTGTCACCAAGTTCGTTGCACATTACTTTTAGTGACTTTACTTTATGGAAGGTTGTTTCATCTACAAAGAAGTAGTCCAACGTAGTGCTAAGACCTCCGGAGTACCATGATTTGGATGCAGGTTGGTCTCCTTTTACTTGACCATTCACCATAAACATGTTTCTGCACTTCATTTCATCTAGTCATCGTAGAGTCCTGTGTGCTTTTTCTACTATGCTTCATTTCATTCCTTCACTTCAGTGAAGCTTGTCATCTACCCATCGATATTCAAGTCTCCACATTTTATTAATTCGGGGGTTATCCAACTCTGATCATTTTGTAACCAAGTCTGGAAGATGCTTGCCGTCTGTTGCTTTCACATTCCAATATAGGTTAAAGATTATCATGCTCCCTTCTTTGGAATTCTCATAGACTTGCTGGCAGATTACAATGATTTGTAGCAAGGGATTAAGGTGTATAACTGTAGTCACTTTCTCAGGAATGTTTTTTTTTTTGATCAGCGTAAGAAGACCTGAGGTAGGTCTTCCGCTCCTTTCTTTTGTCGCTTTATTCAGGAAGCTCATACAACCATCTAGGTACGGAGTCTCTTAACCAGCATTCCTGTAGGCACAGAACATCTAGGGCAGGTAATCCTGGGTCCATAGATTGAAACAGGTGCAGGAACCCCTCTAGAGTTTCAGTAGCCAATCTGCAGCTCCCTTTCTGTTTTATGACAGCCGTTCTATTTTTTTTAATCTTGCGAGGCCAGAGTTCTGGCCAGCCAATCCCAGGATTCCTCCTCAGATATTCTGTGTTCCAAAGATTCCACGGGGGGGGGGGGGGCGGTGGCCTGGCCACATGGAGTGAGGAAGTCCTGAGACGGAGCTCCCATCTTGATCCTGGCATGATCACGCACGCGGAGTGGTGGTGCCAACCAGAAGCTGAAGAGACCAAAAAGGTGTGGGAAAGGCACCCCCACCTCCCTGTGGAAGAATGTGTTGCCTTACTGAGGCTGGAGACGCTGCCGAAGCTACAGTCCCCCTGAACGAGTCAAGATGGTGGACGGTGCCGCGTGGTGAAGCATGCAACGCGGACCTAGGTGCCCGGACCTTGGCGGAGCCTGAAGATAGGGGAAAACATAAGAGCAGCGGGCCGGATAACATCAATAACCCACATTGCTTTGCCTTGGTGCCCAATGGGGCAGGTCTATTGTAGTACGGCACTGGCCCACTGACACGTGAGAGCGCGGCGTGGGGTTACTGTAGCACCCTACAACTCATCTGGTACTGGAATGCATAGCGGGAGCCCCCGGAGGCAAATGGACTCTTGCATAGAAAGTGGCTGAAGAAGCAAAGCTATTTCTGCGCAGTTCCAGGCACCGGTCGCCGCTGCAATGGTGAAAAGCAGGCGGAATCGGCCCTCGAGACGGTGAGCCCCTCCTTTCCTAGGAGTGCTAGATCAGCGCACACACCTGGAGACCCGCAATCCGAGTGAGCGACCACAAGAGCCTGCTATTATGGAGCGGAGACTACATGGGAAACACGGCTGTACTGCGTTGGTGGCGCCCACAAGTAACCAAATCAACGAGGCCAGGAACTTTGCACCATAATACACGGTGCAACCATGCAATGCAAGCGAGGGTGACAATCGATGGAAGCTGGCCAAGGACATGTAAACACTGGCAGACCGCCTGCAGCTGCACAGTGGGCCCGGTGCAATGCCCATAAGTTGTGTACTCCAATGTATATGAACCTCATAAGCTGATGACAGTAGCTGGGGGTGCACACTTGAGGATAGGATACTGGTGGCAATCCGTTGCCCTGAAGAGGCCTAGATAGAACATTGTTGGATTTCCAACTCGCCACTGGGAAACACAAAGCAGTGAGGAGACGCTGGGGGATGACACAGATTGGCTGCGTCATACTGCTGGTTGGGTGGAAAAACTTGTATCCCTAGGCGCACGGCCCTGCCTGCTACGAGGCGATAGTCAGTGTTCCACACCGAGCTCTCTCTAAAAGTGGCACTGTGGGGCAAACTGGAGGCTGAGGAGGGGGGCAATTGCCAGAGGAGTGTGCAAAGAGTGGTGTGCCCGGCTGTGAGACATCCAGCCCCAACCGAAGAGCACTACACTAAGCAAGGCACTGCGACTACAGGAGCAGTCGAAGAGGGCGCACTGAGGGGCGAATACAAGTACTAATTGTACCATAAACGGGGCAGCTAACTGCGACACGGATGCTGATGCACCTATAAGCCAGAAGAGCCTACTACTGTTGAGCGCGGCAAAGGGCAAGCACCTACCAAATACTGCAAGGAGCGACACTGAGCCAGCGCTAAAGGCACAACCAAACGGTGAACAAAAATGTCAAAATGGTGCAGTCAACAAAATCAGCTCCTTGCGTGCAGACAGTAAGCGATAAGTACTGCAGCTTAAGAAGCCATACGCAGGTAGAAAAGCGGACTGCTGTCACAGAGGAAAAGGGGTACACCAGCAAACACAAGGGCATGTCCCCATCCAAAGGGAAGAGAAAAGGAAGGTACAATCATGGACTTGTTTCACAATGCAACCAAAGCTCGTGAAGCAACACAGGGAGATGCCGAAATACAGAGTACAACGCAGGCATCGGAAACTGGTAGCAAGGATGAGCAAGTGTTAGCGACTATTGCAGCGCTGCAAACATTTATTGACACGAAAATTGAAGAGGTCAAAGCAGCTTAAAAGAGACCGCTGCGACCACGAAAGAGCTGGAGACAAGACTGAAGGAGTTGGAGAGGAGAAACACTGTCCTGGAATCGCACTCAAAAGATGCAGAAGGGCGGGCCCGACAAAACAATGTTTGACTACTGGGAATTCTTGAGGGGCTAGAGGGCCCGAACCGTACAGAATTTGTGGAAACTTACTACAAGGAGTCTGTGCTGGCAAACTCGCGCAAGGATCTGCGGTTGAGAGGGCCCACAGGTCCCTGCATAAAACGACCCCTGCCGGGACCGCACCCTCGCCCAATCATTGCAAAGATCCTAAACATTCAGGACAGGGAAGTCATACTAAAATACTCCCGAGAAGGAGGTGAGATACGGCAGGAAAGCTCTACAATAGCTATATATCTGGACTACACACCAACAGTCTAAAGTGTCAAAAACTTGTTTGTGCCAATTAAAGCCAGGCTCCGACAATTAAACAACAAATATATGCTTATGTACCCGTCTCGGCTTAAAGTGATCTACACAGGCCGTCCTGTCTTCCTTGAGACTCCAGCAGCCGCGACTATGTGGCTGGAGCACAACAATCTGGATAAGGGAGATGAAGCGGTCACATGAGCGATAACCCCACTGAGAGGGTGGGGAGGCTGGGACATTTGCTGCACTGGTTATCAGGATATGCTGAAACGGAGATAACACGGAGGGTAACCACTCTAACAAAAATACAATTTGGACGGGGGCGGCGTCTGGCTGCCTACCTTGGGCCCATAGGTCCAACACATGCAAAAGCTAGAGTCGACCGGTTGCTGGATGGGTCATGGCGTTGCAGGGGCGCCCGAGCGCTGCGCGTACGAGTCAGCAGCTGGGCGCAAAGGTTTGCTCTTTGTTGTTTGGACAGTTTTATATTCTTCCGTGGAAAGGTAACTGATTGGGAATGGTCATTCTGGATGGCAGTTGGACGGGGGCAGTCGGGTGCGCACTGTCAGGCAATAGGGGTAGATGTGGAGAGGTTATCCGGATGGGGATGCGGTGGAGGGGGGAGGCAGCGAGGGAATGAAGGGAAACCATCACAAACAACCATGGCAGCTAACATCAAGATACTAATATGGAACATAGGGGGGATGGGTACATAGCTGCACAGAAACAAAGTTAAATCCTAGTGCTGGGGGGCAGGGGTATGGAGTGGCATACTCCAAATATGCTTGTGGGGTTTTCACATGGATAAGACCTGCTACACCCTTCCGGTTGCTGGGGATAGAGGCTGGAGCAGACGGGAGGTGTCTGATATTACGAGGTCACATAGAACAAATAGAGGTATGCATAGTCAATTCGTACTTCCCCAATCATGGTATCCCATCGCACCTCAATAGTAGTGGTGAGAGGGGAGGTTATTGCTAGTGCGGGAGGTATCCGAAAGACAATGAGGGTGGAACTGTAAAGGAGGGAGGAAGATATTGGAAGGATGGAAGCCAGAACACTGGGTAACAGAGGAGGAGCTAGACCTTGCTGAAGCTATAAGAAAACTGCCAGGATGCCTGGGAGCAGCTGTCGAAATTTGATTATGCGGTTAAAACTGCTAGAGCATATGCGGAGGGAGATAAGCCGAGTAGGATGCCGTCATGGCTGTGCAAGAGGGAACACCCAAGACATTTAACCACAGAACTTACAGATGAGGGGGGCAAGGTACACAGCAGGGAATTAATGATACTTTCACTGAATTCTACTACCAGCTGTATAAGCACGATGACTTGGTACCCCAGGAGGATATACTAGGCACTCTGGAAGAGATGGATTGCCCAGACTAGGCGAGTCACGACGCGACGCGCTGGAACAAACCATATTGGTTGAAGAAATAGGCGAGGCAATAAAAATCGCTAGCCACTAGCAAGACTCCTGGGAGTGATGGACTCCCCTCCTCCCCCCAGAGTTCTATAAGGTGTATGCATCGGTACTGACCCCAGTACTACATGAAGTGTTTAAGGAAGTCTATGAAAAAGAGGTACTTCCGGCAAGCATGAGGGAAACCCTAGTGATCCCGATCCCCAAGCCAGGGAAGCACACTGATTAATGAGATTCATACCGGCCGTTCGCAATGTTAAATTACAAAGTTAAGATATTAACGACTATTTTGGCCAAATGGCCCTCCAAGGTGATTGGGGAATTAATAATGGGGATCAGAGCGGTTTCATCCCGTTGTGGCACAAACAGTAGACTCACAGGCACAATATGCAATCATTTCTCTAGACGTGATAAAAGCGGTCGATTCCTTATACTGGGAATGGCTTCTTGCAGTATTGAGAGCGTTTGGGTTGGGAGAACAGTTTATCAAATGGATAAAGATATTGTACACAGCCCCAGTGGCGAGGGACAAATCTGGGAGGTTGGTGACATCGGCCTCGGACATAGAACAGCGAACCAGGCAGGGATGTCCACTGTCCCCCATGATGTGTGATAGGGCTAGCCAATATCAATTTATCAGAGAAAATAATTCCCGGAGGCGGGCATATGGGTGGGGGAGTCCACCATCATCGCTTTATGCAGATGATGTACTGTTCTACCTGAGGGATCTGCACCGCAAGATACTACTGATACTGGCGGTGCTGGAAATTTATGTGAAGGTATCTGGAATTTGGTTCAGCAGAGCGAAGTCCTGCATATTTCCGCTGGCTGGTCTGAGAGGGAAAAGTGTAGATGAAGCACCAAGAGTGGGACTCGAGTGGCAACTGGAATCATTTAGCTACTTAGGGGTGAACATCAGGCACACACCAGGGAAAATGCATATGAGTAACACGGCAGCTGTGGTGAAGGGCTTAAGAAAATCCATTGCATTTTGGGCCAAACTACCGCTGTCTGTTGGGGAGGGATGCCATCACAAAAATGATAATTTTTACAAGATTCTTGTACTATTTCACTAACGTAAATCACTCAGGCCTCCTTCAACGCGCCATAAGCTATCACTTACAACAGTATCTGGTCGTTCCATCGAAATCGGTTTCATCCAATACATTACCATTGAATTATATCGAACGAAAAGCATTTCCATCGAAATGACTTTTCATTGATTTTAATTCAATGGATTTTTTTTATTTTAAAATCAGGGTTAGGGTATGGGGTAGGGTAAGGGGAAGGGGTAGATTTAGGGTTAGTGCAAGGGGAAGAGCAAAGGATAGATTTAGGGTTGGGGTTGGCGCAAGTGCTAGAATTAGGGTTAGGTTAAGGTGTAGGGCAAGGGTTAGAATTAGGTTTAGGGTTTCAGTTGGGTTAGTGGTGGTGTTTTGGGAGTTGGGGGGGGGGGGTGGGGTGGGGGAAAATGTTACATTAAGCTGGCCAGTGCTAAAATCTTCTGCAGATTTCAGCACTGGACAGCTCCATGTAATGTTTTAACTTTACAAAAAAATGCCCCAAAATACTGTTTTTTTACATTAGAAGTGCATATCCATCTAAACCTGTCCATTTAGAAATTCGATGGACTAGTTTAAATGGAAATCCACTTTTACATGTAAGGATAGCATTTCGATGGAAAGGCATTTGATGCTTTTGCATCAATGGAAATACATTTCAATGCATTTGAAACCGATGGATTGACCATAAACCCTTACAACACTATGCTTACCATACAGCAGGGTGGGGTGGGGTGGGGTAGGGTGGGGGAGGCAGCTATCGGATTTGGAAAGGTACTACTTGGCAACTCAACTTAGTTTTGCAACTAGATGGCTATCAGACGAGGCCACTTCGGAAACAGTACTGCTATGACAGTAAGTGGTGCCGGAACACCTAAAGGAAGCATTATGGCTGCCACTGCAGTGCTTGGCACGCCTACGATTGGGACACTGGGGTGGAAAGTGTGGCACAGGACCTTGACACTGTTGAAGCTTAAACGTCCCTACTCACCTGAGATTCCAATTGCAGCAGATGTTTGCAGGGACAAAATAGACCTGGCAGTGGTGAGACACTGGGAGAGATGGGGTATCTACACCTGGGACGATCTGTACATGGATGGTGTCTTCAGGGAATTTGGTACATTACTAGAGAAAGAAGGGCTGCCAAAGGGGCAATTCTTGTGGTACCAGAGGGTTAGGAGGGCAGCGAGAGAGGTGTGGACAGAGTGGCCTGAGGTACCGTCACTCATAGCCTGTGTGATTGTTAGAAACCGGTGTCCAGGCTCTACGGCCTACTTATAGACAGGCCTAACCCCAGGAGCGCAGCACTGAAAGAAAACTGGGAGGTGGACTTGTAGCCATAACGTAAAGAGTGGGAAAGGGTGTTGGATGTATCCCCGTGAGGTGTCTAGGAACTCCCGCTTTAGACTAATTCAGCTTATATGTTATACCGCACCTATACAACGCCTCTTAAGATAGCCAAATTCAGCACCAATGTACATTCACTGTTCCCCTGGTGTGGTACAGAAGGAGCAGGACTGATGCACATGTTCTGGGGGTGCACGCACCTGCAAAGGTTTTGGTCACAAATTGAGCAGGCCTGTAAAAAGGCTGGGATTAAACAATATGACTGGACCCTGAAAGAATGCCTATTGGGTACACACCTGAGAGACAGTAAATACAAACATGTGGTAAAGTTTATGGACATGGCATGCATATTGGCTAAAAGGGCCATAGCAATGGCTTGGAAATCGGCCAGGAGCCCGCAATACACACAATGGCTTAAAGAATTTGACCGCTAGGCAGAAGCAGAAACCAGAGTGTGGGGTGGGGTGGTCACCAGATATGAGAAGAATGCAAATGACACTTACAAAGCTTGGAAATCACTGGTTTAGGACATGTTCCACCCCTCGGATGATAAACCCCCATGAGAGTCTATATGTTATCATGGAGTTATTAAAAATTGATGTAAATAAAAGTCGAAGGTTAGCGGCACCGATTCAAATTGAAACCCAAAAGCTGTCAATAGATAAGGCGCACGAGACCCACGCCACTTGCAAAGAATAATGCAATGAACGATATCATGCGCTGCCTGCTAAGTGAAGAAAGTTTAAAGTTTGTTGCTGTGTTAACTTGTTATGAAACCATATAAATGCTTTTGCATGTGAAACTGGCGACAAATAATGAAACGTTTGATACGTGTGTAAATGTTTGTCAACAAAAGCCAATAAAAATATTTTAAAATTAAATAGTCCAACTCATTTTCCTCATATGTAGACAACTGCAGCAGAGGGTCTGCTTCCCAGTCAGAGACTTCACTTTGGGTAGATTTTGGTCCACTTCTGGCACTTTCAGCTTTTGCAGCCAACACTTTAGAGCTAGTTGACACTCCTACAACTGTTCTCTTATTACTGTCGATATTCTAGTCTAGCATTATTTTTCTGAGGTTTTTTTGAGAGGTTTGTTGCTCGTCTGACTTTTGCCTCTCGGTCTCTTGTTCGACCATTTTTGCACTCCTTGCCCCTCAGATGTAAACATGGGAAATTGGTTCACACTCCCTGCTTTACAGAGCTTTGTTGTGTTTTGGGAATCTGAATCAGGTGTATCAGTTGATTTGGGAAGACTATTTTTCGGTCCCAACTTCTGCAGACGTAGAAGCTCCTTTGTTACATTTCCCAGTAATTCCATTTAATGCCAAGAATCCGTCCTTGCATTTCCCAATTTTGGTCTGGTGGAGTTCCGTTCCATTATTGCCATATATCGACAGACTCAGCACATTTTGAATTTGCACTGACCGAACTTCCTTCTCCATTTTTAATATCCACTTGCTTCTTCACCTCCGAAGGTGCCGATACTTCAGCACCTTTTAGATTCACTTGCCTCAAGGGGTTTTATCAGTCGTATAGTGTATCTAAAACACTAAGGATCTTTTTTATCCTCTCATGTCTTTTATAAGGTCAGTGTTTTAAGGATGGCCCCATCTGCTTCCTTTTCTCTAGATTTTGTTCTCAGGCAGCCTCCATGTGAGATTCTATAAAGATTAGCTTTGATTGCAGTTAGAGGATGTTGAAACTGTGATATATCCGGGTTGTGCAGCGGCTACTGTTGAGTTTCTGCTCGTGGAGCAATGTTTTCAAGTTTTTCTCCCGATAAATACAAGGGCAGAGGCGGACAATTCACACGATAACCTCTTCTGATTTAAACTACGCAGTAGTTCTGCGTCCGCTATGTCTAACAATACGCTTAACTGGGAGTTGTGCAGGACGGCCTGCTCGCTGTTCTCACCGATAGGAGTAGTCTTCCACTTTGGGCGTAATAAGGGCGCTGCTTTTTCCCCTGAAGTACCATGTTAGCGTTTTTCCTCCCCCCCCACATAGATTTGCTCAGATTTTTAATGATTGGCTGACAGTTTTTTTGCCAGGCTGGGTCTTGGCCGTGCATCTTGTGCTTTCACCTAAGTTTTCAAATATAGCAATTTTTCTCGTATATCCATCTGAGCCAGGAATCTCTCTCCAGTTCTTAGTTTGTAGTGTCTCGTAAGTTCGCTAGAGCTCAACCCCTCCCCATTACTCTCCTTAGCTGCACTAACTGCGCTTCCGTCAGTCATAGCAACAGTTGCTATGTTGAGTAAAGCACTTTGCTTTAATGTAACATCAGCCTTTGCTTTATCAAATAAGTCCTGTGAATCTGCCAAAGGACCAAACTCTCTTTCCTGTGTTTCGCTCACATTGAGGTTGCTCCGAGATGCGCAGTACTCCCACGCATTCAAAACAGTGTTTTTTTTCAGTGTCATTTTCGGCAGCATCAGGGGACATATCTACTTGGTCCAGGTATGAACGGTCGCAAGCAGCTGGGGTGGAGGGTGTCTGACCGGACTGTACGCCACACTGTCTCAAGGGAGGGGCTTTGGGGTGGATTTATAACAGTACTTTTTTCTATGGCTTGCAGCTCTGGTTGCAGCACTTGTCTGGGCATCAGTTTTCTTCTGCTCGCATACTATCCCGCTGGGCTATAGGGACTTGACTCCTTGTCTGTTGCATCAGTTTA
Source organism: Ambystoma mexicanum (assembly GCF_040938575.1). NCBI lineage: Eukaryota > Metazoa > Chordata > Amphibia > Caudata > Ambystomatidae > Ambystoma > Ambystoma mexicanum. The sequence continues at coordinate 1,084,487,219 of NC_090925.1, forward strand.
GGGTCCGTAGCAACGCAAGCCTCCATGCCCCTCGCGGCACCCTCCGCAAACACTCTGCAATGCTTCCGCGTCGGGAGTGGAGTGTTAGTGGATGGTGCTCCTCACACTATAAATGCTGCTTCAGCACAGGAAAGCAGCTAAACCAAGTATTTCAGCCAGCAGGTTAGCAAAAAGGACAGCAAGGTAGGAGGACTCGCAGACCACGACCACAGGAGCCAACACTCCAAATACAGGCATTACATGTTTGTTGCTGCCTTATTTCTTTCAAAGACATTTTAAATATGGGTAATCTTTCTACAGCAAATGTATCTTGAAAGAACCCAAAAATAGAAATGTGCTTAATCCATTGTTTAGCTCTCCTTTGTTCCTGGGTTTATGATTTGGCGTGAAATATCCCAAGGTGTGTAGTTGGGGAGATTTTTCCACAATGAGATAACCATATAACCTAAAGTTGAGACAGGGTTTGACACCTAAATATAAAACATTCTCCGAAGTGGTAACTATGACAGAGCAGTCTTGTTTAATTTAAGGTAGAGTAGTTGTGAGATACAAATCGAATGGATTGTGTCCTCCCACGTATTCCTCATTTTATGATAATCATATCACAGGTTCAGCTGCTTCTGAAAAAAAAAAAAAAAAAATTCACCAGGGGGTGCAGTGTTCGAGACCGCGGAGTCGAAGTCCCTCGAGGGCCACCGTCGGACGTCATCCACTGTATAAAGGGCTCGAGCAGTGCCCGTTACCTCAGTTCCGTTTTTCCGACGCAACTGCTTCGTGTTCCGAACAAGAATTTCTTCGACTCCCTCCACACCCAAGACAGGGTTCAAAAAATGTCTGACGTGTGGCAGGAAGAGGTCTATAACCGACCCCCATCGAAATTGCCTCTGGTGCCTCAGCCCAGACCATCGGGTTGATGAGTGCGGGTCCTGTCAGGCCATGTTAAATAAGGCTATTAGGGAACGCAGAGGTAAGCTGGCAGTGGGGGGAGGAGAAATATAAGTCTTCGAAAAGACAAAAGGATTCGGATGAATCCGGTAGAAAATCTCGTCACGAGTCGAGGAGGTCGAGATCGGAAAGTCACGAGGAAATCTTCCTCGTCCTTGACTAAAAAGTGACATCATAGGTCTTCTTCCTCCTCGTCCTCTTCTGAGAGGAGAGTAACTTACCCGTCTAAGCACGATTCCCCCAACAAATGGGAGGCTTTCAGGTCTTCGATGCTTAAGATATTCGAGAAAGCGGCCCAGACCCCTCGAAGTTGCCGCGTGGTGATCATGCCTCTACTCAAGTGACAGGGGAAAATCAAGATCTAAACACGCAGGGGTTGTAAAAGAGTGTCTTCAAAGGAAAGTTCCCTGACGCCTCGCACCAAGTCTAAGCCCCCTGTGCATAAATCTCAGGGGTTTAACCATTTGACCATCGAGGGATCTCTGCCACTAATTGATAAGCAAGTGTTTTTCCTATTACAAGAAACTTGGTTACTTACACCAATTTCCATGGATGGCTATACCCTCTATCATACGCCCGCCAATAAGGGAATTAGGGGGCGTCCATATGGGGGACTACTTGGTGCTTCTAACCTAGTGATAAGTAGGAAGTTAACCTTATATGATGATCATATAAATGCTGCTGAAGTGAACCTAAAGCTGAATGACAAATTGGTCAAAGTGTTGTTGATTATTGTATATAACCCTCCGGGGTGCTACACGTAGAGAACAGATCCAGGAGGCATTACATGAGCTATTGGGTCAATGGAAGTTCAATACTATCAGTTGCTATATCATCGTGGCGGCTGATCTTAATTGCCACATCAAAGGGGGTGGAGGTACCGCCAACAACCCCCAGATACATCAATATAGTCTTATGAAACATAAGATAGAAGACTCAGAGGGTGATTGCTGGCGTGGATTTTTGGAGAGCTGGGAGCTTGTAATCATTAATGGGCGCACTAGGAGCGACAGGACGGGTAACTATACATGAGGTAAAGATCTCTGCCAGAGCACCTTGGATTATATTTATACTAGTCCTGAGGTGGCTTCAGTTGTGACTGGTATATGAAAGCCCTTGGAGTGACCATGATCCACTTATGAATTTAGATATCACTGCTCCCCCTTGTGAGGAAATATGTACAAGAGTGTTAAGCGTAAATCATTCTGCCAACCATATTATTTGGTCTATAAAGAATATTGAAAAGGCTATTGAAGCAGCGGGTGAATGCAATCTGAATGATGCCTGTAAGTTTGGATATATGACAGCTGAGAAAATTGGATTTACAGGTTCTCGGGCCAACATGCCACTTGTAGAATTCCTTTAGCGTCCAATCAAACAGCAACAGCAGTCCCCTTCGATAAAGAGATATGTGATGCCAAGCAGTTATTAAGAAGAGCAATACGCAAGGTTAGGGGTCATAGATATTCTGTGATATAAGTAAAGGGTAACATCAGAAAATTAAAGAACGCATATCGTATTTGGGTTAAAAGATGGAAAAAAGGGAAAAAATACTTGAATGTTGGCAACGTACAGTTAAGATCCTCTGTACCAGAAATACAAGCAATATATGGTCTCTTCTGGGGGAGGCAAAGGGAAACAAGAAGATTCATACGATCAACCCTATAGGTGCCCAGGTATGGACAGCTTTCCTTGAGCAACGCAATGATAGATACCATCTCTATGTCTAGGGAGAACGCTCCTAACATTATCACCCCCCCATTTGCAATCTCCATTGAAGACCTTGTGGGGAAAATTGGTAAATTAAAAGGCATCTCGAGCACCGGGTCCTAATGGCCTGTCTAATGCAGTACCAATCCTCCGTTTTGGGCAAATATTATAAAAATCCTGTTCGAAAGGGTGTTGACTGAAGGTAGAATTGCCGACTCCTGGCAAAAGGCTACACTCATTCCAGTCTTTTAAAAGGGTAATAGATCAGACCCCGCTAACTATCGCTTATGCTCTATGCTTGATAGTACAGGCAAAATCTTTGCTTCGTTACTATTGAGAGAATTACAATTGTGGGCAGACAGAAAGGGAATTTTAGATCGCTTCCAGAGTGGCTTTCGGCCCTGCTATTCGACATCTTATAATCTGCTCATAATGTATACGTTAAGGAATAAAGCTAAGTCACCTAATTGCCCTCCTCTATATGCCGTGTACATCGATTTTAGGGCTGCTTTTGATTCTGTTAATAGAGAGAAATTATGGCAAAAACTTTAACATCTGTTATGCCCAGAGAGTCTGATCTATTACCTTAAACTCCTTCACAACACCTCAGTTCAGCTGAGACTGGACAATCAGGGTCACATGACGAAATCAATCTTACAGACACGAGGGGTAAAGCAGGTGTGCACTATGGCCCCATTGCTCTATAATTTCTTTGTCTCCGACATCCCCAAGTATCTGCAGGGAGCAGATAACTGTCCCCCCCAAAGATCGGGTCATCGCATTGCACAATTCTGGCTTATGCCGATGATCTGGTGCTGCTTGATCATACATTCAGTGGAATACTTCGATCTGCCCAGAGGCTATGGGAATACGCAGAAGCTAATGAACTGGTTATTAACCAAAACAAAACCGAGCAGATCCTCTATACTGCAGGCAAGGTTGCGCATCCGAATATGCATTGGGGAATAGTTGAGATAAAATATACAGACATCTATAAATAGCTGCCTTTGCTGTCAAACTCCACGCCCAGATATCTTAATTGCATTCAGTCTTGTAAAACATGAGCAGCACAACTAACAACTATGATCCATAAATTCACATGGGATCAAAGGGACTTCTCCATTTGGGAAGCACGACAACTTTATATACAATGCTTTGTCCACATGGTAATTTATGGATTAGAATCCTTGGTGAATATGAACCTTGACTGGCTACAGGTATTGGAGGAAAAGTTGTGGAGGCGCCTTTTGGGCCTTGCGTAATGTATTCCTATGGCCATTTTAAGATTAGAACTGGGTATTTCTTCTCTGAAGGCTATGGTGCTCTGGAAGCAAGCGGAATTGTATATTAACATCCAAAATAATCCCACTAATCCCCTTTTGATGACCGTAAGGGAAGATATGGGGAAAAATAGCCAGTTCAAGCTCGAGATAGACATGAAAGCACTGTTTGAACAGATTTGGTGGTCTCCCGTGTGGGGACAAGATAATTAATTTATATTTTACCATCTGCATAAGCGCCTGTTTATATGGGATTGGCAGAACCACCATGTACATTTAGCAACTTTGAAAACCTATAAATTTGTAACATTTGTACTTTATACTTAAGGCTCAAATGTACCTGGATCTCTGCCCTTGCCCTGCTCTGAAGCACTTTGTGCTGCTGATGCGCATTAATCATTTACCTACATTGGAGAACACTGAATTGGGGCATATGGTGACCAAAGCAGAACAATTCTGTAGGATCTGTGAGAACTGTACTGAGCTGGAAACGGCAAGACATGTACTCACTCAATGCCCAAAGAGGAGTATTAGTCATAGAAAAAATATTGGAAAATGTGTACACTCTTTTGAACATTTAAGAAGTAATGAGTTTTGGTATCAATGTTTGAATACGTTGAACTCCGGACTGCTTTTAGCTCTTTTTAGAGTATAGAGGGAAGCCGAAAAAATAGGGCAAGTTGAAATATCTCCTATTCAGCCTGTGAGCTAAATTTGTTTTCGGCTCATGCTGATAAACAGTGGAGTACTGAGACATTGGCCCCAGAGAGACCCTATAGAGGTAATGGTATACTGACTGGATCAAACTAGCCTTTAATATTAATAATAACGATTTCCTGCTCATCTACTTACATTGGCACCTTTGGTTAGATTGATTTCCTTAGTGTTGATTTGATTTGCTAATCTGATTTGATCTGTGTCGATTTGATTGGACTGATGAACTGTTGAATTGATGAATTGTTTCTCTCCTTGACATAATTCTGAGTATATTTATGTGTTTTTTCTTCCTAAAACGTGTTTAACTAATTGATATGATTGCAATATTTTATGTGTAAAGTTTTTGTTTGTTTATAAAACTGTATCACATTAAATAAATAAAATCGGGGCTAGCGGATTTGACAGCGAAACCAAGACCACCATAGCGTCGATACCACTGACGAAAATGACGTTGACACCTTTAGCGGTTATCAAAGCCTTCTTCTACCGCCTTGAAGCCTCCTTCGACACAATCGAAGCCAGCGTCTACCCTATTGACGCCTTCTTTGATACCAAGACCCAAGTCGATGTCATTGTCTATGCCTAGGCAAATTCCACCTTTTATGCCTGAAAAGACTTTCCACCGACAACCTAGACAGGAATTTTTTTAATCCATGTCATCTATTTATGAAGAACATTCCTCTGAAGAGGATGTCACTCCAGCTGGAGTTAGATTTGGAGCCAGAGAGATTCCTGATGAACTAGTGGACCCATAGGCTAAGATAACATACCTTTATGACTGTCTACAAAATGCCAGTGGCTTAGACACTTCACCTGAAGTAGATTTTGAAAGGGCAGTTCCTACAGATCATGCTGATCCCAGTTATAGGAAGCTTATGGGAAGGGTCATTGATTTTATGGGTTGGAAAGCAACTTCCCCAGATTTTGACCAGGATGACATGACTGACATCCTGAGTGAGGGTCCCTTAAAAGATAGATACTTTTCTTCCATTTCACAAAGCACTGCAAAAAAGGGTAATGATTAATTGGCATACTCCTGATTCAATTGCAGCAGTAAATAAGAAACTGGTTCCAAAATATAGGCCAGCTTTATCAGATCCAGAATATTTATCCAAACATCCATCTCCTGAAATTCTAGTGGTTCAAGCTGCAACCTCCACTAGGCAATCAGCTTACCCATCAATACCACCAGACAGGGACGATAAAAAAGTTGATGCTTGGGCCCGGAAAGCTTTTACTTCGGGCAGCATGGCCTTGAAATCGACTAATGTTACTTTCACATTAGCAAGATTGACCTATACCCTGTGGGACTGCATGTCATCAGCGGCTGAACGCATCCCAGAAGGTGAGGAACGGGATGGTTTCCTGGCTATAGTGAAGGATGGTAAAGAGGCTATGGAGGAATGCCTTCAGTCAGAATTGGATACTGCAGATAGTATAAGCAGGTCCATGGCATCCAGCACGGTCTTGTGCAGATTCGCATGGCTAAGAAAATCTGGTTTTGCACCCGATGTGCCGTCTAGATTACTTAATATGCCCTTTAACGGATTGAGATCGTTTGGCAGCAAGGCGGATGAGAGCCTGGAGAAGCTTCAGACCTCGAAAGCGGCCGCAAAATCACTCAGCGCCGCTATAAGGGAACCTCAACAACACTCTTACGCAGGCTCATCTTCCTGGAAGAGTCGCCCCCTTCGCTTTTATTCCCCTTTTGGAAAAGGGAGGGGGCAGGCCAGTCACAGAGGCCAACAGAGAAAACCTTTTCGTGGTGGAAAAGGGAGAGGTGCTAGATCAGCCACAGCAGTGGCTACTAGCTCCTCAGCCACTGCAAAGCCACTTTGAGGTCTTAACCCACAAAACCCCGGTGGGAGGCAGAATCACTCGGTATCTGGACGAATGGCGGGGTATTCGTTCAGATGCCTGGGCACTAGAGATAGTGACCCATGGTTACAGTCTTCCTTTTCATCAAAGACCTCAAGATCATCCACCGGGAGCCAACTCTAAAATTTCCAGACCCGCTCCTTGTGCAGGAGATTTTAACCCTGCTAGAGAAAGGTGCAATAGAACATGTACCTGTAGCAGAGAGGAACAAGGGCTGGTACTCCCCCCCATGTTCTCATCCCCAAAAAGGGCAGAGGATTGATACCCATCTTGGACTTGAGAAGCTTGAACAAGTTCCTCAGTAAGGACAAGTTCAAGATGGTGACCCTTTCTCAGATCATTCAGGCTCTTCAGCTTCAGGACTGGCTGGTTTCAATGGACCTTCAGGATGCATACTTTCATGTGCCAATCCATCTCAAGCACAAAAAGTACCGAGGTTCACAATTGGTGCTTCTCATTATCAGTTTCGAGTTCTACCATTTGGGCTAACCTCCGCCCAAGGGTTTTCACCAAACTGATGGTGGTGGTGGTGGTGGTGGTGACAGAGAGAATCAGAATAATGAGGATTCACATCTAGCCTTATCTGGATGATTGGCTAATCAGGGAGAGTTCATCCGATGGAGCCCAGGAGCATCTGACCTTGACCTGCCACTTCTTACACAGTCTGGGCTTCTCCCTCAATTACAAGAAGTCACAAATGATTCCAAGCCAAAAACTCCAATTCATCAGAGCGATCCTGGACACTTCCTCGCAGAGAGCGCACCACATTCTGCGGATGGTAATGAAACTTCAAAATGCCCAACATCTACCAGCATTCAACTTGCTAAGGTTGCTAGGCCTCATGGCATCCTGCATTTTTCTGGTGCCAGAGGCCAGATTGATAATGAGATCCCTTCAGTGGGCCCTCAGGACCCAGTTTTCAGGGGAGATGTCAGATCTTCTACAAGTCCCGATCAAAGTGGCTCAAGATCTCCTATGGTGGGCTTGCAAGGAGAATATCCTCAAGGGGGAACCTTTTTGGCAAATATGGCCGGAGGTAACGGTAGTGACAGATGCCTCAATCATGGGGTGGAGAGCCCACACCAACAATCTGACAATCAGCAGTCGTCTCCATCAGGGTCCAAACGTGCATCAACCTTTTGGAGCTGAGAGCAATCAGACTAGCGCTGAAGGCTTTTCTGCCCTCTGTACAGGGAAAGAATGTCCTGATAATGACGGACAACACAGCAAAACCATGATCCTAATTGCCCCCGATTGGGCCAGGGGGACGTGGTACCCGGAGCTTCCGGACATGTCCATCTGCCCTCCAATATGTCTTCCACAAAGAGAGGATCTTCTCTCGCAAGAGGAAGGTCGGGTTCTCCAACCAGAGGTCAAGACACTCCGCCTTCATCTATGGTTTCTGAGAGGCTAAGATATAAGGATTGGGACCTCCCGGATGACGTAATGGAGATTTTGCTTTCAGCCAGAAGGCCAGCAACAAAATCCCGGTATCGTTGGAACAATTACAGTAACTGGTCCAGGGATAAGAATGTGGATCCATTTCTTTGTAATACTCCAACAGTACTTTCTTTTCTCTTACACTTAGCCAATTTGGGGCTCCAAGTTGGAACAATAAAAGGTTACTTGGCAGCGCTATCTATCTTTAAGCGCTCCTCGGAAGAGGAGTCCCATTTTAAAATGCCTTTAGTGATTCAATTCTTGAAAGGGTTGACACATGTATACACCCCCCCGCGCCCCCGCCCCCCGTCCATTAAGACTGCTCACTCTAGTGGCTATAACATCAGCCCGCAGGGTGAGTTGCAGGCACTGTCTGGTACGCCTCCTCACACCGTTTCCAATAGGGACAAGGTTATTTTAAAAGTCAAGCCATCTTTCTTGCCTAAAATAGTGTCTGATTTTCATCTGCCACAAAAGATTGTCTTATCTTCCTTTTATCCTCCACCTCACGCTAGTAAGGAAGAGGAAATGTTACATAGACTGGACCCAAAAAGGGCTCGCAGTTTCTATAGTTCCAGATTGGCAAATCTCTGACAATGTGACCAACTATTCGTTGGCTATACTGGGCACAAATTGGGTCTTGCGGGATCTAAAACTATCCAGATGGATAATTCTAGCAATCTCTGAATGCTATAAACTAGCTGGGAAAGAGCCTCCAGATGGATTAAGGGCTCATTCAACCAGAGGCATGGCAACTTCCACAGCCCTTCAGAGGGGTGTCCCGGTGCAGGATATTTGTGCTGTGGCCAATTGGTCGTCAATGCACACCTTTGTAAAGCATTACTGCTTGGACTCTACTTCATACCAAGGAGGACAATTTGCAAAAGCTGTCCTTCATTCAGTCTAATTAAAATTTCTAGTACTCCCAGCTCCAAAATTACAACTGCTATGGGAGTCTATCATAAGATGAGGAATATGTGGGAGGACACAATCCATTCAAAGAACAAGTTACTTACCAACTGTAACGTTCTTTCGATTGGATGCTCCTCCCACGTATTCCTCATCGACCCTCCCATACTACCCCTCCGTACAGTTTACGCCAGTTGCACTCTGACTTCCTGAAGACTTAAAGCCTAAATCAACTGATGTGACCATGAACACCGTAAAAACAGAACTGAGGGCAACGGGCGCTGCTCGAGCCCTAGGGCTGCCGTCGTTGGCATCCGACGGCAGCCCTAGAGGGACTTTGCAGTCTCAAACACAGCGTCCCCTGGTGAAAGAAAAAAAAAAAAACATTTAGAAGCAGCTGAAGCTGGGATACGATTATCATAAGATGAGGAATATGTGGGAGGGAACATCCAATCGAAAAAACGTCACAGTTGGTAAGTAACTTGTTCTTCTATGTCAAGACAGGAGACAAGCATTATGCTGTCGCTTCTTTACTCTTCAGCCGTTTTAAATATACATTGATACATTACTCACTGTAATGGTATTTCTGGTGCTTGTATCTGCTTAGATTCACATGCTCTGCATAGTCTGACATCTAGTGGAAGACAGAGTATTACAAGATTTGTTTTCGAAACTCAAAAACAGACGTCGACAGGTTGTAGTGTTACCAAACACGCCCTTTCGACGTCAGTTTGAGTTTCAAAAACAAATCTTGGAATACTCTGTGACTTCCACTAGATGTCGGACTAAGATCCACCCAAAGGAATGCAGACATCGCAAAAACACTTAATATAAAAACCACACGGTACACCGCGTTTCACAGCCCTCCGGCCACTTGATCACGTACAAAATAATAGTCTAGGCGACACTCTGTATAGCCTGGCACAGACTCAAAGGTTGCCTAGTGGTATTGTAACCCACATTTGTTTCTATGGCAAATCTACACATTGAAAATGTATCGTAAACATAGCCGTCACGTATGCACCACTTTCAAAGCCCTAAATAGGCTAATGTTTTCAAGGATCCTATTATGTCATTACAATGAGACCAGATGTCGACTGTTAAAAGTGCCAAGTGCATATTTCCTCTGAAATATAACTGGTGGAGAAAACTAAAGCTATGTGTAATTGTGCATAGCGCATCTACATTTCTACAGCCAACACTGGATGCCAGAGATTCTGTTTTAAATAATACATAATGTATTTCATTCCCTCAGCTTACAAGATAAGAATACAAATAAAAAATGTTTTTAAAAAAAAACTCAGATAGGGATATTTTATTAGGGAACTACAAATCCCGGTCACTAGTCCGGACATGCCACCTCCTTGCAGGACCTAGAAACCCACTTTCTGCCTAGGTCCCTTCCTCTTATTTTTCTGCTCTTCAGACAGATAAGTCGAGTTGTTTCCTTTCGTAAGCGTTTTGCTAGAATATTGAATTTACTTTGACAGAGAAGAACACGTTACTTACCCGTGGTAACGTTCTTTCGACTGGATGTTCCTCCCACGTATTCCTCATCTTCGATAGACTCCCAAAGCAGTTTGACGTAGGAGGTGGGTGCCAAGAATGTTATGACCGACAGCTTTGCCAAATTTCGCTTTCTCTGCTGATAAAGTATCTACACAGTACAATGTACTGAAAATGTCAATGGATTTACAGGTTGCCGCTCTGCAAATGTGCCTCACTGGTAGACCCCTTTCCAAAGTGGAGAAAGCAGCCATCGCTCTAGTGGAATGCACCCTCAAACCTACAGGCGAGTTTGTGCCTGCCAAAGACTAACATTCTGTTATGCACATGAGAAACCATCTAGAGATTGGGTTGTGACTGCCAAGCCTAATCTTTGACCGGCGTAACCGATGAAAAGCTGATGGCAAATGCTTGCCGTTCTTGTAATGTAGTAGCTTAGTACCCTTTTAGGGTCCAGGCGATGTAGTCTCTCCTCCTCCTTTGATAGATGAGGAGGTGGATAAAAAGATGGTACACAATACGTTGTGCAAGATGAAATTCCGACAACTTTCGGAAGGAAAGGCGACTTGACTCTTAGAATTACCTTGTCCTTGGAAAATTACGTGAAAGGTTGTTTGGAAGACAGGGCATATAGCTCACTTACCCTACGGGCAGATGTGACAGCTACTAAAAAGGCAGTTTTTAAGGTGAGCATCCTTAAAGGACACTAATGTAAGGGCTCATACGGGGCTCCCATAAGAAAACTTCGTACTAGATTTAAATCCCATGATGGCACAATTAAGAGAAAAGGCAGAAACAATTTTAAGCCTTTAAGAAATTGTATCACAATTGTCACTTTAAAATACGATCCCTCAACCGGAGAGCCCTTAAAAATAGATAGTGCCACCAAGTAACCATTCACCGTGCCCACTTGTAATCCAAAATTAGATAGAGCAAGAAAGAAAGAACATGGGGAACTTCACGTGTGAAAGGATCTGTCTTCTCTTCCCAGGCACCAGCTGCATAATATATTCCAACGGCACCAGTAAAAGGGATTTGGTTGCTTGTCGCCTAGCCAAAAGCAACACTGCCATTACGTTTTCCAGTCCCAATCCTTCATCTCACCCTTTCAGACACCAGGCGCAAAGATGTCAGAGTGTGAAGAATGCGACCTCTCTTGCTAGAGTACGTCCTCTAGACGAATTGGAGGGCAGATGGCCAATTCCAGAAAGTCCGGGTACCACGTTCTCCTGGCCCAATCTGGAGCAACGAGGACCATGGTTTTCCCCAACTTCCTCAACCTCCTGATGACATGAGGAATGACGGGGACTGGCAGAAAGGCATACACAAGTGGAAACTCCCAGTCCACCAGGAATGAGTCCCCTAGAGCTCCCCTTTGGGGATATTCCGTGGATCACAACAGCTTGCACTTCCGCTTGACACTGGTCGCAAAAAGATCCAATTGACGGGTTTCACAAAGGGCAAAGATCACCAGAAGGGCTTTCTCCTTGGGAGATAGTGCTTGCCTGCTTAGAGCATCCGCCACTGTGTTCTTTTCTCTGACTAGATGAACTGCCAGAAGAGCCATTCCTTCTGTCAGTGCCCAGAACCAGAGCTGTACTGCCTCTCTGCACAAAAAGTGGCGCCACGCTCCCTCTCTTGTTGAGGAAGTACATGGCCACGGTGTTCTCCTTCATTTCCAGGACACTCCTCCCCCATAATGAGGGCAAGACGACCAGCAGCGCTAGTCTGATTGCCCTCAGCTCAAGAAGGTGGATATGGAGTCTGGACTCCGACTGAGACCAGTGTCTGCTTATTGAAAGGTCTGTCGTGTGCTCTCCCCATCCTCTGAGGGAACAGTGTCACAACTGTCGTCTGCGGTCATGGTTGCCAAAAGGGTACTCATCACATTCTCTCAGCGGGCCCAACAAAAGACATACTGGGCAACCTTTGTCGGGACTGGAAGAAGGTCTGTCCTTCTGCCAGAGAATTGAGACCACTGGGATCAGAGAGCCCACTGAGGGAATCTCATTCTCAGGCGGGTTTCTGGCACCAGAAAAATGCAGGATGCCATGAGGCGGAGCAACCATGGGAAGTCGTAGGCCTGAAGACGGTGGGCACTCTGGAGTTTTTTGGACCATCTGCACGAGATGTTGAGCCCTTAACTCGGGTGGCAAAGCATTTCTCGAGGCTGAATCCAGGACTGCTCCAATGAATTAATGCTTCTGTAGTTCAGGGAGAAGCCCAGCTTGTGGAAGTGGCAGGTGCGATTGAGAGGATTTTGACACCCTGATCAACCAGTCATCCAGTTAGGGGTAGATGTGAATCCCTCCCTCCTTGGACTTGCTGCCACCACTGCCATAAGCCTGGAGAAGACCAGAATGGTAGAACTCGAAACGGATAATGAGAACCGCCAACTGTGAACCTCAGGTACTATGTGTTTCTGATGTATTTGCACATGAATGCAAGCATCCTGAAGGTCCAAAGACACCAACCAATCCTGGAGTTGAAGGGCCTGAAGTATTTGCGAAAGAGTTACCATCTTAAACCTGTACTTCCTGAAAACTTGGTCAAGCATCTCAAGTCCAAGATGGTTCACACTCCTCCGTCCTGCTTGGGGATTAGAAAGTAGGGAGAATACCAACCCTGGTTTCTCTCTGCTGGAGGCACCAATTCTATTGCACCTTTCTCCAACAGGATAAGAATCTCCTGTTGAAGAAGCAGATATGGAACCAAGGCTGATCTGGTCTTCAGGGGGGCAATCGGGAGGTCGCTATGGGAGATAGTAACCGTCTGCTTCGGTTTGTAGCACCCATGCATCGGAAGTTATGCTTTGCCAACTCCGGAGATGATATGGCAGTCTGCCTCCTACCACTGAATTGTGGGCGAGTGAGTTATTTTGCTGTACTACCTGCAGCAGAGAGTAACTGCGGGTGTTGAAAGGGGAGTTCTTCCTCCTCTACCTCCATGAGGCGCTCTTCTTGGGCCTCTTTGCAAGAATTTACCTCTTCCTCTAGAAACGGGGGAATAGAAACAAAAAAGGACATCCTCTCCATCCTTGACCGGACGATTGAGGTTGTCCGATTGCCGCCCCTAATGATTTTGCTGCAGCTCGGGAACCTTGCACTTTCTCCAGGCTACCATTAGCCTTTTCGCCTAACAGAAGTTCCGAAAAGCGCATGTCAAGCAAACGTGCCTTGACGTCTGCAGAAAATCCGGATTTCCTTAGCCAAGACATGCACCTAAGCACTGTGCTGGGAGCCATGAATATGCTTAATGAATCCACTGTATTGAGGCTGGACTGTAAAGACGGTTCTACGTTATTACATCGCAGGACTTTTCATCGTGGGTTTTGTTTAACCGCATATTTTTTTTTTTAAAACTCAGATTTTTTTTTCTTGGGGGGGGGGGGGGGGGGGGGGTTACCCCCCAAAACCCCCCCTTTTTTTAAAATTTAAATCCCGTACACCCACACCCATTTAAAAAAAAATGTTATCCCCGACCAAAAGACAAAAAAAACCGAGTTTTTTTTTCAACAAAAAAAAAAAAATGCGATAAAAAAACCTGCGATGAAAAGTCCCACGATGAAAAGTCCCGCGATGTAATAACGGTATACCATAAAGACTGCCTCATAGTATCTTTTACATCTTGTACAAGGCTTAAGAAGCTTTCTCTTTCCTCTGCAATTTCTGCTGCAAGAGCCCTGCTCCAACTTTTCTTTTTTTCCAACAACCAGGCTTTCTGGTGTGGGGTGCCTGTTCAGAAAAGGAAAGTTCACAGAATCAGCTCTATTTTCTTTGTTAACGGGTGGAACAGAATCTGGTTTCAGACAGTTTTCCATAACTCTCACACTTAAGCCTCCTTAACCAGACCACTGTCTGAGATATCAGTGAGGTCATCAGTTTCCATTGTTTCTGCAGGTTTAGACTGTCCCAGATATTCAGCCACTTTATAAATAACAGATCTGCATGAAGTATCAGCATAACCAGCTACCTCTGGGTTAACAAATTCAGTCTCTGGTGAAGTTTCCCAGCTGCTGGTTTCTTTTAGAGTTTCTACTAGATATTGCATCTTAGACTATTCAGAAATCAGTTCTTCTGGAACATTTGGTGTCCCATACTCGTACCCAAAAAGGGGGCTGACCCTCCTCTTAATCTTCCTCGAAAATGGATCCCAGTTGCCTGAAGAAATCAGGTCGAGGAATGGGTTTGAATGGCTTGGGCGGTTCAGCCATAGGCCTTGCAGTCTTCGAATGCCAGTGAGACCATTGAATGCTCCGCTGAAGTTGAAGGCGAAGGCTTCGATGACCCTCACGAAGCGGTTGGTAAATGAGCCGACAGTTTAAAATGCATCGATGGCTGCAGATGGACGACATGCCTCAAAGGTTCAGGAGATGAGCACAATGGCTATACCACCTTCGAAGAAGTCTTCGATTTGAAGATTAAGAGTCGGCACAGCCTTTTTCTTGTACGTCAAAGAAGACTCCTGTGATCTGTGTCGAGGAGTCTTTCTTGCCGTGCCTTCAGGCGCCCGAGAAGGAGGCACATGAGACTCCCTACTCGTCTTGTCAGATGCCGAGGGGTGGCCTTTTTCTCCAACTCCTTTAGAGGGGCACTATGGGGTGTTTGCCTCTGGAAAACTTAAAGTATGAATAGGAATGCTTCTAATTCCGGAGGAGTAAAGTTCTTTTTCAGGAACTAAACTTTTTTAGGAGAGGAAGACAACGATGACGAGGATCTGTGACACTGTTTCTTACTCTTATGTAAAGTGGATGACTAGCATCGTGAATCAGACAAGACCTCCATCGTCTTCGATATTTTGGATGTTTAACGGGGGAAACGTCCCTCAATTTGGAGGAGGACTTTCTTTTAGATGGAGGAATGGCCGGGGATATGGGAGATGGCTTCCCTGCATCGAGTTTACCCTTCCTTTCCCGCAAGGCCTCGACAGTCATGGATTGACACGAGCCACAATTGTCCACCTTGTGGCCCAATCCAAAACACCAGGCACCCGCGGTGAGGATCTGTGATGGACATTTTTTCCCCCACAGGCTGTACACCACTTGAAGCCTGTCTTTGGTGTTGAGGACATATTCGAAAAATAATGATGGGCAAAAATAAATAACAAAAAAATGCAAAATTTTGCCAAGGTGAGTAGCGCCGAAGCACGCAGCAATGGAGGAAAAAAAACAGATCCACGGTAATAGTCAGCGCGCGTGCTTCATATACCAGCATCAACGTCACGAGGGATGCAACGGAGGCCACTGAGGACCAAGATTCGGCGCTGCACGAGGCTCGACCCTATGAAAAAATTAAACTCCGAAGCAAGCGGCAAGCAGAATTGAATATCAAAGATGAGGAATACGTTGGAGGACACAATCAATTCGAAATATAGTTAACTGGTACACTCAGTCATTGTTCACACTAAGTCTATACGAGTATCAATATCCCACCTGCGGCATCGTTCAATAATAATTGAGTGATATGTCTGGCAGCAAACGCCAGTGTTCATCTTGGGAAACCGGAGCGACCACATCAATCTTTATTAGTTTATAGTAATTTTTGACTAGCAAAGAGGTTTAGGTTAGGTGTTGTGATCGGCAAGGCAAGCAAGTTCCCTTACAATTCCAAGTATACCCGGGGAGTAATGCAAAGTGGCAATCCCAAAGACACGCCAGTCATTATCGCTTCAGGTGAAGGGGACGAACAGTGGAATAACCAGGCTCGGAAGGGAACAGGTCTTCTACTCTCCTGGGTCAAGACATCAGGGGTAAGAGACAGGCCCCCAGAGGGTTCGGACACCTTCGGAAAGCTCAAAGAAGCCTTCCTTAAAAAGTCAGTAGTGCCAAGCCTCCTGACCCCCATCCCAGGGGGATGATAATATGGACGACAGTGATAGCACACTGGACACAGACGCCTAATCTGCAGACGACGAGCCTAGCAAGGAGGTGGTGCAAGTGCAAAGTAAGAAAGAGATGAAGGAAGATAAGCATGTCGAAAAGCAAGACACAGGGGTGTCCAACATGTTTGACCCGAACAGTATCAGGCATCTGAGGTCTACAGATTGGCAGCCACTCATGATGGCCTAGAGAAAGACGAGGCTTTGCATGAGGTCCGAATGCCCTTATCCAGAATTGTCAGGGAAGGAACACTAGAGTTGGACCCACGCATGCTCACCTTCATCACAAAGGCGTCTAAAGACCTGCAAAGAGGTATGGACAGGGCATGGAGGGGCTGTCAGGAGAAGCTCTTAGATCAGACAGAACACAGTGCCAAAATGATGTACCTGGTCGAGGGGGCCAGAGACACAGGCGAGGCAGTGGGTCCGGACGTGCAGGTCAATTGGGAGCAGAGAGCAGTTTCCCTGCTCAGCAACGCAAACTGTGCACTAGTCTCTGAAAGGAGGGGTGTGCTCCTCAAAATTCAACACCAAGCTAGGGGACCTAACATTTTACAAGGCTGTAGAAGCTGCGCAGGGCCTGCGTTTCGGGGAAGCTTTCGCTCAAGTGATGGGCAAGTTAGTCGGGACATATACGGCGCTAGAGAAAGCAAAAACGTCTATTAAGATCTTCCAGAGTAGAGACACCTCATACACAAGACCTCTTATCGCCCGTGCTCAGGGCAGAGGCACGGCAGCGGGACTACTTCCTAGCTAGAGGCAGAGGTACCAGAGGTCGCAGGGGAAGAAGTTACAACAGATTTCAGGGAGCACAGTCAGGTGAGAGGAATCCCTGGGGTGGGTCGCCCAATGTGGGGGCGAGGGGAGGGACCAAAGAGTACATGCACAAGTGGCGCAAGCTATCAACCGATAACTAGGTAATGCAAATAGCTGCATGGTTTCAGCTAGTCCGTAGAGAGGCCGCTCCAGGAGAAAACCCCTCCCCACCTAAATACATTGGTAAGGGAGCCCCAACTATTAGAGAGTGAGTTGCAGCAACTCCGTGAGCAGAGCCATAGAGCGCAGCTACGGAGGCCCACACCGTTCATCAGCAATATGTTCTTGGTCCACACGAAGGACAAAGTAAGACCCTTAATAAACCTGAAATCGTTAAACGGGTGGGAAGTGTACAGGTACTTCAAGATGGAGGGCATACACCTCCTCTGGGAGATACTGAGAAAGGACGATTGGCTAGCACGCATAGACATGAAGGACACATACCTTACAATACCGGATGCGCCCAAGCACAGATCATGGCTCAGTTTCAGGTGGGGAGGCGAGATCTGGCAGTTCCATGCGCTGGCCTTCACCAAGCTCATGAGACCCGTAACAGCAGCTATCGGAGAAAGCAGGAGAAATCGAGCTTCACCACCAGCAAAAAGGATGGACTTCCAGTGGTACATGGTCGATCAGCAGGAAAGCAAGGCTGAAGCTGCCAGCTAAGAAAATTTGAGACATCAAGAAAGATCAGGGTATGCCTCAAGATAACGCAGATCGCTCTGCGGAACCTAGCGAGAATTGTAGGATCATTAGCCTCCTCCATTCAGGCCTTTTTCCTAGGCCCACTGCACTACAGGGCCCTGCATAAAATTAAGACAAAACATCTACATCAGGGCCTGAGGTATCATCAGATGATTCCTTTAGATCAGGAGTGGAGAACAGAGCCGAGTGCTGGCTCCAGAACATGGGAGCGTAGAACGGCAGTGCAATTGTCAGAGACGTCTCGGAACTGGTCATAGAGTCGGACGCAAGCAGGGCAGGTTGAGGGGGGGTGTCAGTTTCTAGTCAGTTTCCTTTTCAGCTCCCTTCCCACGCCCCACCCACCACCCCCTGCCCAAGTTCAATAAAGTTCCACAAAGTCTCGAGATCACCTTTCTCAAGTTCAAAACAGTTCCACAAATCCTCGGGGGGTCCCTCCCCCCTCACCCCCATCGTGAAGGCAACACAGTTCCAAAGAAAAAGGGTCTTGAGGCTTCCGTCCTCAAGACAGTTTCACAGTTCATCAAGTCTCAAGGTGTCATGCATGCTGGACGCTACGCTCGTAGAACAGCTAGACCGTTCTACTCCAAATGGAGGCTATTCGATACGTTACCGGGAAAACGACGTTTACACTTTTCACGTCGCTAACTTCACGTGACTTTTGCTTCGTCACGTGAAATACGGTATCACGTATTTAAGCAGCGTAGAAACTTCACTCGCTGCTTCTGATCGTCTCTATTGGCGTCGTGTAGCTGAACCTCTGATCTACATCCTGGTATATTCCTACAGCTACTTTTGGGCCTTCGATAGCGTGTGTTCCGCCACACGCTGATTCCTGGAGCTATCCCTTCGCGTGATAATCCACACGCGCTCCTTGTCTTCACACGCGGCTGGCCAAGGCTGCGTGAATCCTGCCCGCGTGTAAAATCCACACGCGCTCTTTGTCTTCATACGCGGCTGGCCAAGGCTGCGTGAATCCTGCCCGCGTGTAAAATCCACACGCGCTCTTTGTCTTCATACGCGGCTGGCCAAGGCTGCGTGAATCCTGCCCGCGTGTAAAATCCACACGCGCTCTTTGTCTTCAAGTGCGGCTGGCCAAGGCTGCGCAAACCCTGCCCGCGTGTAAATCCACACGCGCACGCTGTCTTCACACGCGGCTGGCCCAGGCTGCGCGATTCCTGCCCGCGTGTAAATCCACACGCTCACGTTGTCTTCAAACGCTATTTTCTTCTAACTCCTGCATCTGTGGAATTAACAGAAGGATTGATCCCTAAGTGGGAAGGAAGCCTTTCAAGGATTATTGGAAGTGACTTTGAACTGAACTTTGGACGCTATCCTGTGGTGAATTCAACCCGTATCTAGCGTGAGCCTCGTTCCGTCCGGGATAAGTCTCCCTTACTAATTTTCCCTTCCCTGTCGTTTTGTTCTTCAATTCAAATCCATCAAGAGGCTTCTGGATTGTTCTACCCAGAGATACAGGTCAGTGTGATCATTCCTGTCATTATCTAACTCATCATACTCAGGTTGGAGCAGTTATTCATGATACTTTAATTTGTCCTAGGCTGGATTACTATACCTTACCCACGCCCTTTCCAGTGATCCATCGCTCTGCCTGTTTTATCAGCCAGAGGGTTGTATCATTTGGAAGGTCTTTGTTGACTTCACGACTATCAAGTCGGGTGAACAGGGATCCGGAAGACCCTACCTCCTGTATCCTTTTGAATATCGTATCCTTTTCAGTTGATACTTTGGTGCATTCTGACACAAGGTTCCCTTCCCCAAGACTACAACTTGCCAGCTTATACTTGCTTTCAGTCTTTCAAAGTTAAACAACTGCAGATGAACTTGACACTCCTTCTGGATTGAATGAACAGTTCACTTAAATGACTCCTCCTTGGTTTATTTCAACATCTTTGGTTTTCACAAGTTAGGGTTCCCTGGTCGAGGCGCAGTTGTCAGACCAGACAGTCCACCCACTACAGGTCACGCAACCAGGATCCCTAGGCTCTTCAGCCCACAGGTTCTTCTGTATTTGCCCCCGTGTACAGACTCACACTCACACTCACTTAACTTCTCCTGGTTAGCCTCTTGGCTTTGCCACAATGTGTCAAATAAAAGGCTGTACTGTATTCATGCATAAAGTTCACTTTGTGGTGGTCTTATTTCTTCCCCACCTTTCTGTCATGCTCCTTTGCAAACTTTCCAAATTGTGCTCTTATTTCCTACCTTTTTTTTCAAATTGGCACTTTCATATTTAACTTTCATCATACCGTAGCTTTGCCCATATAGTTTTCAGTCTGTTCAGTATTCAATATTAATTAAGATTCACTTCCCCGCTTAGTTTGTTCCACCTGTGGCTTTGGGTTTATTTCACTTTGTACATTTAATTTGCTTCATTCAGCATTCATCTTACTTCCATGCACACCCCAGGAGCGCCCCGGCTTAGAGTGCGCCCCAGATTCTGCCAAATGCGCCTCCCCAACCCCTACCACATTCCCCTGCCCACCACCGACCGTGCCCAAGTTGTTTCGTACCTGGTCCAATTCCGTCCAGCGGCTTTTCGATGGAGCAAAAACTTGTCTTTTTTTGTCCATGGGGACTAGGCCGAAAGTGTGTTTTCTCAATAACTTTAAAGATTTTCCAAAATGCCAGTCGAGAGGGTATCATGCATACAATTTTGTCTGAAGATTTTCAGTCAAAACCGTTGTACGAATCAAAGGTTATTAGCAAATAATTTTTCCGAATTGCCAATGGTACTCAACATGCAACTTAACTATAGTGCAGCAAACGCCTCACTATATACAAGTGAAAAACCACCTTGGTTAAGAGAGTTAAGGTGATAATGTTTTAAGTCAACAAAACTCCAACGATGAAGAAGGGTTCATGTTGCGCGCGCCATATTTGTGACTGGGGGTGCGTTGAATTGGGCCCGATGTTGCAATTTCTTACATATCCAGTATAGTAAAATGTGAATGGGATGTGTTACTTTGTGTACAAGATTGATACATATTAGAATTGCACACAAGTAGAAAGATAAATGGCAAAACCACCAAATGAAATATAAACACGGTGTGCGATGAAGGGCCTCGAGGTTGGGGCGGCGAGGAATTTCATAAATGCGCATGCAAGGACAGGGTCTGCTCACAGGGAAACCACTATAAAGAAGAGACAATATTTACTGAACATGCATGCACATTGAATAGATAGAGACTTTTTATAAGTCTACAAGATGTAATAAAAAGAAAACTCAAACCTTTGGTCATGAGCTCGCACAGTGAAATTTAAGTGGTTGGGAAAATGCAGTTCTGCAGGGCGGGCAAAGGAGTAATGCTTAACCAAGCAGATGGGTAGCAAAGGAACTGGCCAGAGGTTTATGGCTTGACACTATTGCAAAAGCAGATGTAACCTCCAAGTGCATGGGAGCTTGCAGATACATTTAGGGTTATGGGTTTCAGGCCATCTGGACCTTGCAATGAATTATGTTTGTAGGTGAATGTTTAATTGTGTGATTTCATTACCTACCACTGAAAATCCTAGAAAAGGGGTGTGCTATGAATATACGATCTGAAGATGGTAGTTAGATATTGATGACCAATCAGAATGTAGGATTTGGCGAAAGATGGGATTTCTTTGTATAGGTGTTGACCAAGTATGGGGGTAGATTGTAATAAAAATGTTTTAACTGTTGCAAAAATGTATATTATGTGTCAATGTATGTGGTTCGGTGAGACTTGGGTTAGTTTGACTCCATAGTGTCACCTAGCTCCTCCCCAGACGATTGTACCATAACACTTGCTTTACGTACAAACGTGCACCCATTCCTTAAGCAGTGGGCCTGCTTTGGGCTACAGCGATTAGGGGCCCATCCAAACAGATTTAATTATTGATCTCAACGCCAGGTGTGATCATACACTGTGCAACAGTGAGCGCAAAGTTAAGGTGGACTTGCTCGCAATCCAATTGCTGAATTTCAGGGCTTATGTTGCATTAAATCGGATCACCTGAATTGTTTCCCCAACTAAAGTTTATTCACTGCATTTCAAGTAATTCTCTTTGGGGGCTACTAGCTATGGCTTATGGTCATGGACATTGTACATGTTGCATCAATAGGATTCATTGGGGCCCACTAGCCATTGCCCTTCATCATGACCACTGGCCATGTTGCACCAACATGTTTCTTTGGGGCCCACTAGCCAGGACCTTCGGCACAGAGACCCATTACCCCCTGCCCAGGAGACGTGATGACTGCAGGTGTAAAATTTTTCCCCACCCACTCTCAGCATTCCCATAGGATTCCCCCAATAATGGCAACGAACTACACATCCAGCAGCATTGAATTACCCATGCCCACTCACTCCACTCAATTGCTTCCCCCCCAATGCGATCCCTCTCCTATAATCCCCGATCACTCATCACTTTGTATGACGCACATTTCTTTCTGTGTGTGTCTTGCCACTGTAACCTCATGAGATGTCATCCCCTGATAAACCGAACAGTCACATAAATGGCTCGCCAACCCACCCCAAAATCCCCAACTTCAAATGATGTCTTTGTTCCCACTCCCGACCGATATTGGTATTGATATTTATGAGCGACTGTGGCCAGGCCATCTAAGCGCGGCTGATCAAAACAATCAATGTTCCCCTAGGATGGACTACATAAACAAGAGATTTGAATCTTCTTCGATGTCAAGAACGTTATTAGGGATTCCAAGATGGCCATCTAGTATGGGTCCGTTTGAGGAACTGAGCTCCGTCCTTGGCCCGCCTCATATTAAGACTCCCATCACAGTAAATGGTATCAAAATGACTGGAATCGATGGTGAAGTGAAGGGAAGCATCTCCTCCCTTGAGCAAGGCAAAAACACTGATATTTAAAGGGTGGAAGACTGCGGTAAGGCGCGCGAGAAAAGCACTGTGTAGTGGGGGCACTGGTGCAGGAGTGTCACAGCTGCTTGCAGGCAGCCTCCCCTCTGAAAGGTGAGCGGGGCAGCATCGGAGGACAATTATCCAATGGGCGAGGGGGAGCACAAAATATCCTGCAGGAAGCTTGTGGAAGTGGCCATATAAATCCATCTGAAGTTCTGGTGCCGGAGCAACAGTGCGGAGTAGGGAAGTAAGCATGAGCTTGAAAGACATCGAATAAACTGCAGCTGCTTTGCACACGGAGACAGGATGTCAAGTAAAGTTGCAGCAGTGGGGAGCAGACTGGAGATCCATGAGAAGCCCGCCTATGGCAGTGAATGACACCCCCACCCCCGTCCCACAATGCTGCCAGCAGTTAGATGGGAGCACCATAAGTGGCAGAGGACAGCAGCCCGGCAGCCCTGGACAACGGTGGAAAAGACAGCAGATGTTGACAGCAGGTACAGAGCGGAGTAGCTAACAGCCAATTGGGATACACTGTGTACGGGCTGGGGCCTGCAGTGGGCACACAGAGAAAATAAGGAGTGCTTGCAGTCTCAGAGCCCCATAAGAAGCAGAGGGCAAAGTAAATAGAGCGCTGCTGGAAGCAGAAGGCCGATAGCAGTGTGAACCCCAAGAGACATCTAAAGATCAGATAGCACTCAGTAAAGTAGATCTGCTAAGGTGCCTCAAGGATCTGGGGGGTCGCATGACAGTCGCCTTCCAGTATCAAATTGCATCACTAAAAGAAGAGCTCAAAAATTCCCTGCAGGAGGACAGAGGGGACCTGATGGGTCTAGGAGATCATGTAGATACTACTGAACAAGCTCCAACAAACATGGCTGAGGATGTTAAACAAATTAGTGAGCTACTGGAACACATGTGAAGACAACACAGAACCTGGAACTACAGATTGAAGACTTGGAAAACAGGTCTGTACGATCTAATATTCGTATGAAGGGATTAAGCGAGAGTGACAGGGACCTGCGTGATACAGTTTAACAGTGTTTTGGCGATCTGCTTTTTGATACAGCTATGAAGGATGTGGTGGATTGATAAAATCCACAGGTTGAGGCTGTAAAGGACGAAACACGGTGCAAGGCCAGAAGACGTCATGGTGGCCATGTCTTCGTATTGACTAAAAGAAAAATATATTCAGAGCAGCAAGGTCACAAAGCAACATCACTATAAATGGCTTGGATATCCTGTTGTATCAAGACGTAGTGTTGAACACCCTGAATGAGCGTTAAGCCATGGGTCCTGTGGTGATAGCACCAACAAAAATGCATAAAAAGTGTAAGTAGACCTTTCCTTTTCCCTTGCTCTTTACCTGGGAAGAAAGGCAACACCGAATAACGTCCTATGAAGAAGGGAATGCAGTATTGTACCCATGGACAAAAAGGCAGCATCTAAACGGTTGCATGAACAAAAAGTTCTAAAAATGCTATGTTGGAACCTTTAGTGGTAGCATTGCAGGTAAGGAAAAAAAGGACCCTGCAGCGCTGGTACCCGATCATGGAAGTGAAAGGGAACTGGCACCGCAGGCACTCAGCGTGAAGAAAAAGGTAAATGGGGTTTGTTTATGTTGGGGGTGTGTTGGGGTGTGGGTATGTGCGTGTGTTCGCATGAGAAGGGTGCAAACCTTTGGTGGTTCGCACCTTTCTCATGCAAACTTTCCGACCGCGCCAAAATCAGCCGCGGTCGGATCACGTAGATCCGGAAATGCGTCGTCACATCTGGAGGAAGGAGACAATGCTGCGAGATCGCCAGGCAACCACCTCCACAGGGCAGAAGACCTTGGGAATGGACCAGGATTTCAAAGAAGTCTGGAGGCGAGGAAGGCGCCCTATATATAGAACGCATTTTCACAAAAATTAGGCATAATACAGAGACAAAAAAAATTCAGTTTGTTGGTGAGGAACATAAAACACTTAAGTTTGCGGATGAGATGTTATTGTGACTGACTGAACTGGAGAGCTCAATTAAAAAATATGATAAAGGAGCTTAAACACATTGACTATGTAGAGGGGCCAAAGATCAATAAACAAAAACAGATTTTCAAAATATAAATAATAATGTCTTCTCAATCTAGCCCTCATATGAAGATAAAGATGAAGATGAACGGGGGCACCTTTAAATGGTCGGAGGGAAAGAATAGGGGCATAATATGACACTACACAAGGGCTCCGGGGTGGCCTATGGTGCTCAGGATTGACCTTGGAATCTATTCCATTTTATTTGTGTGCTTGTATCGCGCCGAAAGCCCACAGGCATCAGGCCGTGCGAGACACAAAACGGAGAACCTATGAACGAACAGTACAATAATTCCTAAAAGCAGTAGCTAAGGACATATGCTGATATGACTTATTTAAACAGGTGAGTTTTCAGATGGCTCCTGAAAGTCTGGTAGTTGTTTTTCAGCCAAAGTGTCAATGGCAATTTGTTCCATCGGTGTGCTGCCTGTACTGGGAAGGATTTCCCTGTGCCAGTTGCTCGACTAAAACGAGGCACATTCAGCCAGCCGTGGTATTCTGATCTTAACGACCTCAAAGGGGTGTACCTAGAAAATTGTTTCTTTAGATACCTATGGGCCTTGCCATGTAAACATCTGAACAATGGTCATGGATTTGAAAGTAATTCTTTCCTCTATTCTTAACCAGTGTATCGATTTCCTGCCTTCGTTATGGGCTCTCTTTTCTTTATCTTTTTGATGGTTCGAACGGCACTGTTTTCCATGACTCGGCATTTCTCAATTTCTTTCTTTGGGGCCCCTAACAGTAGGGCATGGCCTTAATCCAATCGCGATAGAATAACGGCCCTAGCAATCGTGGCCGTATTTTCTTCATTTAGGAACGGGCGAATGGCTCTCAATGGGCACTGGTAGTTTGCATTATTCTTGTGAAGGTATTTCAACTGAACCTCGGACCCCACTGATACTTCCACCATCATCCCTAGTGTTTTGACTAGAGTAATTACTGGGATGATTGCATCCTTGATGCAAAAAATGTTATATTCTACACCTAATTTTGCTCTAGCCTGATTTGATCCAAAGATCAGTAATTCCATCTTGGTGTTATTCAGACACATCCAATTCAGTTTCATCCACCTATCTATGATGTTATAGATTTTGGTTATTTTGGCACCATCCCTATGATAATCGCCCTCCAATTTGAGGACCAACTGGATATCCTCGGCGTAGTTCGTAAAGAACACGCCGACGCTCTCCAGAAGGTCACAGAGGCATCTCATATACAAGTTGAAAAGCAAGGGAGATAGGCTTGCGCATTCGGGGAACTAACTCCAACTTTGATGTGTGTAGCCCCAGAATTTGTCTACCCAATGCACCCTTGCTTTCCGGTCCGCTAGAAACTATGTCAACCAAGCTAAAGCGGCTGGGAGCATCACACCATTTTCTCCAATGCCTGTTGCAGCAATTGGTGATCCACCAAGTCAAAAGCGGCGCTGAGATCTAGCAGCATCAGTATTCCTGCTTTTCCGTTGTCCAAAATTGCAAGAATCCATGTCTGCAAATCTAACATTGCAGTTTCGGTGCTGTGAGCCTCTCAGAAGCCCGATTTGTTGCTCGTGTAAGATCCCATGGGGTTCTATATATTTTTGGAATTGCTTTGTTGCTACATTATCCAAACAAATTTGAATGAAATTAGAATTTGTAATAGGGCGTAAATTGGTAGGATCTTTAGGGTCCAGGCCTACCTTTTTAATTAAAGGCATAATAGTTACCTCTTTATTAAGAGTAGTGAAGCGGGGGGGGGGGGGTGGTGTTTGGAGGGTTTCAGTTGTTAGGGGGTAATGGGGGAGTGATGCAAAAAACGTGGAGGCGAAGAAACGGAGCAGAAAAGGTTTGAGTGTGAGCTAGGATATGGTACCCTTCAGTACCCCATTCAAGGTCCCAACATAATATCAGGCGGATGAACAACCCTGCTAAACGAAGAAAATAGAAGCACATACTAGAAGAGAAAAGGTCGGACAGTTATGAGAATCCAGTTTGGTGGTGAGGAGCATAAAATACTTGTGTTTGCGGATAACATGTTAATGTCACTAATGGAACCCGAGAGCTCAATTAAAATTCTGATAACTGAACTTAAACACATTGAATATGTAGCAGGGCTAAGGATCAATATACAAAAATCCAAAATTCTAAATATATCCCTCAACCAACATCAAATTAACAGTATAGCTCAGTACTCACCCTTTAATTGGGCTATGGGGTGGAGCATAAAGTAGTTTGGGATAACCGTAACTAAAACGGTGCCTGCGATATACGACAAGTAATGTTCCAAGAGACGCATATCCAGAAAAAGAATAAGAATATCGAGAGATTAAAGCACTTTTCACAGATATATAGAGCCAACGTGCAGTGTAAGATTGCATTCAAGGACTCCCTTAATATTATAATTTCACATAACCGGGTCAACCCGAATGGACATTACCCATTTTTCGAGCAAGGATTGATCAACAACGTTTTCACATTAGCCACTATATATGCACCAAGCACTGGGCAGGAAGGTTTTCTATGTAGTTTTGCAGCTATACTACAACAATTTGCGGAAGAAGAAATTAGATTAACCAGTGACTTCAATCTGGCATGGGTCCATCAATTAGACAGGAGTTTGGGGCTACAACAAAAACCAAATGGGCCCGTCTCGTTCCCTACAGAATAGATTTGAGGATGTCCAAAAGACATATGGCGGGTCAAGATCAGTCATTATCAAAAATCTATGTGTGGACCTCGACGGGTTGGTGGGCGAGGAGACGGTGGGCTCCATAGCTCTCTCTGATCACACCCGTCTAACGGCTGAAAACGCTTTCAAATAAGGCCAGGACACTCTGGTAACATTTGAAAGATGGTGTAATTGCTGAGGTGGTTGGGGACAAAATAAACCAGTTCTTTGACATTAACGATACACTGGAGGTCATCCCAGAAGTAGTTTGGGATGCGCTTCAAGTTGTACTTTGGGGAGAACTGATCACATTAAGAGCACAGAAGGAGCAGCAATGGGGGCAAATGGAAAGAGAGCTGGAGGCACAGCTTAGTGCGGTCATGCTAGCTTTAGCACACAGACTAAGGCTTTACAAAGAAAATTAAAAACGGGGGCAGCCCGATAGATCCTCACACTGGTGAAATGGGCAATCAGAAGAAGCAGGTGAGGATGGACGAGTTAGCCCACACAGATCAGCCCCAGGCCCCAGCCGTCATTCCACAAACACCAGTGCCTGAACAAGTGGATATGGCTGCCCTGAATCAGACATTGCTAGCACTTAACGGGAGCACCGACACGCTTGGGGTCAAGATAGACGCCCTTACATGCAAAGTAGACATCTCTGCTGTACAGATAGAGAAACTCTGCGGGCGCATGGAGGAAGCGGAGCAGAGGATCGGGACCACGGAGGATAGCGTTGCACTCCTCCAGCGCGAGGTTTCCAGTTTGCAACAAGTGGTGAAAAAAAATTGTGGCCAAGAATGAGGATTTGGAATGGCGCTCTGGAGGAATATTAGAATTACAGGGGTCCCGGAATCCCCAAATATCGGCAACATGGAAACATTTGTGGAGCAGCTGCTGCTGGATATTCTTGATAACCCCTCGCTGTCCAGTATGTATATGGTGGCACGCACTCACCGCTCATTGGCAGCAAGGCCGCCGCCTGGTGCTCCTGAACGACCCCTCATAGCAAGCATGTTTTTTGCTATCGCGACAGAGATACCATACTGCGAGCAGCCCGAGAGAAGTGGGAGCTGCAATGGGAAGGCTCCACTACACAACTGTTCTCGGACTTTAGTCCAGACGTCCAGGATCAAAGGAAGTCTTTCCAGATGGCCAAAAGTATCCTGAGGCATAAGGGAATAAAGTACTCCATGATGTATCCGGCCAAACTGTGTGGGTCTGCAGTATTTTTTACTACACCGGAACAATAAAATATGCTAGAAACCTTTCCGTGGGGTGGGGGAAAATCACTGCAGCACCCGTCTTGATCTGGAACGGATATCCCTGGGCATGGGAATTGCTTCTATGTGGGAAGAGCGTTGGCAACTATAAGATTTGGAGGGGCGGTGGGTGGGAGGAGTATATGTTATACATGGGTCGTTGCCCTCAGAGCCACAGTTGCCGTAGACATTGCGGTGTAAGTTAGGTTTGGTTGGGGGAAGTGGGGGGTGCCGGTATGTACTCGGGTCTGGCGTGGGTGGGATGGGATGGGGCAGGGTTCCTGTTGTGGTGTAATTGCTATGTTGGCTGGGGGGGGGGGCGACTCCAACTTTATGTCAGATGTGTGTTAAGAATTGTAGGAACGTGCTATTTGAAGTGGGCGAAGTATCTGTAATGTTCACCCATCGGGGGGAGGGTCATTGTGTGGTTAATCATGCACGGTTGAATGACCCAGACTTTTGGGAGGGAGGATCATAGAGCAATCATCTTTGATGTCCTGGAACATTCGGGGGCTCACCAACCACAAGAAGACGCAGCTGATCGGCAACTATTGTAGGAATCATGGAGTGAATATATTGTGTTTACAAGAGACTCACCTTAACAAGGGCGATTCCCCCCCCTAGTCTTGCTGGGTGGGGCTATCATAGATATGGCTCCTCTATCTCTTCCCATTCCAGGGGGGTTGCTACTTTCATACATATATCTCTGCAATTTAAGCTGCTTCAGCAGATGCGGGATAAGTGAGGGAGGTTTCTGTTATTAGCAGGGGAGGTATTGGGAACTAAACTTCTGATTATAAACGTTAATGCTCCAAACGCGGATTCACCAGAATCCTTTCATGAATGTGCCAGTCATCTCCATAAATTCCCCGAGTATGAAAAAATCTGGGTGGGTGATTTCAATCTGGCTCTCACACTGGTTATGGATAGAACTATGACGACTCAACACTCCCTCTCTTAGGCGGCCAAAGCATGGGGCACTATCTCGCAGACGCATGACCTACATGATGTGTGGCACACATTGCATCCTGATATCAGGAAATATACGTTTTACTCTGCGGTGCATGGGAGTTCGTCTCGAATAGATTACGTGATGTCCACTACTCCCATTCTTAGGGCGGTCACGGAAGCTATTACACTGTCCCAGACTTTGTCCGACCACTCACCGGTCCTGGTCAGATTCGAGTCCATCTTGATAACCTTAGACGCTGAAAAGGTGTGATCGGGTCAAGTGGCCATTCCTTTTCAACCGTTTAGAACATGTGGGCTTTGGTACAAGATTTAGGCAAATTAGAGGGACCCACAACACAATTATCAATGAACACCCACCTATCAATACAAATCCCAATACGCCGTGGAACGAATATTTTTAGATCCCTTTCTTACAAAAACTAGGCATACATGGGAGATAGAAGGAATTCAGTTCGGCAGTGAGGAGCATAAAATACTCTCGTTTGCTGATGACATTTTAAGGTCACTGACGGAACTGCAGAGCTCCATTATAAAAGAAATCTGATACCTGAGCATGCACACACTGAATATGTAGCAGGGCCAAGGATCAATACACACAAATCAGAAATTATCCATCTATCACTCAACCAAGAACAGATTAAAAGTATAGCTCAGTACTCTCCCTTTAATTGGGCTACAGGGGTGGGTTGTATGAAGTATTCAGGAATAACGATAGCTAAAACAGTGCCTCCGATATATGACAAAAACTGTCCGGGTAAAGCAGATTTGGGGAGGTGTCCATTGTCAATCTCTTGGTCAGGGCGAATAGCGACAATCAACATGGTCAGTCTTCCAAGACTTCTATATTACTTTCAGGCCCTACCTCTGTCTCCCAAGTTCCTTCTTTAAGTCTTTGCACAAAATATTGTCAGCTTTCATTTGCCAGAATAAATGCCCTAGGATAGCAATGAAAAGGCGGATGGCATCCAAAGGTAAGGGATTTTCTTTATTATTAGGCGGCACAACTGAGGGTAGGGAGTTAAAGGTTCTCAGGAGATAGATCAAAGCAGTGGGTGAGGATGCACAGGGCGGTGGTAGGAAAACCTTTAGAGTGCATCCTGTGGATGCAAAAATTTGATCGACCTAATACTTGCATAAGCCACACTATTTCTGTAGTATGACATCTTGGATGGGCTGCTAGACCGCGGGTCGTGCAGCCCTCAATCCCATCCCTTTTACTCCCATGTTCAAGAACCCACATTTCTCCCCTGGGATGCAAATGGGTGCCTTTGCACAATAGCAGAGGGTCGGATGCATAAAAGTGGGGGATATGATGCAGGGAACGGAAATACTGTTCGACACATGAAAGCAACATATATGGCTCACTGAGAGGGACAGAATGAGGTACTACCAGCGGAGGCACTGGTTGTTGGAGATCTTTAAAAGTTGTGTGCATGCACACAGGAAATAAGAGTTTGGTATGCACGCTATACAAGCCCCTAATCGATTTTAGAGCAAAGCAATGTTGGGTATATATCAAATGGGAGAGCACAATGGCATCCAATATTCCAGCTGAGTATTCGGAACATATGTGGGGAGCTCCACAGGGTACGAAAATGAGGCAAGCTGGGAGCAATTTACCTCCTGCTTAGTTTAAAACCAACAGTTACCAGGAGCTACTTTTGGCACCTCAGGTCAACTGATTCAGAACAAACTATGTGAATTTAACTCTGTGCATTTGGGACAATTTATAAACAATCGAGACATCTACATGACATTAAAAGCATAAGGGGTCATAAATAAAGGATAAAATTATGCGTTTACGTGGAAGTTACATTCACATACTGCTATGTACTAGCTCCTCGTTCCCGAGTGATCACTCCTGGTGAGAAGTTACTGCTAGATAACCAGGAGCTCCTGCTCATCAAATCCTAATTTCGAGCCCTGCTATACCTACGCGGACTAGGTCAATGCAACCTAGGAAGGCCTGGTATAAAATGATGCAATAGCACTACATGCTGACGGCGTTGCACACCATGTACAAGGTTTCACCAGAATGCTGGAGAGGAAGTCAAGGTCAGACGGACTGGGCCCACATTTGGTGGCCGTACCCAGTGGTAGAGCCGTTTTTGTCGGAAATGGCCTCCCAGATAAGGGAAATGCTCATATTTGAAAAAAACCATTAGGTGTACGGGAATGATATGTGGGCTATGGCCCCAAAAATAATATACCTTCCAAAGCCCAAAGGAAAGCATTAATGCTGTTGCCACTAGCAGCATGGCTGGTGCTGCGCAAAGATGGAAGCATAAACAACCTCAGCCGAAGTTTCATTGGCTCCAGAAGGTGTGGAAAATCTATAGAATCCAAGGGGAGAGTGCTTAATTGCAACATGATTCAGGGGTTTGTGCGAACTTATTTCAAAAGTAATTTTAAGGAACAACTGTGTGCCCTCACAATTTACATATAAAAGATATCATTTAAGGGGCTGTGGTGTTTCATGGGGGGGGGTGAGTTCTTTCCAAATCTGCCTAGTGGTTTTCGCACTACAGTTGTTCAAAAACTGCATTTTTTCCTCAATGGGAAAATGAATGCGAGTAGGCTGAAGAACTGCGATTTTATGTTTTCTTCATTTTCTACTGAATTTTCCCAAACATTTCCAGTTTAGCAGGACCACGACAACCTTTTGTTTGGAAAACTCCATCCAGCAACTCAAACGTCATTAGCATTGCTCAGCCTCTCTGCTGCAAACAGCAAGGCCCATATAAAAGGTTAAGGAGCAGGGGGCACCCGTCAAATTATTTAAAAACTACTGGAAGAATTTAACCCAAACCAGACAAGGGAATTTCGTCAACTGTGGTAGGTCAGATGGAGGACTTTAGCTAGACATTTCACTGGTCATTTGATTCAAGGAAATGTATAAAGCCTATATTTTCCTATACTACAAGGCTTCCCTACCCAACTAAACTAGCTAAGGTTAGACATCATTGAATGTCTAGAAATGACACAGTCCAACCCTAAGACTCTCTGACCCTCCCACTATCTTAATAACTCAAAGATAGGAGAATATCTTTTTTCTCCTGGAATGTTGTAGGTTTCTCACCAACTGTTTTTCAAAAGATGGTCTTTAATTATCAGTTCGTACAGTTAATTTACTGCATTCTTGAGTTTTAGTTTCTTCTCTTGGTTTCCTTTACAAAGAGTAATCCTTTAGTCTTCCCCTGGTAAACTTATCCAACAAGTATCTTTTCCAACTGTGCCATAATATTAGTCTCAACAGTTCACAATCTTCAGTTTCATCCTGCTCTTTGACTTTATATACACCTACTATGCATGTATATGCTCGTCCTTATATGACTTCAGACGCTACTAAACTCTTTAGATCTTCTCTAATTATTTTACTGACTTTTCTACTGCTCTCTTTGGTCTTCCACAATTGACTTGCTCCTCGAAAATCAGTTTTTAATGTCTCCATTTGCCTACTTTGCTCTCCTTCACCTCAGGATTCTATTTCTTCTTCCCCTTCTACTTTTGGCTGGCTTTCCTTCAGCTGAAATTAAATTATTTGCGTCTTGTCGTCAATTCCCTTTATGCTCTTGCACCAGACTATCATTCCTACCTTGTCTCATTCTATGCCCCTTCTTGCTCCCGTTCTCAATTTCTTCTCGTAGTTCCACATCCTCCTTGTGCTCAGTCACGTTTTCAATCATTCGCTCTGGCACCCTTACAATGGAATGCCCTTTACTTTTCTCTTCGCTCCATTTTATTTTAATCTTTATTTTATAAGTTGCTGAAATCCCATTTGCTTCACCTTGGTTGACATGACAGATAGCATTTATTAATTTTTTATATCTTTGTTGTACTGCTTTAATCCTATGTAGGGCGCTATATACATTCAAAATAAAATTAAAATACAAAAGAAAAAAATATATGTCCACCTTGTTCTCAGGTTTCTCGGTTATAACTTGGTCTTCTATTCATGATCTACACGGATACCAAATTGGGCCACTACCAAAATACCTCCCTCGCCCACGCCCCTTCACTGGTTTATGGACTGGTTTTAAAATACTCTCCTCTTGACTGAGATGAGTATTAACAGGCCCACAAAGATTCTCCTTCACTCCCCCGGGTGCCCCATTAACCCAGTTAAATTCTTATGGCCAACGTCACAAGGTTTGCAATCACCGAGGGTCGACTCGTTTTCCAACTTGGCATCTTGTGGCTTTTCCCCAGAACTCTTCCGTAGGGCCATCTTGAATGGCTGTACGGTAGATCGCATACAGGCTTCTCCCATGGCAGAATAGTTTCAGAAGTGCTGCGTGGACCGTCAGTTCACAACAAATCTCCCATGGTCATGCCGCTACTCCCGGGCTCTTTCTCACTCAGGACGCAGTGTGTCCAGCTCCACTTCCCCTAGCTCTCTCGCTACTGACTGTAGTGGGCCTGGCACTTCTCGTTCTCCCACCACTGCAGGAAGCGGTACATCTTTCCTCTGAAGTTAGCCCTTTGAAATGTGCAGGTTTTCGTGTCTTCAGGCTCTACCCAGTCTTCACCCCCCCCAGCCAAACTCCTTTCTGGACTTGCACAGCAAGCAGGCGTTCCTTCTGCTCTCTTGTGGTCTCTCTGATCCTCAGGTCGTCTTCTTTGTCCCAGTGGTAAAGGGATTTAAAGGGATCTCTGCTATTCCCCGTTGGCAATAATACATACTGGTTGTCTCTGCACAAGTTTTCACCATGAAGGTTTGAATAGGTTATTTTAGAATGTCCTCTACGGAGCTCCTCACAGGAACGGGAGTCCTTATCCCCAAAGGGAGAGTCTATCAAGGCGACGTCCTTCTTTCCTCTACACCTGCAGAGGGTATTTACAGAGCGGGCTCACCTCCCTAGCCTCACATTTGATGCTCCACTTGGGGCGAAGTAACAAATCCCACGATTCGTCACAACGCTTCGTGCCAAAGTTTTTTTTTTTATTTGATCCAAATCTACCCAGCAGTTTTCACGCTTCGAATGTTCAAGAACTGCATTTATTCATCTATGGGAAAATTAAGAAAACAGTGGTGTTTTGTTTTAATAACCTTTTTTTTATTTATTTTTTTAAGTATGCATTGTTCCCAACATTTCAAGTCGGGGGGGTGGGGTGGGGTGGGGGGGTGGGGTGATTGTGCGGGGCGCTCCTCGGCAAACTTTAATGTCACCCAAATCCACAGAGCAAGTCAGAAATTATAAATTATTAGCAATAGATTTGGGGGGTGGGGGGTGGAGGGGGAATTGCTGCTTTTTAGTTTCCTGAAAAGTGAGAAAATGCTATCATTTTGGTAGAAACCCCCCCGCCCCCCCAATCAAATATTTTTACAAACTACAGGATTGCATAACCTCCAACCTGTCCCGGAAATCAGGTCATCACAACATGTACACGTTGTTTCTAATTTGGTCCAATGCAGTCCGAGTGTTTTGCCCTGCACTGCACAGACGTTTTGATTTTTTTTCCTCTATGGGAAAATTAATGGGCGTTTTTTTTGCTTTACATTTTGGGAAAGATTTGTTAAAAAAATGAACGTCTGGTGCAATGGGGGTCCCGTGTCAAATATTTGGTTTGCAACATTTCAGCCAAAAGTGAATAGCAATTCAATTTTTTTTTAGCATCCCCCTCCGTCTCTGCCCCGGAAGAAAGCATTCTTAGGACAGAAAGTGGACGGACTCCATACAAGACTGTGTGGTTAGTGTAGGATAACAAGGTGTGTAGATTCACACAGCCGAGCCTGTTTGAATCTAGGTTGATGCCTTCAGGAAACATCACATTTCCCAATATCCCCAAGCGGAGCAGGATATTCCCCCTACCCACCACCAGGTCATTAAATCACTCCTCAAACAACGCACAATTGTCTCTACTACTAGCCTTTGTACCACTCAGCTATTGGCCATCAAGTTAGGAAGGACACCTAGAGTTTAGTCCAAGATGTGGGTGCTGCTAATACAGCAGTGACCCCTCTTTCCTAGTTGCAACAAACCATGCTACTAGATTGGACAAGTCCAGGGAATTAATTCCTACTGCCCAACGGGGAACCTCCCCCTTTGAAACTAGGAAGGTGAGCCTGCCATGCTTAACACTCACTAGAGGGATAGAGCAAGCGGGACCCCACTGGGGGAGACTGCCCCTTCGAGGAAAAGGAATCCACTGAAAGGCTTTCTATCCACCCCCACCTCCCTCTGATACAGACTCACATTTGTTTGTTGGCTACATGGGGTTCAGGAAATCAATTGTGTGCAAGATCCTCTTCAAGTGGCTTGTTTAGTTTCGAACCCTTTGTTGTTCCCAAATTCACATGAACCACAAAAATCAACAGGTGGCCCAAGCTCAGACTGAACGAGGGAGAGGGACTCTCGTGGAGTCTGGCACAGATGACGACAGTCGCACGGAGCCAGCTGCAGACAAGAGCAGTCTTGTGGGGACAGTCGCAAGAGGCTACAACGTCACAGAAGGGGGAATAGAGGCTCCCAGACGAGAACAGCAGGTGACTTGGAAGAGCAGAGGAGAACGCAGAATGCTGCGCTCAGACGAAGAACAGCCGACTGAAGCCGGCTCAACAAACCAACAAGGAAACTCAAACGAGAGCCCAGATTGCACTGCAGCACCAGCTGATGAATGCTGCTACATTAAAACAAGGTGTGCAGTTCTCCCAGGGAACAGGGTGGAGGGCAAGGAGACCCGGCCATAACACAAAGTGGGCTGAGAGACAGAAACCAGAGATTTCTAGACTGGGTGAGAGATACAGTACCCCACGGTGGGGTGAAAATAAGAGTACACACCCCGCCACCCAGATGGGGTGAGAAGAATAAAAGGTGCGAAGCATGATGCTCCCCAAGAGTGGAAGAAGGATAGAACAAACCAAACCGGGAGGGAGGATCAGTACAGCAAAATGAGAAGGGGAACAGAAACACTGAGGTGTACCACCAAGCACATGTACAGAGAAGCATTTGTGGGAAGGAGTGGAACCAGCGACTATCGGAAGAAGAAAAAGAAGATATACAGGAACTGGGAGAAACCAGAGAGACACTTGAGTGGGGGGGGGGGGGGGGGGCAGGGGGTCAGAAACCAGCCACCCCTTTCAGAGTTGTGAGAGAAATTCTAAGATACCGTTTTGTGGTTTGCTTCTTGTTACATGTGTGCATTAGTGGTAGGAACTTAGGTTAGATTGCGACGGAGGACAGACTTCTGTTGTAAGACATCCTAAAGAGCACCCTTTGTTTTTTCTTTACAGTTAAGGAAGGGAACCCAAGTAGTGTAGGCACAGGTCTTCTTTTGCTTTAATAAAACACCAACTTGCACCATGACCTATCCATTTCATGAGTGTGACTTACAATCGTCTCATATTGCCCAAATGCAACACATTCTACGCTAATGGACTAAGGCTACGCATTCTTCCGAGTTCCCATACAGGAGGGCAGTTAGTATCCAATTGTATTCTAACAGGTGAATTCGGTACACAGGACAAAGCAGTCACACCAATCCCCCCCCCCTGCCCCTATACCCCCCCCCCCCGCCGCCTTTTCCCCAGCAGTTGAAGAAAGAAGCAAACAAATGTCAGGTTTCAAGGGCAGTATGTCAACAATTTATTTGTGGTTTCCCTTCCCACAAAGCCTG
This sequence comes from Ambystoma mexicanum, assembly GCF_040938575.1. Classification (NCBI taxonomy): domain Eukaryota; kingdom Metazoa; phylum Chordata; class Amphibia; order Caudata; family Ambystomatidae; genus Ambystoma; species Ambystoma mexicanum. The sequence goes on from NC_090925.1 coordinate 1,084,524,436, forward strand.
CAAATAGGGTGCTAGGCCCTAGCTCACAAAGGCCTTAAGGCATCCATGCAGAAACTACAACTATATAAAGCATAAAGTACACTACTTTGGGCCCATTACGCTGGGACATTGAATGTAAAAGTCTACAAGATCACGATAGCTTAGACCGTGAACCAAATGTGAGCTTTTATTTTTTTTTTAAAGGCATGGTAGGAAATTGCTGCCAGTGGATTCTGATTTACGTTAAGATTGTGAAGGTTTAACAACGCTGTGCCAAAAGTCAACACTGCAGAGCAAGACTCCGAAAGCCAAGGAGGGATTCATAGAAGTATGGGTTTGCCAGATTATTAAAGGGGTTTACGCTGCACGGTTATGAGAAAAATGAGTTTGTCCCGCCTGACCAAACCTCACCGCAGGCTATGGATTTATGGTGGCACCCACGCTTTCATTACAGCAAGGAACTAGATCCTCTTGCTGCAAGGTGCTTGCAGACAGTTGCTGCCTCTGTTGCTTTATTGATGTAACAATGCAAGAATATTGTCATGGGTTCACATTTGGAGGTTGACCTGCATTTGGTAGTATCCTTATGGCTGAAAAGTAAGACTCAACATAGGTCTGTCATGTACCAGTAAATATCAGATTTTGGAGTTGAACTCTTCCAATGTCACCAACTTGATGCCCATTGCTGAATCTCCATTATCTAGGCCCCAGCATGGTTAGTTCCATGATATGGAACCCCCAATTGTGCTGCCATTACAGATTTTTCTGACACCTAAAACATTTTTAATCTATACCCCACCGGACACAGATGCAATGTATTTCACAGATGGGTCTTATTCAAATTAAAATGGGAAACTGGTGTCAGGATTTGGGTTGCATGCACCTGGAAAGGCGGAGGCAATCAAGAGGCGGCCTCAGATCACTTCCACGCATTCTGCAGAGATGGTGGGGTTAAGATGGATTTCTGAACTCTGACCTGGAAGGCGGAAGTTGAGAAGGTCAGCCTATTTTCTGAGAACAGGGTAACCTTCTGGACAAGCCAGACCAATCAAGGTAGCATTGGCAGCGGTTAAGACTAGGTCTCAGCAGAGGTGAGGATCATCGAAAGCCCACAATGAGCACACACAATAAACAAAACCAAATTACTTTCAGACAGGTGTATATCAAAAACATATATACATTAAAGGCCTTTTAAGTCAAACATAATTCTTCAGCAGTAACAACAAAACCAACACTAAGCTAGAAAAATATATATTATATATTGCACACACACACACACACACACACACACACACACACACACCCTCCTACCCACCCCCCTCACCTCCCCAGGTTTGATCCAAAACAGAGGGCCCGACAGGACAACAGACGGCTCAGGATGCCAAACCTTGCAGCGGGTCACCAGTGGTTCCACTGATCTGCTTAGTTGATTCAGGATACTTGGCTCCTTTACTAAGTTTGATGTGGACTCAGAGGATCGACCTGGAATGCGGCAAAATGCCTTCTCTTAACCAAAATTGTGGATTCTGAATAGGAGTGCTGGCCATATTGCTTTAGTTGGTGTTCATGTTTTAGCAAGATAAACCCTTCTCGGAAACCTTCGACACTTTCGGAGGAAGGGTTGATAGTCACAAGCCAAGACCCTTGTTATTCCAAGAAGAGCAGAGCAGGGATGGGACGCATGTCTGTCGCGGAAGATATGCATTTATTATGCAACCACACAAGCGATTTGCCCGAACTAGGTCACCTGATGTTGAGGTAGGTGTGGTGTGTGTGCAGCTGTAGCGATTTGAGAGAAATTAACAAAATAGTGGAACCGCGCTTTCCAGTCGTACCGCGTATTGCTAGTATTCTGACCTTCATTACCAGTACAGCAGAATGGTTTAGTGTGATCGATTTCAGGAACGCATTTTTCAGCCTACCTATTGCACCAACATCCTAGTATTTGTTTCACTTTACACTGGGCCAGAGACAGTATCACTTCACCAGAGTCCCACAGGGATATTTGAAAAGTCCAGCCATCTTTAATCAGGCGCTGAAAGCCCAATTGGACGAACTTATGCTACCAACAGGGACATCCTTGGTCCAGTACATAAATGACATATTAATAAGCGCCAATACAGAGGAAGGTTGCAGGGAAGCGACTGTTCTGGTACTGTCTCACCTGGCAAAACAATCACAAAGTGTCTTTAGCAAAAATGCAGTATGTACAGTGACGAGTTGACTATTTGGCCTATGTCTTGTCAAAGGAAGGGCCGTCATTGTCAACAGACAGAGTAGCGCGCTGATTCACGCTATGCCGTCTCCCAGAACATAAGGAATTGAGAAAGGTGTTGGGAATTTTGTCATATTGTAGGCACTGAGTTCTCAGTAATAGCCAAGCCCCTGTGAAAACATTGAAGGATGAGAAACACCACGTACCCCTCGAATGGAACAAAGCGATGGAAGAGGGGTACATAGCGTTGAAAAGTGCCTGATGTAACGCTCCAGCCCTGGGTACACCCAATATTGACAAGGTATTTTACCTATTTATTGATGAAGTGGATGGCTGTTTGGCATCAGTATTAACGCAAGGACAGGGTGGAAATCAAAGACAATGCGCTGATTTTTCCACAGGATTAGACGCAGTAGCAAGGGGACGACCCCCTTGTATGAGAGCAGTAGCAGCAGCGGCACTAGCATTAAAGCTAGCACTGGCATTATACTAGGAAATTAAGTTCAAAACCCTCTGCATCGTCCACAAGGCCTTCTGGGGTCTACGGCCTCGATACCTTCAACTCTCTCTTCCTAAATATCTTCCCTCTCGAGCACTCTGCTCATCCGCCTCCAACTCCCTCAGGGTCAGTCGTTTTCACCAAGCAACGAGTTGGTGGTAGATCCCTCTCTTCTGCTGGGACCTCCCTCTGGAACAGCCTCCATGCATCCCTGAAACTTGAGGAGAACCATCTTCGGTTCCGGAAGCACCTTAAAACCTTCCTCTTTGCTTCTGCTTGCTCTCCCCATCTCCCCTGCTGAAGTCCTGACTGATACTGCACTGGTTACCTGGCCACCCATCTGACCTCGGGCCCTAGCCCTGCCAGTTGCACGTCTGCACTGCCTCCCTGGCAACCCCTGCACATGGGGACTGTTTTCTGTATCCCTACAGCCCCCCACCAGCAGTTATGTCTGCACTCACCCTGCACTTGCCACCAGCTGGCCATTCTTTTATTTTGTTATTTTATTATCACATGTACTGCACTTCCCCTCCCCCCGCACTTTGAAATGTTTCCGTTTAGCAGGAGTGTAATGCGCTTATGCGCTTAACCCAGCGTCATTGTTACCTATTCCAACCAAGGGTGACGGGCCAAGGCATGACTGTGTGATAAGAACAGAAGAGGAAACACAGGATCAGCCCTTAGAGGATGGTGATGGGATCTTGTTCTGCGACGGGTCCTGCTAGAAGCTGGAGACAGGGGAGACAGTGGCAGGATATGCCGTAACAACTGGGGAACAACATAGTCGATATAGGGAAGGTACTAGAGAATTCGACGCAAGCAGCTGAGCTACACGCCTCGATACAAGCATTAAGAAAAAGTGAAGGGATGTGTGTAACAATTTATACTGACTCGGCTTACGCCCATGGGGTTGCGACTAACTTTGGGAAATTGTGGGCGGAAAGGGGATTCTTAACATCACAAGGTACGAAGGTGAAGCATGCAGTGCTGATCCATGAGCTGTTGAATGCCTTGACACTGCCCACAAGGTTGGCAATAGAAACGTGCCGCACATCGGAAAATAACAGATGCGTCCCAAGGAAATGATATGGCAGACATGGTTGCAAAATTTGCTGCGGAAAACTGTGGGAATGACAAAAGGGAAATGTTTTTGTGTAAAGGGAAAGAAGGCGGTGGGACAGAAGAAGATGCAGAGGCGCGACAAAAGAAGAAAAGAAGAATTGGCAGATGAATAGTGACATACACTGGAGAGACTCAGGGGGCCTAGGTAAATGGGGAAAGGGGAAGATGGATATTGCCAAATGCTTATCTTCATGTTGTGGCAGTGTGTGCCAAAGACAAACGCATGTGAATGGAGCAGACTTTGAAAGCAGTATGGGATAACAAAAACATTTGTCAATACTGCCAGATAATGTGAAATATGTATTCTGTACAATGCTGGGAAAGGCGTTCCAGCTCCAAAGGGTCATAGCCGGCTGCCTGGTGTGTGTGCAGCTGTAGAGATAACTGTTGAACTACCGGAATGTGTTTGTCTCGACTACATGCCAGCTATTGAATGCAATGTTAACCAAATTGTATATAAACTGTATAAACTTTGAATGCTTAGCTCACTCCTGTGCAGTTCTCCCGAGTGTGCAGGGAGTCATGCCCTTTCGCGAAAGCCTAAATTGAATAAATGGATGACTCGACTTATTGGTGGGGTCCTTGTACCAGGCTGGGGTGAGCAAAAGGTATATCCTCAAAATCTGTCGCGCCAGGAGATCTGCTCACATACAGCCATCTCAGACGTGGAGCAATCAAGGACCACGGTGGTCCCAGTCATCCCAGCACAGCAGACATCCCGACACCCAGGATGTGTATTGGAACTAGACAGCTCCAGCCCACATCCAGGAGCACACAGCTTCGGTTTGCGCAGAGGTCTGCATGACCAAATAAGGAATTTCCCGGTCTGCTCGACCTCGGGAAGGCAAAGGGACAAGATGGCCAAAGGACAGGACAAAGGAAATTGTGGCATGGGCATTTTAGGCACTGCCCATTGTCCTGGGCCAAACGCGGTATGGACTGTTGAAAATATATGAACAGTAACAGCTACCACCAGCTTGGTCCAAGGCTCAACTGTTCAATCACCAAAGAATCCTTCAAGGGTGTCTAGGGACTTAGAAATGAAAAAGAGACCCCAGCACACTGTACTGTAAGGTAAAGTACTTTTGCACTGATAAAATGTTACTAAAGAATAGCAACAAAACGAAAGACTAAGGAAAACAAAGACTCACAGTACTGACAGTCTTAAGGGCATGTATGTTCCCCATAACAAAATGAGCAAAAGCCCAGCGGAGTTTAGCAGAAAGCTGTGCTCCACTGGCAAAATTCAAGTGAGGAAGGTCAGACAACAGCAAAATGTTTGGGGCTTCACAACTGGAGGGAAAATTACCCATAAATGGAAATCTTTCCTAACAGGTGGCAATCACTCATGCCTTTAAGCTAGCTGCTCCACAATCGATTAATGTTTACACTGATTGTAGGTATGCTTTTGGGGTAGGCCACGCCTTTGACTTCAGTCAACTCTGGAAACACAGGGGATTTCGGAAATCCACTGGGTACCCTATGAAGAAAAGCCAGTACCTAACATCACTCTTTAAAACGCTGCAATGCTCCTAGAAAATATTGCCAGAATTAAAAAAGGTGCTGCTCGCCAGCTGCTGGATAGCGAGATAAACTGCAACAACCATTTTGCAGACTCAACGGCAAAGCTAACGGCACTGACAGAATCTGGGGATGAGAATATCCTTTCTGTGAAGGTTACTCCAGAACCATTCCCATATAACATTTTAGAGGAACTGGCACAGATGCAGGAAAACGCATCTTCGAGTGAGTAGGATGGTTAGTAAAGAAAGGTATGCCGGTTGCATGAGGACTCCCTCGGATAGGATGACCAGGGTCGGTTATCCCAAAGAGATTACTTTTACACCTTGTAAGAATAGATCACGGCCAAGCACATGTGAAAGGGCGGAGTAAGGACTGAATAAATATTGGTTTACACCAGAGTTTGCAAAAATGGCACAGACATATTGAGAGCATATGCATATGCAGTTGTGTGCATACAAAATAATGTAAGAAGAGCAGTCCCCCACAATCCAGGTTGCTCTGTTTGTTAACCTCCAAAATGATTTCCTCTGGCTTCCTCGTTGCAATAATTAGCAAGATCACCTGGTGGTATTTGATGAGTTAATTGGTTAAGTGGAGGCTTACCCTTGCAGAAGAGCCGATACAATTACGGTTGTCAAACGTCTGTCTAGCAATTGATACCAGGATTTGGGATACCGATCATCAATCCCATTTCGTCAGTAACCGTGAAAGAACTTTTCATTAACCTGAAAGTACAACGTAATATACACTGTCCCCACCACCCACAATCAGCAGCAGGTGTGGAGGAGAAATGGGGTAACCAAAAATTGGTAAAAACGGTTAGGCAAATGGCTGATGTGGCGCAAGTAAGACAGACACAAGTGATCACAGTTCAAGGATGTTTATTGAACAATACATTCTGAATGCAGGTTTGTAAAACACCCATTCTAAAAGTAAATTTAAGATGGGAGCAAGCGTCGACCATCAAATGAAAAATAAGGCAGTCCTAGTAGCCTTGTGTCAAATAAAAAGAGGCCTATACTTAAAAAGAAAAAAAAACTATTGCAGAGCCTTAAAACTAAGAAGAATGGGTCTGGGCTAGTTCCCAAGAAAAGAAAGATATGTTCTCAAATAATATGTCAGGATGCGGTAGCCTGGGTTTCCCTTCCCCATGTTTTAAGCATGGGGGATGATGGAAGCTTGGGGCACAGTAGTCTTGGGCTTACCCAGCGCGAGACAACCGTTCTAATGGCTGCTCTCAGGACCGTCCATGGCCAAGTCTCATTTAACTTAAAAGTCTTTTGCCTTCAAGGGCCTTTGCGGGTTCATAGGTTTCTTTAATAAATTAAAGTTTGTTTCCAATGTTCGATGGGTTCACCCTTGGATCCCCTTCTTCTGAGCACTGACCCTTCTTTACTTTTAATATTCTCTTTTTACACAGTTCACTGTTTGTGGGATTCGCTTCCCTTTCTTTCACAGTGCTTGTAGATCAAAGTCTTTCGATTGTACAGGAATTTTGCTTGACCCTCAGTATGACCACTGACCTATTCCACTGGCCCTCCTACAGCCTTCTGGTATCTGAAGTTTCTCTCATATGGGGGCTCGACCAGAGTCTCGAGTTAGCACCCACGTGCTGCCAGTTTCCCTCTGCAAATGGTCTACCCTTCAGTACTTATTAACAATCTTTACACAGTCATTGAACTTGGTTCAAATTTGCCACTTTGCGATTTTCTACCTCAAAACAGCCCGGTTCTTAACGTTTCTCCCATTGACTCACCAGTTGGGATGAACCTCTTGGCTTTTGAAGGCCAGTACCACAGGCACAGTAGCGTCCCTCGCTCATCCTTAATCAGGGAAGGGGGTGGTTTCTTACAGCGCCCTAGGAGACTCCCTTAATTCCCGTTGGTTAGGTCTGTTGATACTACTGTGCAACTCAAAGATGAAAAACGTATGTGAGGTCCTTGTTAGGGGAGTTTTCCTAAAGTCCAGGAGGTAAGACTTCATAAAACTATCCCAATGGTATACAGGTCCCCCACTCTTGGAATCAGTATGTACTACTCATGGAACCTTGTTGGAGGGGCAGAGCAGACATGCTTATCATAAGAAGATGTGAGCTGTAGGTATGTATACTGCACCCAGTTAGTAAAGCAGATCAAAGAAACATCCAATACATTTATATAAAAGTTTGCAGTTGCTTGCGGTTACAATTGTTACAGAGTTTGTCACTAATGACAGTTCTACCATATTATCGGTAAAACCGCACACAGACAAGATGAGATATACAGTAATTGTATTTCGTTATCAAAACCACATAAGAATTTTTTGTAAGGAGGTTAGTCAAATGGTAGCAGAGTTACGTTTCTAGAGACACTTGTTAACACTTTAAAGTCTGATTCCCCCAACTATATGGAAAAGTCAGTTTGGAGAGGATTAAAAGTCTCACGAAGCAGCAGAACAACAAATGTTTCTGCAGATAGTTTCAGTCTCTATTTCAAAATGCTAGAAGAATTGACAAGACCTGTTGAAGATCCTGTTAAAGGACTTGCAAAAAGGACACCAGGACGACAGCTTGTGTCTGAGTGCAAGTGTGGACACCCTGGACACATGTGCACTACAATGCTCAGGAGCGACTTCTTGGATCAAGATAAGCAATACGGTTTCACCCCAAAGTACCTTAGGTAAGAAGAAATGTTCGTGGCTGGATTCTCCTTTATGTAGCAGCGCTGGACCAGACCTCTGGATTCCTTGGTCTGGTGACAAAATGCAGGACAATGGACATGATCTCTCAGCAGCAGTCTCGAAGGACATCTGGCATGGATTTCTTCTGCTTCTCTGGTCAGTCTGCAGTTTTGGCGCCTTTTCTGCAGCACATACAAAAGGACTTCACCGATTCCTGAAGTCTTGCACTCTGGTGAGGGGACTTGAGACAGATTATGTCTCTGGAGGTTCACCCGGAGCTCAGCAAAGACTAAAACGGATTCGGCCTCTCAAAGACGATTCACTGCAATTGGGTCGGAGGTCTCCTGGTATTTGCGGTCCGCAGCTCCAGAGAGGCACAGCATCTCATTAGATGGCTCAGATTGCAGTTCGTTTCAGGACTGATTTTTCCCACCAATCAAAGAGAAGGAGTCGTCCTCTTCAGAATTCCTCTGTCGCATAGAAACCCGGTTCAGGACAGCAGTTTTCGATTCACAGTGTTGCAAAGGGTCTGCAGGCGTCTCTGGTCATCTTCTTCGTCTGTTACTTCAGTTTCCAGTGGTCGACTTGCCTTTCACCTCAGGAAGCTCACCTTGGATTCAGTTTCAGCACACACTCCTCTGGAACCTCTCTCAGCAGATTACAGAAAGGGGCAAGTGGCAGTCCAATCAGACACAAAACATGGACCAGTGAGGTTGAGGATGGCAAGAAACTATTTGATCTTTTTTCTACAAAATATATCAATTTGTTTACATACACAATCATTTAGTGGTACTCCGCCAACATGCAGCTCAGAATGATCCAAAAATACATATATAAATAATAACTCATACTCCATCATACATACTCTCATACATATACATAATGTGCTACTCCACAGTAATTTTAATTGGTCGTGTGACTCAAGACCATAAGACAACATGTTCACAAGGTTTTTCTACACCCCACATGTGTACTGGTGTGTCTAATCTCGTTTCAGTCGGAATCGGACTACCAGCTCCAGCCCTCAGCTTAATCCAACCTTCTTCAGGGTAGAAGTTACTGGTTTGTTGCACCACATTAAGCTTTCTCCTCTGTGTCTGTACTAACTCCGGGCAAATCTGCCTGGCGGAGAGAAAATACTCCTTGATTTTGTAAACCCCAAGATAAAGGATCCCGACATATGTATGTCGAATTACTTTGGAACCCCCAAGATGAAGAGTGAAGACATCAGTGGTATCCTCACCAAGGAAACGAGGGGGAACAGTTCTTAAACATAGTCCTCACTAGAAGATAGATCTGCCAAGAAGTGATTGGGCCGCATGACCATTTAGGATTGGGTCCACAGTCATTAACCTCCTCCAAGAATCTCTTTAGAGATGATGTTTCAGCTCCATATTAGAAGTGTGGCGCAATAAGCCAGTAACTTCCTTCCTGAAAAGATTGGATTAAGCCGAGGCCTATAGCTGGTAGTCCGCCGATTCTGATAAACATGTGTCAACAACAACATTTTGTTGCAGAAGAGATAGACATACCAGTACAAATAGGGGGTGTAGAAAAACCTTGTGAACGTGTTGTCTTATGGTATTATATGTCACACAACCAATTAAAAACGTACTGTGGAGTAGCACATTATGTAGGAGTTAAATATATATGTATTTTTGGGTCATTTTGAGCCGATTACCACTAAATTGTTTATATGTAAATAAATAGATATATTTTGTAGAAACAAGATTGAATCGTTTCTTGCCATCCTCAACCTCACTGGTCCATTTTTCGTATCTACCTTTAGTCTACCTGGGAGGACCATGAGGAGACCAGGCAGCCTTTATTTATTGATTGTCCAGATCAGACAACCGGACCAGTGGGATCTGGTTCCATTCAGGCACTCAAAAAGCAGGGGAGTGAAACACTCCTCCCCGACCAGACACACTGGAGCCTCGGCAGGGACACACAAGGGTTCCGAGAGAGAGAGAGAGAGAGAGAGAGAGAGAGAGAGAGAGAGAGAGAGAGAGAGAGAGAGAGAGAGAGAGAGAGAGAGAGAGAGAGAGAGAGAGAGAGAGAGAGAGAGAGAGAGAGAGAGCTCGATAATTAGTAGAACACGTCCACTGCCACCAGTCATAACTTGAGGGTTGCCTAGGTCACTAAAAAGTCACAGGAGCATAGAGAAGGGGGATACTATCACCTTGGTACTCCAGATATGGTGGAGATTTCTCATATTATAAAGTTTTAGAAGGGATACAAGGTATCCCTCTAGCCCCAAGAACTGTAGATACTTGAGGATATAGAAAATGATCTCAAAGAAAAACCCAAAGGGTTCTCAGCAACACTGCCCATAAGGAGCTGTGTACTGCAAAAGTAAAACACAAATGCCTTAAGAGATATGGAGGAAAGTAGACTCCATACTAAAGGTAAAACAGAACAGATTTCCAGAAGACAGAGCCCATAAGAATAAATGAGTGGAAAAAGGCTTCACTCATTCAGGATGGAAAGAAAAAAGGTCGAGCAAAACTTTCAAGAGGGGATCTCACTAGGAGGGGGGGATGAAGCATAAAAATTATAAATCTAACCCTTACGCACAAGGTAGAGGCATTATACAATAGAAACTTCCCCCCCACTCCTGTCCAGAATCAAAAAAGATCTAGAGCGGTGGTGTCCCTTAAATATTTCATGGTGGGGAAGAATCCAATCGATAAAAATGAACATCCTACCCAAATTGCTGTATTACTTTCAATCCCTCCCAATTTTGATCCCCAAATCCTTCTTTAGAACATTGGCAAAGACAGTGTCATCATTCATTTGGAATGGGAAACCCCCAAGAGTAGCCAGAGCGGTTCTCACATCCCATATCTTAGAGGGGGGGCCTAGCGCTCCCACACTTTAGGAATTACTAATCAAAATAGTGACACAATGGCACTACACCCTGGAGAGGCTAAAAAACATGTACCCGCATACGACAAACCACTGCTGGAGAGGCTGTACAGATGTAGGAACGTGGAGGCACATTTGGTGGGACTGTCCAAAGGTTAAAGGCTTCTGGTCTAAAGTAATATATGAAGTGAAAAAGATGTTTCCAGAGGCGGATCAATTCAGTGCGAAGGTCTGGATATGTGGACTTAAAGGGCAGCACACCAAAACACTCACTAAGGCGCACTGGAGAAGTCTGATGGGCCTTGTGCAATTGCAGCCCAGGCCGCTATGACAAGGATGGAAGAAACGAGACCCATCAATGCTATTTACATGGTTACAAAAGGTCTGGTCCCAAATGTCCATGGAAAAGATCACACATAATATACAAGGCACGCAAGGCTCCAAGAATGGGAAGCAGTACTAGACTATCTCCAGTCAGACCATATGGCGCAATGGTGCCCGCACTCCATTAGAATTACGGACTTATTCACTTCATAATTAATACAGAGGACATTGGAGCAATTAGATCTCTTCCGGAAGGGGGTGGGCTGGGGAGGCGGGACGGGGTGTTTGGGGTACTGTTTGCTTCTGGAACTTTGACTACTTACGAAAACAATAAAAAATAAGTTTTTTAAAAAAAATTATAAATCTCCCCAACAGTGCTTAATTCTCCCGGTCAGTTCCATTTACAACCATGTAAATACCACATGGCCTAAGGAGCCGACTGAACCCTGCCATACCTTACAGCAAAGGGACTATGTTATGTTGCAGATCCATCAGTGAAAGATCGCATTAGCTGCACATTGGCGTGGACCCTTCCAGATAATCCTGGTAACCAACTTCACAGTTAAAGTGAAGGGGTGGCCTACCTAGATGCCTGCCATTCATTGTAAGAAGATTTACATCAGCTGCATACATTGGAACGGTTCAATGAACTGGGGGGTTTCTCTTTGTTCTTATGACAGTTTTATATATCCCCTTCCACATACCCCCCCCCCCCCACCCCCAAGATGGTTTACAATAGATTTCTCCCACTCAGTGGACCAGGGAAGACGTTTACCCTCTCGCAGGTGATAACCACCTCAGAGATCCAGATATGGCCCTGGTATCGGAAAAACGTATATCGTGAGATGGGTATTTCTTCTGAAACTGGCTGAGTGCACACCAGGTAAAATCCCTTATCCTTGGGACCTTCTTTCAAACTGGATGTCTGACGAGGACTACTTTCAGGCCCTAGTGGAAGACCATAGGTCCAAGAACCGCAAACCCAGTCTTAAACTTCCAATGCTTTAACTTACACCATTTAACATAATGGCACACATCCTGTGCTGGCCTGTGTATCTGACCTAATCTGTTCTGCACTCCTGGAGAGGGAAAGAACAGATATTGAAGACCATCATATTGCATCAATACAATTAACGGTTGTGGCGAGAGGGAGGCTACAGAACACTAATGAATGTGAAAGTGTTAGTAGACTTACCGGTGGGCTTTCATAGAGTGGATCACAGAAGATCAAAGTGTACTTTTACGGCAGGATTCTAATGCTTCTACTCAACTGTATGGATAATGACAAATGTAGTTAAAGGGTGCTCAAATGTGACACATGATTATAGGTCTATATAGTTGCAGCAAGAGACTAGAACATGCACGTTATGGCTCCTCCGGCCTTTTTAGTTGGAAAGGTTCACAATAGCATGCAGGCATCCCAGCAATCATTGCAGCACAACTAAATAAGCCAGATAGGTTAGCTTTTTGATGTTTTGTTGTTCACCCTCCCTTTGTCTGCATTTCAGGTTACAACGGTATTTTATAACCGTACTCAAGGGGCTGCGATGAAACATCAATTGGGTGGCGCCATAAAGTTAGAGCAGCTAAAAGGGAATTCCTCAGGAGGAGAAGTAAAAGGGAAGTATACAACAGGGTTTAGGATGGGTCCAATACTACCCTTGCCGCTTGAGATATTTATCAGGGTCAATTTTGGACAGTCATTTGGGACGATTGGAAAGAGCAAGAGGACCGGAAAAAGCGAGAGGACTTCTCTGTAGGGCACAGCTCACCAACGCAGACATGGATATCGATGAACAAAAGGTTATTGGGAATCTCAGCACAGAGGTTATAATACAGTTAATAAAAAGGAGGAGTCTCCTCCAGGCAAACGCTTCAGTGGGACATCACCTGTGAAGTAGTACAAGATTTCCTAAACTCTGAAGTCCTCACTCAGTATCTGAGACTATATCCTGCACAACAGCTGGCCAAGACACATAGGCAACGATTTGGGTGATCCAGAAGAGTTGTGGAGGCCTCGGACAATACAGTAAATGGAGCTGTGGGTATCTAGAATGCATATGCAAGACAAAGCAAGGCATAAAATTGCTATGCAATTCTGTAGGTTTGCTAATCAAAATGGACACTTGTGTAGCAAAGTTAGCTATTTAAATTGCCCTCTTCAATGAAAGCACAGCTCGCCCTGCATTCCTATCTTACCCGCGGTGCTCTCTTCACGCTTTTTTCTCTGTTCACTTCAAGTGCTAATGCAGAGAAAGTGCAGCAGTAATCGTCTACTCCACTTGTGAGTGCCAAAGTCATGTTTGGGAGTGCTAGGCAGGAATTTTCTCTCTCAAATAATTGCAATCCAGAAGTAATCAGGATGATACTTTCATTAAGCTTTCTATATCTTGTCTGGCAAAAAGATGTATGTGTCAACTTTATATATTTTTTTTTAAGATAGTCATGCAATTCCATTCCTAAAATTTAGGCTGTTACATGATGCATCATCTCCATACTTTACAGTAATGGTTAGTGCATCTAAATGTCAGTGTCCACTATATTTGATTTTGTTGGGAAAGATGCACCATATTGACGAGTGAACACTTTTTTGAAAATACACATGATCACATAATCAAATGCTTTTGATGACAAACCTTGCTCTGTAACCTGCAGGTTGCATACATCTTGCAACGGTGCTCAACCCATGAGCGAACCCATACTCCTCGATATTCTATATCATCACCCTGCTGCTTTTTACTAGGTACTCAGAACGTGAGATGACCACAAACTACAATATTCCACATAGTTTGCCCAGTTCTCTACCTGCTACTCAATCCATTCTGCTTAGTCTTTCTTGCCCCTTACATAACGAATACACAAAGCAAACTAGATGTTTATGCAAAGTAGTGATCAGTAGTTCCATCCAGTCTGTACATCTACAGATCTACTTAAATACCAAACACTGTAGTTAGCCTCCAGTGCTCGCTTTGCTTTATGCTTACGATTGTATTATGTATTACCACCTGTGGGAGACAACTGGCCAAACTGTTTTTAGAGCCTTTTTGATCATATTTATTTATTTGTGCCCATTCGTGCAGCTAACCTTTTATATTTTACAGGCTTATCTATGGCTCGCCAAGTCTTTTCACCCACTCGCTTTTTATGAGGGGCAAGTAGCATTTACAAGAGAAGTTTGAAACATTTAACATCTCCTTTATTTGCAATAAATATCAAATATAATTTTCACCGTGCATGGCTGGCCTCTGGGAGGCAGCAGTGTGTAAAACATAAAGTGGGTTTGTAGTAACATGCACCATTTGACAGAAATCATATTTTTAATTTGTTGTCATCCGTTCCTTTGGGTCGAGTGCATTTCTCTTATGCTGAATATGTAAAGTTACCCGACCTGCAGGTCTAATTGAAATATAAATAATTGGCAAGGCCTAACTCCTCTCACTAACGTCTTATTTCAGCGGTACGCACAACTGCTGTATTGTTGCTCACGTCATGTCGTGGGTACAAATAACGTCTTGTGACATTAACAATATCAGTACAAAATTGCTAATCAAATGGGTCTGTTTGCTAATCAAAAAACATTTAATTAGCAAACTCTGCTAAATCAATTTCTGAAAACTAATTTATGCCTTGCAAAGGGAGCATGAAAGGAATATGCCCTCTCCCACCCTACCAGCAGAATAGTGCCACCCCTTGGGCCAGATGCAACGGATACTGGGTAACAGATTGAGATGTGCAAGAGGTGGGACCTTGGTACCAGCAAGATAGCACACAAGTGCCCCAGGGATAACTTCTGACTTATGGTTACGTATTGGTAACATTTGGAATGATGGCCCTTACAAACACCCCAGTTCAAATGCATCAGTAAGTTAATGAGAGGACAGGTAGTATTAGTGGGAAACAGGATATGTTGGGATGGTAGAGTTGTAGGAACTCCATTAAATGGAAAGTTGTTGTTCGAAGGAGAGGCCAAGTGCATACAAGTATTGTCTACCCAAGCTGCTGATCTACACTTCACATTACAGCTAGGGACACGACAATTTTATATATTCTGGCCATCGGTAGAGAAGAGTGCAGTAAAGTTGTAGGTAGAATGTTAAGGGTCGCAACAGTTGTGATTATCCTCATCTGTCTTGGCTAATGAAGAACCACCCTTGAACACCAGAGTATCATTTATATCAGAAGTTCATTCTTAATTATTTTCTTTTTTATCATTGTTCTTTGTATCTCACATAGACTGTACACACCAGACATGATCGTATAAACCAACTCATCAAAAATCAAAGTGACTTCGAAAACATTTCCTGTACACAGTTTAACACTTGGGTCTGGAGTACTTATTTGATTGTTTTCATTAGGAAAAACTACCATTTATAGTCTGTACCTATCCTATATTATGATACATTTTTATTTAACTAACTTAACAACTGGCGTGGAAGAGATGGTATGGGATAGGTTTTGCCTGCCATTAGACACTTCTCTAAAATACCACCCTCACAAAGAAAAGAGGCTCAGGTTGGGATACTTTGTTATAGCATAGGAAACAAAAGGCCTCAAGATAGGTGTTGCACTGAACTGTGATAAGTTCCTTGTGGGACAGAGTAGCCAATGAAGCCACAAACTCACCCTCACTGACTAACCAGCAGCAGCAGCAGCAAGTAGCTATTCCCACCACTGTGAGAACAATACGTGTTCATAGTTTAGGAGCTCTGAAAGTGTATAACATAGGTTCTCCAATGAGATAGCTGCGCACATGATTTAAAAGGACCTTAGCTTGCAGAAAACAGAATTTCCTTGTTTGGGTGAACTGCTCACATGTGCTTGTGAAGTAGGCCAGTGGGTTAAATTAGCCAAACGATAGCTGTGTGGTGGTAAGCGGAGATGTTGGTCTCTGTCCGTTTTTAGACCACGGGTTAAGTGCCATAAAATGTTGTGTGCTGAAATGTATAAAAGCGGTTTTCTTCTCGTCAGTGCGACAGAGGATAGGAGACTCAGATGGTCGCTTGTAAACCATGCTTGGCACACTTAAAGCAGAATAAACCTCAGACTTTGAACCATCTCCTGTGCTGGTGCTTTATGTATTTTAAGTTATTTGTGAACACAGGCGAGCATGCTGAAAAGTAGTTTACCACAAATTGGCAATCCCAGATGGAAGCACATTGCAGTTAAGATCCAGTTGGACTATATGTGCCACCGTTGGAGAGAAAAGCAAAACCAAAAGTTGATGGCTGGACGGTTTTAAACAAAACATAACCACTGGCACTGCTCTGGCAACCCCCCAGACCATCGTTTTTCAGCCTGCCAAGCCATTACAGAAGGGGAAAGGCCACATGAAAATCTTGGCTTGGTTCCACCCCAGAAGGGGGAAGTCCAGCCCGAACTGCTAGGTCACATCCCTTCTGCACGAGACCACAAGCATCCCCAGACATATTTCGTCCTTGTTTGGTGTTCGTGAGGAGTATCTCTAGGCCCAAGCTGCACCTCACCAAACAAGGCTGAAACATGTCTGGGGTTGCTTGTATTTCTGTGCCGATGGGACCTGGCCTAGCAGTTCAGGCTAGCTGAACCCCTTTTACAATGGCACAGATGGGCTTAAAAAAATAAAAAACGGTGGCGTGGAGGGTTGCCCCCGAGCAATGCCAGTGGTTCAGACACATTTAAAACCTTCCACCCTTCATTTTTGTAGTTCCGGTCCCAGAGCAGGCAAAGGTTGGGAGTTGTCATGATTCATCGACCCTGGAAACTATGGTGGAGATGGAAGAGGGGTTAACCGGTGTGGAACTGAATGCAGCATTCTAGTCGCGCACGTTGCTGCACGTACAAGTACGCGTCACACAGAGGCAACGATGCGTTGCAACCCTCCATACTCCATCGGGTTTACACGCTGTGTTCTCCGTCCACTTTTGCTGGTGGCTCTGTTTATTTCTTGCTTACCTACGCCTCCCCTGCTTTCTCTCCCAACGAGCCTCATTTTCCTCAGCCCTTCTTTCCTGTGGCTCGGTCTCCCTTTGCCTGCACAAACGGCTCCTTCCCACTTCCGCTTTCCTCTGCTCTGCGTTCGCTCGGAGCCTCTTGCTTACCCGCCTTCTCTATGTTCCTTCTGCCTTCGGGTCCCTTGCCCTCAGCAGAGTCTGAGCCTTACCCTACAACCTTTCGCACCCTTACTCCGACTCTGTTGATTTCACGGAGTTACTCTGCCATGACACACCAAGAAGAAGTTCACCAGTGCCTTCTGGGAGTTGTGGTCCCTGCATTCCTGACCTACGGCGTTCCCTACCTTCAAGATCTGCAGCCTATAATCCATCCCAGGGTTTTTCTGCCTCGCTTTTCCCTGGTCGTGGGGTGGGCCCCCTGGAGGTCCCACTGCCAAGCCGGCTAGTCGGCAGGGTGGCCTCCGGTGGGGCTCGTGCTAAGACTCCTCACAAAAAGCCGGATCTCGCTTTGAGAGCTAGAAGGGAGATATCTTCTGAAGACTCATTAGACGATGCACATACAGGTGAGGAGGAGGTGGAGGTTGGGTCAAAGGATTTGATATTGGTTTGTTCATCACGCAATCCTGAGAGGAGTAGGGTGTGAGGTGCGGGGGGGAAGGGGCAAAGCGATAATTTGGACAAGAGTTTTCCAGCAGCCACAACCTTCACTTACCAACTGACCTCTTCGACACAATGATCTCTACAACTGAGGATCCCCCCTACCCCCCGACCCCCCCCAACCCCGTCCTTGTGAGGGATGCTTTACACTCCTGGTGAAGCACTGCCACAGAATGCAGAGGTAAAACGGGCAAGACCGTTTAATCCACAAGTTTGATGATTTAATGATGTACGAATTTATGTTATGAAAATATAATGCATTTTCTATAGGTAGCATACTGTTAATCAACCATAGGGAAATACACAAGTTGAAACCATGGTAGAGATGAATCATAAAATGGAGCACGTAGATTGCATTGATTGTGGGCACACTGCACTAAGTGGGTCATTATCAAAGCAGCTTTGTGATCACAAAGTAAGTAGTAAACAATGGGACTGAAATGTTGTAAGAGTAGACCGGAAGTAGAAAAACATGCGTTTATTCCACTGGAAGGAACGCCAGGATGAGAATTCAATTATTAAGAAGGACTTGGGGTGGTGTTTTTGCCAAAACGGCATGAATACACTTGCCAACAACACTGTTTTGCAATTGCCAGTGCATGGGTCTTTTGACCTAGAAAAAAACATGTATTTTAAAAGGGAAATATTAGCCGCTAAGGGCGAGAAGGCCATTAAACCCCTGCAATGGGAAGCATATAAACAATGGGAAAATTATGCAAGACAAAAATCTATGAGAAGCACATATTAAACGCAAGCCACAATCCAAGAAAGAGAAAGCGCGCGCATATGATCAGAAAGATGAAAAAAGGATTGGGATGCGGGAGACTGAAGATATGAGGATTAAGGGTGTGTATGAAACTAAGGCTGTCGCCTCAGCTCCAATTCCCGAGGAGGAGACAGATCCGTTGTTAGAATATTTAAAAGGCCTCTCTCCCCCCCTTCCCCACCACCCCAAAATTGGGTACCTAGCGATAAGGTTGTCTCCTCGCCACCTCGTGCCCACAAGACTCCAGTTCACAACATGGAAACCGCAGAAAAGGTAGTGTTGGCATGGATCAAAAATGGGGTGGAAGGACAAAGTGTACGTGCCCCAGCAAAAAGATACGCTATGTATCAAAGTTATATAGTACAAAGGCTATGCAAACAAATGTGGCCGTTACATAAAAAGATGAAGTGCATCCCCCTGTCAGATGACTATGAGGACATAGACCAAGCAATCCGAGAGTAGAAGCTTCTGTCCTGCAATAGTGTCAAAAATGTTATTTTGGATCATAAATGCCCCATCAAAGTATATGGTAACTCAAACGTTCAATGAGAGACGTGCCGGGGACACTAATAATTCGACACACCAGATTCATGTTCCCTGGAATAGGATACAATTATTGTCTTTTACTAAACATTATCCAGCTATTAGACAAAATCCAGCAGACTGGGTACTTAAACAGGTCCACTTACATTAGAAGATATAGATTAGTTGTTTTCATGCATTCTGCCAGCAGATATGGCAACAATGCAGAATGCAAGACAGTTTAGATCCGGTCATAAAGTGGGAAGAGCCGACAGAGGCAGCGAATAAATACATGGGAAGACTGGGGAATTGTCCAAAGAAATAATAGCTCTTCCAGCACTGCTGATAACATGTATACAGCAAGTGGTTCCCCACAAGCAAAATGAATTGGGAATGACTGCTTGCAGACAGGAAGATGGGGAGTCAATTGAAAAATATTTTGCACAAAAGGAAGAAGCTTTTACCTCGTTTAGTGCAATGGACATGGCTATGCCAGAGGGACAAAGCATTTTGTTCATTTTGTAGAGAGATTGTTGCGCCACCTAGAGAATGATAAACAAACCTATGGGTCTACATGGCCATCTCAAACTGCTGCCAAGATTCTGACTAGGTCTAGACACGATGCAAATCGCCATGCTTAAAATAAAGGGGAGAAGTAAAAGAAAATGAAGGAATTAAAAACCAGAGCACTAATGCAACAGACTTTTCCAGAAAGAGGCAGAGGTAATGTGCGCATACAAAGGGAAAGAATAATGTATAAAAGGAGGAAGAGGTGGTAGTGCCCCGCCAAGTAATGGAGCAGATACGATAGATACCATTTTTTGTAAGGCAGAAGACCATTGGATAAGTGAGTGTTTTGCGCCGGAGAGGGTGAAGACCTTATGGGCGAGGAAGGACAATGGGAACTTCAGAACAATATAGTAACACATATTGGGACATCAGAAGAGAATAACGAGCAACAGCAGACCCTAGGCAAGGTCGGCAGTATTCTGGTAGGGATTATTAAGAGGATGATTACAGTAGAATGAATATCATAGAGCTGCTCTGCAGAGGGAAAAGGGCGCTGAAGTATTCCTGTAGATGGGGCCATTTATAAAAGCTACAGTGCAAGGCAAACAGGTGACATTTCTCCTTGACACATGCGCATCTAATACATCAATTTACCACAAACTAGTGCCCCATATTCCCCTCTTCGGGAACGTAAACACGCCAGTGGGATTCTCGAATAATCTAGCCCTGTACAGTTCGGTATAGGTGATATATCTTGCATGGCTCAGCTTGTTATCTCTGAAGTACTTTAAATCTGTTGGGACTGGATTTGCTGAAACATTTGCATGCTAACATTTATTGTTTGGAAGATGGAGTTTACCTAACATGTAATGCGGAGTCCTTTTCAAAAAGGTGTTGTCACCATTAATAAAGAATTGCCACCTGAAGTTATGGGCTACAATGATGTAGGATGCATGGTAGTTGATCCAGTGAAAATAAGGGTTAAGCCTGGTGCCACATTCCCGCAAATTCCCGAGTATAAAATACCCAAGGAAGGGTTAGAAGGAATTAAGCCTGTATGAGGATTTTTTTAAGGTAAAGGGATTCTTTAAGAAAATGTGGAAGTCCCTATAGTTGATGGGAGCCTTGTGTTCCAGTACAATAGAGACTAATTATTGAACTCCGCACAATAAATAAAATTGTAGAACCACAGTATTCGGTGGTACCGTACAGGACTTCCCCATTCACCACGATACCGCCCTTCAGCCAAATATTTCACTGGAATGCACCTCAAAAATGCTTTCTCTAGCATTCCGATTCATAAAGACAGTCAATACCCATTTGCCTTTAATGTGGAAGGGCGGTCCTACAGCTTCAATAGCCCCCTGCCCACCCCAAGGCTACAACGTAAGCCCAAGTATTTACAGCAAAGCACTAAAAACACAGCGCGACATATTCAGACCAACTGTAAATACCACACTGCTTCAATAAATTGACGATTTGTTGATAGCTGCAGACACCCAAGAGCAATGCATGGATTGCACTGTACAGTTATTACAGTTTAATGCCACTGGGACATAAAGTGTCTTTAAAGAAGCTACAGTTTTGCAAAACTCGGGTCTCCTATTTAGGACACCTATTGTCAAAAGGAGAGAGTAGACTACACCCTCATCGCATAGAAGCTATAATGAAAATACCTGTCCCCATCACACAGAAGGTTGTCAGAGGTTATTTGGGGATGATTTCATTTTGCAAGCAATGGAATCCCGATTTGTCACTTTTAGCAAAGCCGCTGTTAGGATTAACACTGAGCAGCACCCTGGTACCTTTGCCATGGATTGCTGCTCAGCAAAAGTTTTGATGTCCTAAAATCTTCATTGTGTAACTCACCGGCTTTGGGCACCCCCCAATTATACTAAACCTTTTACGTTGTTTGTGAATGAAAAGCAAGGCTTTGCGTGATCTATACTAACTCAACAAGAAGGGGGTAAAAACAGACCATGTGCATATTTTTCTTCCACATTGGACCCAGTGGCAAAAGCATTTACAAATTGTTTAAGGGGTGTGGTGGCTGCAGCCATTTATATGAAGCAAGCCGATGCCATAATATTGGGACACCAAGTTACATTGTCTGTGCCACATGCAATTAATATTTTATTGAATAAAACTAAAACACAGCACCTGACAAACGCCAGGCTGACTAGATATGAGCTGACATTATTGGCTTCAAATATTGTCATACAACGTTGTAATACTTTAAATCCTGACACCTTGGTACCCCTCCCAGGGGATGAATAAAAAGTAGTGTATGATTGTATATTAATAACAGATAATGAAAAAAGTGCCGGATAGACTTGATGGATACTCCAATTGATATACCCGATGGTACATTGTATAGAGATGGTTCATGTTTTAAATTACCAAATGGTACTACCACAGCAGCATACGCTATTATAACGTTGAGGCTTGTAGTATATCGCAGTATTCAGCCCAAGCAGCTGAAATGATTGCCCTTACCAGAGCTTGCAAGTTAAGCTACGGTCTTGTAGTTAATATTTTTACTGACAGCAAATATGCTTTGGAGTAGCTCACAACTTGGCCGTTTATGGGCAGAGAGAGGGTTTTTAACTTCACATGGGACAAAAATACAGCATGATACACATGGATTTCAAATTTATTTTATGCACCGACCCCACCAAAGAAATGTGACCGTCATTAAATGTAACACTCATAAGGCCATTGTAAATGATATAGGAAAAAAGGTAAAGCTTTTGCTGACCAAATTGCAAAAGCAACTGCACAGTCCCCAGTATCACCTATGTACATTACACACATGATGCAGCCAGAGAATATCATATTTGATAAAACCCTTGAAACAGTGCAAACCATTCAGGATGAGGCAATTGAGCAAGAGCTTCAGGATTGGAAACTGCATGGGACATATACAGATGGATGGATGTTGGGTGGATTCACGGAACGAACATAGATGGAAATACATACCCCTAATGTTGTCTCATGCACATTAGTAGAGAAGGGAAGTGTTTGTCAGATTTTTGGGGGAAAAGGATATTCATACTCGACTCCTCCCCTACAGTGTGGTATGCCATCAATAATCTCCAGAGTATTGCAGACCAAGCACACTTCCCTGTGGGTACATTAGATATTGGTGGATCTTTATGGTCCGTAATAACATTTGGGTGGAAACTATTTTCTGTTTTATTAGCTATTTTTCTTTTCATGTATTTATATATTGTGTGCCTGCCTTGTGCCAAAATTAGCCTCAGGTGTCACACCGCAGGCAACTTTAGTATCCACCACAAATGCTTTTATTATGCAAGGGAATGTTATCTGGGAAATACTGGCCATAGATGTAGCAGATTAATTTACTTACCGAGATATCTATAATTAGGAGGACTATGTTAAAAAAAAAAAAAAAAAAAAAAAAGGAATCAATTGTGAACAATGTGTTAATATTGTAGGCGCTTTTAAAAGTGAACAACATAGGTTCTCCAATGAGATAGTTGTGCACATGATTTTAAAGAACGTTATTCTTGCAGAAAACAGAATGTCCTTGTTGGGATTGGCTGCTCACATGTGCTTGTGAAGTAGGCCAGTGGGATAAATTAGCCAAACGACAGCTGTGTGGGCGGTAAGCCGAGAGGTTGGTCTCCGTCCGCTTTTAGACCATGGGTTAATTACCTGCCATGAAATGTGTGCTGAAATTTATAAAGCGGTTTTCTTCTCGGCAGTGTGCCAGAGGGTAGGAGACGCGGTCGCCTGTAAACCATGCTGGGCACTGTAACAAAGGCATGGTATCAAACAGTGAAGACAGTACAAGGGTGTTTATTGAACGTCAATGGGTTGGTTAAAACACCCATCTAAACCTAAAATCGAAGGATGGGAGCATGTTTCGACCATCAAATAATAATATTGCAGTCCAAGTCGAGTCTGTCAAAATAAAAAGGACCTATACTAATAAGCCTATTGCCAATCCTTACTTGTAAATACAAAATGGTGTGGGGCAATAGTGTATGCAAAAAGTGTTCAAGAAATAATATGTGACGCTAAGTAAGCAGTGGTCTTCCCATCCGCACGTTTTCAGCACGGGGCAAGGCGGCACGTTCGAGCTTCGCACACACTGGCTTCTCTGCCACGAGGATACAGTTGAAAGCAAAGCCCCTTTCCCAATAACAGTCTCTTATTGTAGAGGGCCTGTCGTAACAAACAAGTACCAAAGGTTCCTTATTACCACGAGTTTCACATTCACAGGTTCACATTTCCAGTGTTCATCGTAGGTCTTCCTCCTTCAGGCTCGGACCCCTTTTTACCACTATGTTCACAATTGGTCTCCCTCGTTCGGGCCCGAACCATGTAATCTCACTTTCTACAGTTTCCTCTTGATAACAAAAATCGAAGACTTTCGAATGTGCGTTGGATTTTGCCTAAACCGTCGCAGTACCACTTCGATTCATGATTTTGACAATCTTCTACTTTCGTTTCTGCCACTTCTTGGCTGGATACCTTACAGAGACCTTCAATTGATCACCCTTGTGGTGCCGGACCACTCTGTCACTGGCTCTGTATCGGTTTCCTTCAATGTTCGAACATTCATCAGCAATTAAGTTTTCCTTTCGTCTTTCATCACACGCGTTTCAATCAATTCTCTTTATACAATGTTGCCACTTGCAACCTTGACTTCAACACAGACTGGTCGCTCTCCCCAACTCACCGGCTGTGTTGATCTCTCTGGCGCTGCTTTGATCTTGGAGCCAAAGACGGCACCACAGTGGCTGCGGTTCCTCCCTGACGGGGGGTCAGCTGCGCAGGAGCACCCTGGGTATCTCCAACACACAATTCAGGATTCTTCAGTCTGGTTTCCTGGCCTTACACTTGCTAATCTGAAGGGTTCTGGAAAGTAATGGCTTCTCTTCGAAAAGGTCAACGGTCTGTCCCTCCTTGGTTTGCCGTCTTCCTTCCTTCGTTCAGCTGGTGTCGGAAAAGTACTGTTCCTTTTGGTGCTTTGTAAATATCCTATCAGGTAGGATGGGGTAAAGGTGTTACATAGAGGGGGTCTGTGTCTCTCTCGGTCTCTCTCTCACACACACACACAGGGAGGTGAGACAACTTCTGGTTTCCTAATAAACGTGCCTCTCTCAAACTTTGAACAATATCCTGTATCCCGTGCTGGTGCTTTATTGATTTTAAGTCATTTATGAAAACAGGTGGGCATGCTGAAAAGTAGCTTCCCACAACTGCTTTACAAACTTGTATGGTCTTATATCTCGACAAAAAGGTTATATATTCAATTATAATGGACTTGCACAGCAATGCTGATAAAGTTTAGAATAGCGGGGTGGGGTAGTTTGCATTATTAGCTTGTATGTAGAGACTCCATAAACAGTACAACAAGGGAACGCCTTTAAATTGAGCTGCAAATTCCTTGTGTTGTGCATAATCAATGTACAAGAATAAACTTGGACTCAATCTCCAAACTAATTCAGTAAGCACATTAAACCAAGAGTTTAACCTGAGTCATTCACAATATACACCTTGTTATTGGGATACTGACATTGCAGTCCAAAAATTAAAATCTCATTGGGGGAATTAAACTAGCGTTGCCAACCTTCACCAATAACCGAGTGAGTAGCTCAGCCTGCTGTAAAGCCTTTTCCACAAAGGTCAAGGAAGACAACGACAGAGCTTAATGGTACATGTGCAAATGGGGACTGATATTACACGACAGATGACAACACAACCCCAACCACCCCCTCCGCTAACTCCCAGCCAACCCCTTGCAATGGGGGCACCCGCTGTGCTACCAGTCTTTACCTGAAGCACATAATACACCTGCTCCTACATCTCCTCAATCCTACTTACCTCAAAATAATGATGCGTCTTTCCAACCCTAAACCACTCACTGGGGACTCAAAAACACTGCCAACTATCGACCCGTCCCCCTCCTCACACACTACTCCAAAAGCCTAGAATATCAGGTAATAACTTGGATTTCACAATCTTTATGCCCCCCCAGCCCATCGACCAATCTATGCTACGACCCACATGGCTAACAACTGCCTACGACTCCAAACACAACCTCAGCACCACCCTGCTGCTCACTGAGCACCTAAGACGCTGCATTTGCACCATAAAAATATACAATCTCCCACCCCAATCCCCAAGGAGGCCCCTAGCACTCCCTCCCAAGTCCCAACATCAAAGTTCTTGATCACCTCTAGTCGGTGGCAACCTTATTTGTGCCTACCTTTACCCACGACTGCCCATAGCCAACTAGGTCTTTGCATTTTTCAGTTTACATTTTTTATTTTCACTTGTCAAAAGCAAGCCACAAGAGCCATATCAAATGGTATATAACATTGAAATCCGACCACTGAGTACAGGCAAGCAAATATTGAAACAGAATTGATCGATAATGGTTTAGAAACATCAAACAGTAAATTAAACAGAAAAAAAAAAAAAGAAAAAAAAAAAAAAGGGGGCACAAGCGCACAGTTAACACATGCATTACATAGTTGAAGCATTAACCATATGCATCAAGAAATGATCCCCAAATGTCTGCAAAAATATCATTTTTCCTGGACTGCTTGTAAATTGCTCTCTCGTATGTGGAGACAGTCAATAATTCGTCCACCCAGTCATCAATACAAAAGGAGGCTGCTGACTTCCATCCCCTTAGGATTTTTTTTTTGCCCCCATACAAGCTCAGAGTAGCCATACTTTTTTATAAAATGGCATGTCCTCCAAAGTTTTAACGTCTCAGAGAATCAAAATAGATGCTTTCATTGCTATCGCGCAGCTTAAAACCAGGCTCAGCCTTTCACAAACTCTTCCAAAATTCTCTTGTTTTGGGGCAGGCCCAGAGCAGGTGATTTAAGGTGCCCTTCTCAAGCTTGCATTTCCAGCATTTGTCACAGTCAATTAGGCGTCTCTTGAAGATACGATCCAGACTCCAATAGGTTCTGAAGAAAAGCTTGGTCTGCGATGCATTCAAGCCCCAATCCAAGCTCACCAGGTGGACATTATTGCAGCATTGTTGCCAGCAATCCCTTTTCACCTAGTTCATTAACCCAGTCATTGGTCAGTTCAGGGTCTCCTTTCCGGCTGGAGAACAGTATGCCATACATTGTAGCTGCTGGATGCAGCGCCTGCTTGCAGAGCTCCAGTGCCGTCCATGCTGTATTTGCAGACATCATTTGCGCAAGATTTATTTTGCCGGCAACGATTCCCCAGCTGTCTGTATTCTGCGTAACAGCAACCAGTCAAGTAAAAATCATTGCACAGATGTGCACACGGGACCCATTTTCCATCCTTAATCAGGTCTGTGATATATCCGACTCCTCCCAGGAACCAAGATGACCAAAAGAGTACCTTCCCATTGCTGGTCAAAGCGGTATTCAACCAGAGTGACGCGTCCAAGAATAGGTATGGGTCACTTGCAATACTTTGCGATATATTGCACCAGCACTCGCGCAAGAACGCTGTCAGTGGGTTCACAAGACGTGAAGGTCTAGTCACTGTGGTCAACAAGGCTTGGGGTGCCAGATGCGACACACCATTGCACTCAGCTACGATCTCATCCGAGATTTCTTGCTCTGAACCAATAGTGCGACACAAGTGCTGAGGGGAAAAAGCGAGATGGTAGTCAAAGAAGGTTGTCGGGTTCATACCTCCTTGTCCAAGTGGAAGCTGCTTTTTCCATAGAGCCAACCTCTGCGGCATGCGATACCACAGGAACTTTTGTATTGCACTATCCAGTTCTTTGAAAATCTGTTTTGGCATCTTTAGAGAATGTAGTTTATTCTTGGTGCCATTTTAATACAGTTAGTTTTGCCCCACAATGAGAGTTTCAGAAATGCCCATGTGTCTATGTCAGATTTTAATTTGGGAATTATAGAATCGAAGTTCAACCTTGGCAATCTTGGAGCAGATCCAGACTCCAAGATATTTCCTTTTTCCTTCACACCAAATAAAGTCACCTACACCCTCGCCGACGGGCATGGATATCCTCGTTTGATCACAGCGTCACCGCCAATGGCTCCATAACTAGGATGAATAGGAAAGGGGATAGCGGGCGTCCTTGTCCGGTTCCCCCGTTTAGCCTGAAGGGTTCTGAGATTAGACCATTTGTGAGCACACTGGTATAAGGATCAGTATATAAGAGCCTCACCCACTGCTGGAAGTTCAGCCTGAAACCAATTGTATTTAAGCACTCGAATAGGAATGGCCACTCAACCCTATCAAAGGCCTTCTCCGCATCCATCGGTAGAATTCAGCAGGCAATACATCGATGCCAGGCGTTTTGCCTCCTCCGAGCATCGAAGCTGCCAGGCGAACATCCTCCACTGTTATTATGTTCTCGAACAGTGTGGCTTGTTCATTCGATAGCCGAGGGATATCAACAGTCAAGATAGGATTTTATTTTGTTCTGGTCACAACTTCTTCATATAATCTCACCATTTATGCTCTTATGTGTGTCACCAGGTTGCCCGATTGATCTCTTATCGCAGTAATACATTGTTCGCTCTCTGCAACCTTTTAGTCTGTGGCCCAGTAACCTTCCAGCCTTTTCAACCATTCTCAAAGTAATTCATTTTACTCCTGAATAAAGCGTGGTCAACCTGGTCAGATATAACTTTGTTTAACTCACATTTCTTTTTCCTGAGTTCAAACCTTACATTCTGGTCCTCATTCATCGCATATTGTTTCTCCAATGCTTTGGCTTCTTTGGTTAATCTCTTCAATTCCTTCTGCGGTATTTCCCTGTTTTAGACATCAGTATTCCTCGCATAAGGCACTTCATTGCCTCCCAAAACGTTGAAAGAGCGACATCAGCAGTTCTGTTAATTGCAATAAAAACCTCAATTTCATTCACAATCTCTTCTTTTATACAGTCATTCTGCAATAAGGCTGTGTTCATTCTCCACCTGATCAATTTGTACAGCGTGTATTGTAAGGAGAGACATAAGGCTATTGGGGCATGATCAGAAACCCCAAGGATTCCTGTATCATAATTAAAGCAGCTTGGTGTCAGAAAATTAAAAAAAAAAGAAAAACACCTCGCGAGTAATCATCATCACAAGAAGAGTGGAAGCTGTAATCACGCTCAGAGGGGGTTTTCTAGACGCCAGATATCAGTTAAGTTAAACTCGTCAATCAAATTCCCCAAGAGATCTTCTGCTTCTCTTAGGTATTCTAGATCTATCCCCATTTGAGCGGTCAAGCAATGGATCCAAAACTAAATTGAAATCTACAGCTACAATAACAATCAACATTACAATTTTGGATATACTGTGCAAGTGCATTGAAAAAAAATGGATCATCTGTATTTGGTGCATATATATTGCATGACAATATCACAGTCTCGCATCTTAACTGTTACCAAGACAATGCTCCCTTCTTTATCACAGTTGTTGGCCAGAACCTTTATCTGTAGATTTGAGACGCCCCTTGTGTTTGAACTGAATGTTGAAAAGTAGGTTTGACACACCCAACTCAACCTCAGTCTAGCGGCCTCACCAGTAAGATGTGTCTCCTGGAGAAAGGCAACATCACAAGACAACACCTTGGTTCGCTTTACATTGACTCCATTTGCGTTCCATGAAACCATTTTCAAGTGATCCACAGAACGTGAGTTCATATTAGAACAGCAGATTAACTGTGCAATTAACATAAAATGAATATAAATCAGAGAATTAACAAATAAAAAATAAAAATCCAAACCCAAACGGGGTTATGGATGAACAGGAAAGCCTGTTTATAGTTACAAATAAATGTACCGCCAGTAGATAACAGAGCAGTACCAAGACGACAAACCTATTGAGATTGTTAAGCAAGCCACTCAAAAATACTAAACCACTAGAAGCCCACCCATCACCCGGTAGCTATGTTGCATGATAAACAAGTCACATATGAGATACAGATACTCCAAAAACACAATAGCATTAAAAAAGCTACACACACTATGGCATGAACTAGGTTCAAATCTAACCCAAACACTAGGTAGAATAGAGTAGAGTAGATTGCCCCAGCACTTCTGGGAAAGAAACCACATTTTGGGGAATACAAGTTCGTACACATACACCCGTTGATGAAAACCAAAAATGTCCAATCAATTCAACCACACCACCCTAGGTATGTCATAGGCAATGCCTCGCCTGACCCCCAGAGCTTGTGTCAACAGGGGAACTGGATCTTTAATTAGTATATAAGGATAGAATATGCTAAACCTGCAAAGTATGGAATCGAATAGCTCACAGTAGTCAGCCTTGGACATTATTCAGTTATATTCCCCATCACCTTCCAGTTCAACCTATGGATCAGAACCAGTCCGAACCTCTAATTCAAAGATGGAACATCATACTAGAGCAATGCAACATTTCGAGGATACCGTCCGAAAAGGAGTGGTAGGAGGTGCTGAAATTTTAAAAGATGACCATAAGGCTATAATATATTTGACATAGTCGGTCATATGCCTGGGCTCTCCACACATAAGTAGTGGGTGCCCAGCTTTCCATGCCTGTGTCTTTTCTTCCAGTTTTTCTTATGGAAGGCAATCAAGTAAATTACCTTAACCCATATTTTGTCACACTATGATGACACACCACCACAAATGTGAAGGTAAATATTCGGTCTGCGATTGGCAATTAATTCCCTTATGTTAGAAGGCTTTTCATCTTTGCAACATCATCACTGCATTTGTCTCAGGTGCCAGCCTTGTGTGGAGGTTGGCATTTTGTGCCAACACCCAGAGTATCCAGACCATAGCCTGCAGAATAAATGAAATAGGTAGGAGATAATATAGGAAAATGGGTGAAATTAATGATGGGGTAATGGAAGAGGAAAACTAATGTTTTGTGACAGCTTGTTTGCATGCAGCCCTACAGATAAGGGGTGTATCTACCACTTGGAAACCCTAAAAATAGGCAAATCCAAAAATATGGGCAGTAAAAATATTCCCAACAAAAAAATGAAACACACATAGGAGCCTATCCTGGCTTTCACCCATGGCCCTTGTCTATTTGGGCCAGTAGTGCCAAAAGACTAACTCTACAATCTAAGCTAAAGAGATTAAAAAAAAAAATGTTAAGTGTATAAATAAATTGGTGCAAAGAAATATTATTACAAAACATTTGTTGTACAATTACAAAAATAACTGTACTCACTTATTAAATACTGCCAGTGGGAATAAAATTCCTTTTTAATCCCCAACATAAAAATATATATATATATATATATATATATATATATATATATATATATATATATTTTACACCCCAATTTGAAGAATTGGGAGTAAAATACTCCCACTTCAAAATCTTATCTGGTGTACTGGTTGCATGTGAATGTACCGGACAACAGGATTGCAGAAAACAAGCTATGTTGTAAACAGGTCAGGCCTCTAGGGCCCACAGCAAAATCCCTTCTAACGAACAATGCAACTCCATTCGCATCTCCAGACTGTAGTGGAAGGGGCTGTTGGGTTAGTGCACTGGGCTACTAGAACGGGCTTTTGTGAAAGGGGTGCGGATAGTTTCTGGAGGGGGATTTGGGGTTTGGTAAAAGCGTGCAGGGATGTGCACGAAGACTTGTTCCAGGGCTAGGGATGGCTATTAAAATGGTCCACAGAGGCAAAAGATGGAGCATAGAGTGGGCAAGGGGCTTTCTGCTACTTGGGATGGGGGAGTGGGGCAGGCTGATGGAGGTGCACAGAGGCTGTGGGTTTGTGAAGACCCGTAGCATGCAAGTTAGTGCCAGGAGAGTGTTTGTAGGGGCCGTCAGAGACGCGAGGGAGAACATTGTTCATTCTATAGCCTGGTCCTACCTGAAGCTGCACCAGGGCCTAATTTATTCCCGATTGAACTCTTTCTAAAGTGTTTTATTCAGCACCTGTATTTTTTTTTTATTTTTTTGCACTGAGGGTGTGGGTTTGCTTCACAGGCAGCAGTGTAACCGCAAACCGTTTTCTCTGCACGTTCGTGCTGTTCAATTTTAGATTAAGAACTCCGTGGCCTCTTATCACCTTGGATTTGCAAGTGTTGCTGTTGGAATTCTCAAAGGGGAACGGGCAGAGGGACTTTTTCATGTGGATTTAGTTTTTGGGGGATTTCTCCTGAATGCTGGACCAGTAGGCTCCCACTTCCTGTTGCACTTTGCCCTCTTATTTTAGATGCCGAGTGACAGGGGTGGGGGGCGTTCTTTCCAATGCTGCCGGAAAGGCGCAGAGAAGAAAGAAGGCACAATTTCACATTCCATCCTTGGAGCAAAAACTAGGTGAGTGCTGTCCGGGAATGTTTCCTTTTCCGGTAAACTATGGAAGTGTCAAGTGTGGTAAGAGGGGGCTATTGGAGAGGAGGGGAGGGGGATTGGGTATCCATCTGTCTACTGTCAATGTTAAGTGTTTTATATAGCGCGCAGCTGTTGTAGTGTCACTTTACACTGTTATATTGTCCGTCAGAGTAGTAGCTGCAGAGCATGGATTTCCGAAGTGTGCGGTTTAGATGGCTAGTACCTTGGAGGATGCCAATTGCTTATATGTGAGGACTAGCTATTGAAATGTGAGTTCAGTGGGATGCATTAAACTCATGCTGCAAGCTTGTCCCCAATGCTACCTTGTGCTGAGGTTGGCTATGTGGTGCGTTATGCATGCAGCGACCCATACAATGTGTGCTAGGGTTCTGGTATTTGGTTCTGCATATCCCAACCAATGTAGGGTGGCAATAACCAGCCAACAGAGACTACACCAAGTGTGCGGGTTGGAGTTACATAGATTGAACTGTGTCTGGGTTGTGCCTGGAAAGGCTGATTCTGGAGACTTGGTCTGTACATGATGCTTCATATTAGTGCTATGCATTCTAGACCTGCATGGCCACCAGTGCAACCCCCCCTCCAGGGAGTTTTGAAGTTGCCCGATGTAAGATACCATCAAAGCCAGGTAGAGAGATGCATGCAATTTAGAGAGGAGGATGTGCATGGTTGTGCGTCACATGAGTGACGCAATATAATGTTTTTTGTGTGCTGCTTTATGCTATAATAAGACTATTGGAGGGGAAAAGTAATACGTTTAATACTCGCATCCAACCATTTAAGCTGTCCAAATGAGCATGTATGGTTCATGGTTACAAACATTTTAATGTTAGGTGAATATTGTGAACCATGATGTGAGCACCAAGCCATGTATCGGTTATGCATTTAGAGATCACACATACAACAATCCAATTATCAAAAACTTGTTAATCAAATGTAGAGATCTCTGATCACTGTTATAGTCCGGAAATGATCTGTGATTTAATGCAAAGCATACAGGAATCCTCATTGGTTCTATTTGTCCCTTTCCCACTCTCAGGGAGGTATTTTGAAAGAGTACAATAAGAGTGTACCAGACTGTCCATCTTGGAACGATATCCTACTATCAGAAAATATATGGTTAGTCTAGTATTGCCCCTTGTGAAATACATGTGAGGTGGTACTAACAGAACACCTGGCTTCAACACAGGGCCAGTGGTCCCTCACACCCCTGCAGGCTGGTCACACCACAGTGGCCAGTACGACAGTTTGAAACAGCATTCAGGCAAGGCCTCCCCTTAGAGCATGTGACAGAAAAAACATTTACTTGGGCAGCAACAGCTGCGTTTTCACATTAGAATTCTTCTGTAAGGTACTTGAATCACAATGTAATAAAACTAGCTTCATCTATATAGCAATTATTTATTCTTATTGAGGAGAGGTTTCGTCGCACAACAGAGGTGTAGTTTGGGAGAGACAAGAGGCAGTCAGGGGAGGAGGGGCACATTCTGATGTTTCGCCTTGGGCAGTGGCCACCAAGTTGGCTAGAAACTGCCCTGCTTCCCCACACTACCGAAACCCAGTGGGTGAATGAAACAGTGGCTTTACTTATACATGGGCAAATCAGGAAGGTGGGCGGATGCATTGCATGCAATAGTCATATGGATGACTAAGACGATCGAGCTAGCATCTCCGTAATAGAATGGATAATGCTGGCATGTATGGTATAGTATGAACTGAATAACTTCTAGGTTCTTCGAATTTTGGCAGATAAGCCACAGTGAGATAAGATCATGTGTCCAGGATCACACACTTTGTGGTGAAGCTGGCATTTGAGACCAGTCTGTAACTCAGGTAAGCACATATGTTCTCTTGTCTAATTATTAGAAATGTGTGCTTAAGATTGGTTTTTAAGAATACTCAGTTGTATAGAAATTACTTGAAAAGTTCAACACAAACATCCATTACATATTGAAATTTGTTAAGCAAAAACAGTGTGCTTGTGATCCTCTTGTGTAGAAGCCTATGAAGGCTGAGCCTATTGGGACACTTGGATATGATGGGACCCCAGGATAGAAAAGCCAGGTTCTTCATGTCAAAGTATTCCTTTCAGTCAGTCCTGATTGGGGTTTTTGGAGAGTGGGTAGGGGATGTTCACTTTCCTGCCCCTACTGAATTTCAGGGACAGACAGTTTGACCCATTCTCTGTGATAATGTTCGGCACATGTATATCAAATGTGTCATAACACAAGGTAAAGAAGACTGGCCCGGCCTGTGCTCATTTGAGTTGTTTCTGCCATTTAATTGGCACATCACGTACTAAGCCATGAGCCAAACATTCACAATCTCAGTTTCACCAATGATAGACTACTGCAATGTTTGCTGGCTGGGTAGGGACCCTTTCATCATGCCTAGCCGAGTACTGTGTTGTTTATGAATCCATATTTATCAAGACACTGAAAAGTTAAAATAATGGGGTCTTGTTTAATTTAAATGAGAGAGAGAGAGAGAGAGAGAGAGAGAGAGAGAGAGAGAGAGAGAGAGAGAGAGAGAGAGAGAGAGAGAGAGAGAGAGAGAGAGAGAGAATAGAAGAGGACTTCAAAGAAACTCAGGAGCTCAGAACCAGAAGAGAGGTGCTCAATTTAAAACTGATTTGCAGAAATCTGCAAAATTGATTAACATTTTTGGGTCAGTCAGCGGTCAATACAGAGCAAAGAGTGAGCAGTGCTCAGCCTGGAAATGAGGCAGAATCATCAAATTGACCATGCAGCTCGAGGGGGAATAACGAGGTATGTGGCTCACCTGAAAGGAAGGATAATGCAGAAGAAGAATCTATGCCATATGAAAAGGACTCTGAAAAAGATCCCAACTCACCCAGAGAAGGAGCCAGCAGTAAAGCAAATCATCAAGCTTTGATAGATCAAATCCTGCTTTGTGGCCAGAGGCCTTACGTTCTGCTGATATAGACCAGATCTTTTTGAATGGACCAAGTAAAAAATAAGCCATTCGATTCCCAGTGAATAAACAGAAGCAACGCTTCTCAATATCACACTGTCAAAGAGTGCATGACAGTGGTGAGCTAATACATAAACCTTGGCTCATTTACTCAAAATCAGTTGATAAAGTATTCTGCTTTTGTTGTAAAATATTTGATAAGCCTGCTAAATCAATGCTTGCACTTTCTGGTTACAACTGTTGGCATAACATTGCGGATTCTCTAAAGAATCATGAAGTGTCACATGCTCATTTTATCGCATACTCAAAATGGACAGAAGCAGGGTCTAGACTCAGACAGTCAAAGATCATTACTGCAGCAAAAAAATTCAAAATGAATTGCTCGACATTATGGCAAATAAGGTGCTTGAGAACATATTGCTGCGACTCCGCAAAGCAAAATTCTTTTCAGTTATCATGGGCTGCACTTCCGATATTAGTCACACAGAGCAGATGTCACTGACGGTGAGATTTGTTGATGACAGTGATGGACAAATCAAAGTAGAGGAACACGGTCTGCTTTAAGCCTGTGGATGACAAAAGGCTTAACTGAATTATTTATTAATGTCCTGAATGAAAATAAAATAATGCTTGAACACTGCCGTGGTCAAGGATAGGACAATGGCACAAACATGAAAGGCAAGCACAGTGGGGGTTCATGCTAGGATTCTTGCTCTTAATCCAAGAGCATTTTTTGTGCCTTGCGGCTGCCATTCCATCAATCTGGTTGTATCCAATGCAGCATTGTCATCTTTGGATTCAGTAACTCTCTTTGGATTACTACAAAGAATATACACTCTTTTTTCTGCATCTATTAGGTGGTAAATCCTCACAAATAATGTTAGAAATCTCACTGTAAAGCCGCTAAGCAACACCCGTTGGGAGAATCGAATTGACAGCGTGAAAGCAGTAAGGTTCCAAGAGACTGGCATCTATGACGCACTAATGGAATTAGCACAGTTACGCAAAGCTGATGCTGGAGTCAGACATGAGGCCCAAAGTCTGGCTACCCAGATAACCGACTTCAAATTTCTGGTTTCACTTGTAGTTGCACAACATCTTATTTCAGATTAACATTGTGAGCAAGACATTACAAAATAAGTCAGTGGATATTGTGACTGCTACTTGCTGCCAAAGAAATGGCAGCTGACTAGGGTTTGAGGCTGCCTTCAAGGAGATCCGTATTCGTCAAAGAAAGAGGCTGTTCAATTAGGAGGGCAGAGAGGATCTTACACAGACCCAAAGGCCAGAAGAAAAGTACAAGAGGGTTTTATTTATTTATTTATGTGCTTATTGACACAGCCCATGGTTAAATTGTTAAAGGTTTGGACAAATGAAGGATCATGAACGATACAGGGGCTTTCTCTGTATGACCTTAGCAAGCTTCCTATGGACAAAACACTATTGGAGCATTGTACAAACCTTCATCAGACACTAAAACATGATGAATCTTCTGGCATCAATGGGAAGGACCTTCATGTTGAGTTGGAAAATATACGCTACATGTTACCAAGAGGGACAGTTACAGCACTACCAGTTCTCCAGTATATTCATGATGCTAACCTGAAGAACATTTTCTCAAATGTCTGGATATCATTGAAGATTCTGCTCACTCTGCTCGTCACAGCTGCAAGTGGTGAGCGCAGCTTCTCCAAACTGAAGCTCATTAAAAACGTACCTTCGATCAACAATAGCCAATGAAAGACTGACATTGCTTGCTATTTTATTAATCGAAAATGACATTGGCCAATCCCTGGATCTATCCGACGCTGTGCTTCAATTTGCAAGGGTAAAGTCAAGAAAAGTAACTTTATGAACACATAATACAAGTAACATTCTCAGACTGTCACCTAGTGTCTAATGTATGCATTTTCTATTGCATTTGGATTTCTATCTGGTTCTTAATGAAGTGCCCTATTCACAACATTTGTAACACATTATTTGGTTGTCATTTTTAGGGGTGGAGGGGGCAACAATGCTTCCCGCCTGGGGTGTAACCTGGTCTAAGACCGGCCCTGCCTCAATCTCCGCACCCCCACAAACCCCGCGCCCCACATCTCCAGATAGAGCTCATAATGTAGCATCACAGTAGACATAAGACAACCGTCACTTTGTGCTCACCTTTACCACTCTGGAGAAGGATTGAAAGGGGAAAACTGACACTTTGAAGAAAGAAAGAAAGAAAAAGAAAAAAAAAAAAAGCGGCCTTGATAAGCACAACCAGAAGCATTCCCGGAACCCGCACTGCAAATGATCTTCCATGGTTTATGGAAAAACTAAAACACACAACCACTAGAGAAGCAGTGAAAGACTATGTTCGGTGCATCGATGGGCAATGTTGGTAAGGTGGCCCAATGGATAATACCCATTCGTATTTATTTGAAGAATAGGGATGTCCATTTCGAACAGAAATTGTTAAAACCACCACATTTATAGAGGGTGGGGGCATTTCCTGGTATGCAGTCTCTACGCTATCGTTGCACAAAGAGGAGGCAAGTGGGGAGGCAGAATACGATGGTGTGAAAAAAGGGAGACAGACCAGGAACAAAACAAATACAGGCATTACAAAAAGGGGGCAAGTGCTGCAAACTAAGAGGAGTACTATACAAACATACAACATTACAAGTCACTGATCTGCAGCAGTTGGTAGGGTCAGTTAGGGAGCGTAAACCAGCTTTAAAGAGATCCACAGTAGGCTGGTTTGATTGAGAGGGGCAGCAGATTCCAACGGAGAAGGGCAAGTAAGGAGAAAGAGCAGAAGCAAGAAGGGGCTTGGGACAGCAAGTAGACAGAGTTACAGTCATACAGGTAATGAGGAGCAAGACCATCAGCAAGTGAAGGAAGCAGTTGTGCACGGAGAGCCAACCAGAGCAGTGATGGTAGTTAGAAATGGGGTGTTCAGAGAGGATCGAGGAAGGCTGTATAGATGCAGGTGGCAAATTTGAGGACTTTGTTTAAAAGAAGACATAGGCCAGGTCTGCTGAGTCATGTGGTGGAGAGAGTTTTTATAGAGCGGCAAGTAAGAAATGGATGAAGTTTCCAAATATTAATACGGGCAACAAAAGCAGCAGAGGCAGTCTTAATGAGGAACTGCTGCAGTTGGAAGTAGCCATCCGAGAGGACCCCAAGATTAGCAGCCTTGGGCAAGTGAGCAAAGAGAACAGGTGAGAAGATAGGAGAGGGTAGGGATTGCGTTTTGCACAGCCAGAAGAAATATTGCTTACACTTTGTGCTGCATGAGGCAGCTGAGAGCTATACAGGGATGGATTGCAGCCACAAAGCAATCCCTTTCGAGATAGCTAGGATTAAAGGACAGCAAGAAAAGATTTGAGTGCCGTTAGCTAAGAGGTTGTGCCTTCTTTCTTAAAATGTTGACTAATGCTGGGAATGGTAAAATTACAGAGGTTTTAAAGTTAGCTATTCTGTTTGGGGTCATATTCTGCCTGGGGTCAACAATGAATTTAAAGGATTTAGGGAGATTAATGTTTTTTTAAAGAAGAAACCGCACGCACTTCACTACACCGCAACAATGAAACAAACCACACATAGCATCGCACAACAATTACTGACACACCTACGCTCAAACGGACGCTGCCAACAGCACATCACAGCTCTCTTGCGCTTTATTCTCGCTCCGTCCTACTAACTTATTCCCCACCCCCACAGCTTACCCTCCTGCTTTTCAGATCCTGCCAGACAACCAGGCGACCACTCAGGTGGTGATAGGTATAAATATCCTTTAACATAACAAAGATAGCACATCAGGGGCGAGTGGTGTTGGCTCTCAAACAAAAGGTCAAGATCTGGTACGGGAATAGGAATTTGGACATCCTGGCTACAAAGTCTTGTCGTAGGAATATTTACAAAGTTTTCAAAATATCAGTATTTACAACAATAATTTAGATATTTCGCAGATAAAATGTGGGCGATGATTTTTCCTCAAATCCATGTTGTACCTACTGGAGAACTTGGACGTTTTTGGGTCCAGATTGAAAATGGATATGTACATGGGTATATGCAGGAGGACAAGGCAAATTAATGTTTTTCAAATTGTTCATTTCATCTCTGCCTGAGGAAGTGGAGGCTTTCCACGACAGCTCGCAAAATAAAGGACTGTTAGACTAATTAAGGTATCAACTTGTCGTTTTCTTCTGGATCAACCTTATATATGACCCTGGACTAACACGGTACAAGCATATATATGAAACACGTGTATGCGGTTGCTGATGGTACTCTTGTTCAGAGAGGAATTGCAATAGCATTTCGGTGCTGGACTGCCCTTGTGGGCAGGACAAAGACTGTTATGCAAATGGATATTTCCCCATCTGTGAAGGTACAGTGAGCAAAAAGCAATGGCTGCGAACTCTCAATGTGGTTAATAACCACTGAACAGGTTATCATGCCTTGTTCTTTCGAGAGAGGGGCGCCTGCTACCTTTTTTGTGTATATATATATATATATTAACATGTAGATTATGTAAAGATTCAGGACAAAACTATACTTTAACGTATCTGGTAATATCCTGTTTCAAAGAACATTAGAGTGAGAACCTTTAGGAAATTGGTGTATGATCAAGAGCCTATTACTTCAAAGAGCGCCTGGGTGCTTCGCATTAATGGCAGACAATTGAGCTCGAATCTGGTGCTCGTTCATTATTGGAAAAGAATTGTCAATCTATTGAATGAAACAGGTATGTGAAGTAAGGTGTATATATGCACACACGAACTAACTGTTCATATTGTAACGAATCGCAGGATTCTGTCACTAATCCCCAGGGTCGAGCCGTCCCGTTAGACCGAGTCCGCTACGCAATACCCTCCCTAGAGGTAGAGGCAAGCAGGATCTCACGGGAGAGACTCCGCCTGCCTCCCCCCTCTGGGGACAAGTTCTAATGAAGTACTCCCTAAACATGTCACCAAACCATCTTCTAAATCATCTAATGGACGAACATATGAAGAACAGACAATTATATATTATTGCCAGCCAAGCCATCTGGTTATACCTAGATGGTAACACTTCTATGGTACTGAGATAAAAAGGATTGCTGGAGGAATGCCGAGTTTGACTCAAACACAGAAGAAGGACCAGACCCTATGCCAGGGAAGTCCCACTGCAGCGTCATCAATCTGGGAGGTGACCTAAGGAGCGAGAGCACCCAGGAAGTTCGAATCAGCTGGAAGGAGAAGAGAGAAACCTAGACGCTCTGCGTCCACACGCAGAGAGAAGCCAGAGTGCAGCCTCCGACACATGGGAGCTGGACAGGAGAGAGGACACGGAAGAATGAAGTGGTGGCAAGGCGTCATGAACTTGAGAGAAAGGCAAGTGGTGGCATGACTGCATCGCGGTGGACCGGGGAGGTCCATGAACAGCGCCAATATTTTTAATAAAGTATCGCAGAGCGAGTAGACCAACAGAGAAACCAGTAACCATCCTGACAAGAAAATAAGAGGGTCCCAGCCCGTCAGAAAGCCCAGTGACATTATCCCTGAGCAATCCAGTTAACAGGGAGAAAGGGAGACCCGGGAGGGGGACCAAAGAAAATAACGGACATACTCCGAGTAAAGACGAACTGTCAAAAGTATACAAAGACAGCAATAATCATTCCTGGAACACTCAGTCATTTCAGTAGAGACAAAGCATCAAGAGTATATAGAGTAAAAATCATTACCTGAACGCTCACACTCGTCCCAGTCAGAACAAAGTATCAAGAGTACATGAGGAGACTAAAAATCACTTCTGGAGTACACATTAGTCCCAATCAATATATTTTACTGAAAGTAAATGAAGACAAAAGTAGTGTTTGAGTCAGCACACTCGTCCCAATCAAGGAAAGAAGTGGACATTGAATAAAAGAATCTTTTGTTTAAATAAAGAGAAAGGAAAAGAGGTATCTCGTGGAAGTAAAGACATTTGAATCCAAAATCTGAACGATACGATAGCTGCAGTTGCCACAAACTACCCAAGGATATTATATAGGGAGTCATTCTCCTGTGCTTTAGTTGTTCTAACAGTGGTAGGGTCAGGGTAGCTTAGTTTGGACAGTGGACCCCATTTGATTTGGACTCCGATGACTGACAAGCACCTTTGTTAGTTTTGTAGGGAATACCTTCGCTTAGGAAACAGAGTTTTCACCTTTTCTTTAATAAACTAAAATAATGAGATGGAAAACCAGTCCGTGTTCTTCTTCTGACCCACCAGAGTATAATTTTATGGAATGTAAACGTCATTTTTAATTTTTGTATTAGGGTATACGATTTGGACCATGAATGCATTTAAAATAAAAAGAATAAAAAAAGAAAGTAAGTTCTAAAGCGTGAAGAGGACAGATGTAAAAATGGATGTGTAACCTGTGGTTATAGGGACTAATCACGCTGATCACTGTTGGGAAGAAGCTAGCAACTTCCTTCACCACCAAGCGCTTTAGAATTAGGCAAGACTTCTTTTGACTGCTTCTAGGCACTTCAAGGAACCAGGTGGAAGAGGGAGCACTGGGAAAGCTCCCTCATGCAAATATAATGATATAGACAGACATGGGCAGGCACTTAAAGAAGGCAGTTATTTAAATATAAAAAAGGTGCAAATAACTATTAGCCAAATACATTTGTAAATGTTAATCCCATGTAGTTATAAAAGCACGATCTAGCTCTCTGCTGGGAAGAATGCAGCCTGTGCTAAAAATGGATTGAAGGGCTCATGCGGTGTTGCGTCACTAAGGCTGGCAGAGCAACACAAAGGAAGTCAGCAGCTGTCTGTCAAAGGAAGGCCCATGCATGCAAAAAGGAGATTTTAACATGCTCAATGCACAACATGCAGAGTTATGAAAAGCAGGTTTAAAAGAAATTACAGGACCACATAAAAATAGGAGTAGAATGAGTGGAGTATGAATGAAAATTAGTTATAGGACTGTTTAGTTTATCCTGGGGCTAGGCCTCAAGGCTTCTAAACGTCTGCAGGGCTGCAGTGTGTGTCAATGTTAGGTAGCAATATGTAAAGTATCACGTCCTAACCGAAATCGCTGACAATGAAGAAAGGAAGACTGAAGCATCCCTTGTATGGAGGCAGGACGAGTTGGGATAAAGCCATGCCCATATCACAGCAAGTCATGAGTTTAAAAGATCCTACATAGCAGCAATTTGCAGGAGAAAGGAACAGTTGAGGGACAGAAGAGACCACTCAGGCAGCAGAGTTCTTTGCTCCCAATCTAATTTCTGTAAAGAATAAATTCATTATCATTGCAAAATGGAGTCTTGGCCTTACAACCGTAGAGGGGTGTACTACTCTGGTGTGAGCGTGATTAGGGCACCCTCATAATTAGGGATACCCCTGTGAGTTGGGCTACCAGTGGTGACCCAAACGTGATCTCAGTTTTTTGCCCCCTTACTTTGCAAAGCCCAGGCCAGTCTTCAACAAGGAGTCACGCCCATCTACAATGACCGGTTCCCTAAAAACATGTGCATCCTGAACGGTTTTAGT
The DNA here is from genome assembly GCF_040938575.1 of Ambystoma mexicanum. Lineage (NCBI taxonomy): Eukaryota > Metazoa > Chordata > Amphibia > Caudata > Ambystomatidae > Ambystoma > Ambystoma mexicanum. Next base: position 1,084,566,756 of record NC_090925.1, read on the forward strand.
AGGAGTCATTTTAAAAGAAATCCTCTCTGCTCACTGAAGCAGGGCGTGGATCCAGAAAGAAAGACAGGCCAGCATTGGGACTTCGTAAGCAGAGGAAACTTGAGTGAAGCACCCACATGCGAGTATACTCTTGCAAGTGATAACAATAGTATGGTGATGTGGATGAAGTACAAGGTCAATGGAATAGATTGAATAGGACTTTTGGTGATGTGTTAGGGTATGTCATGATGCCTACCCCCGGAGCACCAGGCCAGGCCCAGCACCCCCGGAAGCAGGCATCATGCCCTCGGGTAAAAGCCCAGCGGCCCCTTATGGGGGCTCTTTGGACTCAGTCCTGGCGCCATAGGCGCCAGGCTCATAAAGGGAGGTGTTTTGTGCACTTACCAGATGCAGACCATGCTGCACGCTTCAGGCCTCCCCGAGACCTGAAAGGGACTATTTTTTCATAGGGACTATTTTTTCACTCGGGCATGGCCAGGGAATGAAAACATACCTAGTTGGGGAAGGATACATACCTGGGACTTCTTTGGAGGCTATTTAAGCCACGCCCAGACAGCAGCTCATGCTTCGTGTTGTTCTGCTTCCTGCAGCTTAAGGCTCACCGTGTCTGCTCCTGCTCCTGGACTCCAGCCACGCCCGCCTCGAACCTGGAAGACCTGCAAGGAAGGAAGAGAAGAGAAAGGTGAAAACCAAGGACTATTTCAAACTTCTTACCTGCATCCGGAATCTTCTCGCCAGCATCCCTGAAGAAAGACTTCCATTTAAAAGCATCGCGTTGCTCGCTGCAGCGCCACGCTTCACTCACCTGTCCTCGAGATATCTCCCGGCTCCATCGCGGCCGTCAGCATCGGACGCCACATCTCTGCACCTAGGGGAGAGAGGAAGAAACAAAAGGTGAGCAGAAGGAAAGCCTGATTAACAGCCATAATACTTACCGGCTTTTCTTCCACATTTCGGGTCGGCGCCGCCCGGTTGGCAGGTACCGTACCCCGGCCCCTATGGGGAAAGGACAAGAGACATTTCTGGGGAATGATAAGGACATTTAGAGGGATCGCCCTCATCACTACTCACCTCAGCAGTTTAACCCCTCGACGCATCGCCTTCATTCTGCACCTGAAATAAAGGACAGATCACAGGTTAGAAAGTCAACATAAAGGGGGCCTCACTTGAACTTTGAACTTTCATACTTACGGCGCATCGCTCAGGAAAGTCAAGTGGATTTTGCCAGCGCCATTCTGAAAACCAGTGAAGTAACTGGACGAACGCGCGCCCCTGCACCAGAAGCAGGATGGAGAGTTCATCCTTCCAAACCATAAGGTGAGCTTAAACCGGGGTTTGGAGGAAGTTAGAGAGGAACGAAGGGGGGAGCTAGCACACTATTCTGCACACTGTTAATCCCCTTTCTCATCTGCAGAAGGATATTCCTACGGGCCAGGCAAGCACGATTTGGAGGTCCTGTCCAATCAGTGTTCCGGGTCCTGCGCATCACGCTAGAAGAGGCCACAGCAATCCAGACTAGACCAGCGCCCCCGTGGGAACCAGGAGAGCGTTACAGGGTATGAATGGGATAGGATTTCAGGTAATGTGTTAAGGAGTAGACTGGATAGGAGGTGGGTAATGTATTAATATGGTCACGTATCTCAGTTTTTCTACTTTTCATAATGTAAAAAAGGGAGTCTCAGCATATAAAGACAGAGGAAAGGGATCCTCAGTCATAATAGTTTGAGAAGGTAGTACCATGCATTATTCTTTTATGACTCAACATATTAAAAAAAGACAGGAAGGTGGTATTACAAGGATATAACGAAAATAATTAGTGGCTTGTGTTAGGGAGAATTCTCTGTAAGGCTAATTTCCCAAACCTAGTGAGTCCCCCAGCAGCTTTGCTGGATTTTTGGGGTTTATTTTTTTCTCTCCTGCTAAGAGTGAGATTCTTTTGCTCCCACTCTTAGACATGATTTGAGGTGTTCCTTTAACTATCCATGTTTTTTATGGGCTATGGGGTGTTTTACTCCACAGGGTCTCATAGCGACCCCCCAACATAGACTCCATACCCTGGGACTGACTACTGTCTCCCAGGGCATGTAAAGTCACCATTGGCTTTGCTAGTCCCAAATTATGAACAGAAACCAGTACAAACCATCATATTGTGGACGTACTGGTCGGGGCAATTCGATTGCCCCGGGGTCTGTTCGAGGGGGCACGTCTCCGTACCCCCCTGATCGAGTTTTGGCTGGTGGGAGGGGATACTACTTTTCATATTCGACCGCAAATATATCTCTATGGGATTTTCCCATTGTTCGAGGCTACCAACTTTTATTATTTAATTCTTATAGCCTCGAACATACCGCTGGTTTATTTATTTAATATTAATTCGCCGGTTGGTATTTTTTGCCAGAACTCTATTCTAAAATGACGTTTGTGTTCTCTTCTGTGACTCCAACCCAAGTCGAGCCCCTTGTTCCACTTTTTGGCGGGCTTCTCCACAGAAGCCTCCAAAAGTGGTGCCACTCTGTCTGGGTACAACAGGGGGTGTGTTTAGGCACCCTGGACTGAGTTACCTTGACAACTCAAGTCGCACTCTTGTGTGATTGGCCCAAGTGTTTGATTGACAGCTAGGCTGAGTGAATGGGGGTGTGCTGCATAAAAGCAGGGCTTTGGGGACTGGAACTTCAGAAGTCGCGACAGGACCTAAGAATACGGGGAGGGAGAAGCTGAGCCGGCCTGCAACGACGACACCACCGGTGGAGCCCTGCTGAACCGTCTCACCACTTTTCCCCAACGACAGAAGAGATCTCCAGCCCGGAGAGTCCTCTTCCTTCGACTGGTGGGGATAACCAGTCTACCTTCTTTTCGCATTCCTGGAGCATCTCGTGGCCGCCTTGCCTGTGTCAAGCACCCCGGCAACCGGGATACCACATTTTCACCACTACCGCGAACCAAAAGGGTAGTACCTTTGTACCGGAGAACTCCACGGCTGGTTTCTTCCCTGGCGGTGCAACGACCTTCATCCTTCCTCCACGATGAGATCTTCTCTTCCTCTGGACGACGCTGCGACTTGCACCCGCTGCCAGGAACAACTGCCCCCGCTGGAGGATCCTCTCCATTTAAGGTACCGTGTTCTGCCTGACTTCCCTTGCAGCCGTTTCAACGGGGCGTTTTAAATCCTCGTCTCTCGAACCTGGGTTAGCCAGGGACACCTTAGCTAACTTTTCTGCACTGAACTAAACCTTTTTCGAACTACCTCCACAAACTTTGAAGACTGTGTAACTGTCTGATCTTGGGCATCTTCCGCCCGGCTCCCTTGAAAGTGGGCCTGGTGCCTAAACTTCCTTGCTCACCAGTAGACTGTGCCTTCCTAAACTTGCTGTGGTTCTTTAAAAAGTGTTTAGTGTGTATGCTTCCATAATTCTGCTTTTCCCTCCCTTTTTATTTAACTTGTTGGAGTGCCATCAATCGTTAAGCGCTCACCTCTGTCTGGAAATAAGTGGTGTTAACTAAGACTTGTCCAACAAGTAATCAGGGATGTACATATGATAATAGTGATTGTGTTTTGAACTTATCTTACCAATTTAGTGCTAGTGCGTTTCATAAGAGTGTGTTAAATAAATATATACTTTTACACCCAAGCTCTGGTCAGTGTTTGCTTGTGCTACTGTATTTCTGCACCTATTTTGTATGCTCTGTATACTGTCTAACTCTTCTTGAGGGAAGTCTGACTGCTCAGCCACAGCTACCAAGTGAATCTGTGTGGTACAGACTGCTACCAAGTGGGTTTACTGCCAAACACCTGTAGTCTTAAATCTTTTGCAGTGGTACCTAAGGTAACTGCACAGGTTTCTGCCCAACAGCTTGGTATAAAGGAAAGGGCCCGGATTTTAGTCAATTATTTTTGTATATTTTCTCTTGCTGTCTTTTGGGGTAAAAAAGGAAGGAAGGTGAAGGAGTCGTGGTGTGTGTGTGTGAAAAAGTGGAAAAGAACAAAAGGGGGTGGGGAAACGTGGGCTGATCTGTATTTTTATAACAAGCAGCAACGTGCGCAGCATAGTAGTAAGGTCTAAGTGAAACATTAGGGACGCACGCAACATTATGGAGAAAGAAACCCCCAATAAAACACATGCATAGGCAACTGCCACGGTCTTGTGACAGGATAAATATCACAAACAATGGGGGGGTGATGTCCTTCTCCTGCCCAGAGCAGGGCTCCCATAACAGAAACATGCTAAAAAACGTGTCCATATTTTAAGCAGCAAAATATAAAGGAAAGAAAATTCCAAAAAAGAAAAGATTTATATTGGAGGATAGGAAAGGAAAGGAAAAGGACACAGAGCGCCAATATGCCCGTAGCATCAATGCACCCAGAGGGGTCCACAAGCAGATATAAACAATGAGTTACAGGCGTTGTGGGAAAGGTTGGTCAGGTTACAAGAACCTGAAGAAGTAGTATCTCCATAAATAAGGGCACCAGTGCAGAAAATAGGGGATTGAAAGTCAGGAGGTTTTTTTTGTTAGATTCAACCCTGGGGCAATAAGAAATGTTTGTGTTGGAAAAGATGATGGGGTGAGGGTATGGACAGTCCTGGGACAAGAAGTAGAACAATCAAGGGGGAAGATCAAGGTGGTAGAAATAATGAAGAGGAAGGGCAAGGAAGATTAAGGAGAGGAGGCTGCAAGAAACCTGTCACCGCCACAGGAGGCAGTGACGAGGGAGACCACAAAATAGACCAGATTTAATGGTGGCAGTACAAGATCAGAAGAATACTAAAAAAGGGGTAGAAGGACATGCACACACATTCAGCAGTTCTGGCACGCATGTTGCAACGAGCTATCTAGAGTCCTAGGTAAAGAGATCCCCAGAGATCCTAAGCTGCTACTGTTGGGAATAGACGATGAAGTCGACCTGTCAAAATATGAAAAACTGTTTGTGTTCACCACTACCGAACTTATCAAAAGAAACATTGCTCAGAAATGGGGGTCGGAGGTGACTCCGAGTTATGGACAATGGACGACAGACGTAGACATCTGTGTTGCAATGGAGCACAGGGTATACACGGCCAGAGGATGTCCGGCCAAGGCGCAAAAGGTATGGCAAAAATGGGAAGACGCCCACTGAAAGGTGACTCTGTATGAGCGAATAAGAAAAGAGAATGTGGCGCCCCTCGACATCCAGGGTACCAATTAAGCGGGGAAATCGAATGTAGCTCCTGTGAAGGGGCAGTGAACTCAATTTTGAAATGTTGTCTGTAATAACGGTGGGAAACAATCATTGACCTGTATCGACTGTGTGCTTATGTTGTTTGTTTGTCTCAAATCAATAAAATGTTTGATCAAAAAAAACAAAAAAAAGGGGTAGAAAACAAATAGACATGCAGATGCCTCTTATACATAAAGGAGTAGAGATAACGCAGTATGTGCCTTGGCCTCAAAAGGACAAAAATAAAAAATGTGATTAAAAGCCCTCCACCAGCTTATAGCCAGAGCTAGTAAATGGATCTATGAATATAAAAAACAAACAGCAGGGGTAGCCTTCAGCACTAGGAGACGTTAAGAGTTTACTGGCTGCCATAGTTGGGGACCAGGCTGAGGAAATATGGACAAGGGCTGGGTACCCTGGGATAAATGTTGCAGATAATGTACATGACGGAGCAGCCTTTAATGAGGTAAGGGTGTGTGATACCCTACTAAAAATGTACCCAGATACCCCTGACTTACATTCTTTAATGCAATGCACAATGGGTGATGAGAACCCAGTTAAGTTTATTCTTAAATTACAGGAAACGTGGAGAGTTGAGACAGGAGGAGAATGTGACCACTCTGAACCATTTTTCTATTTTATCGTAAAGAGGGGATTACCAAAAGAGGTCCAGAAGGCACTAGATAAAATTGTGGGAGTTGGAGCCAAAGGGTGGGCGGAGATACAAAGTATAATAGTCCACCATTGTAAGAGAATCAAGGAGCAGGACAGGGAGACAGCCCAGAAGCAGCAAATGGACGAAGCAAAACTAGTGGAAAAGAAACTAAATGAAGTTGTCATCCAAGCAGCAGCTCAGGGGGAAAAGACAAGAGACACTCAACAAATTGTGAATGCCACAATTGCAGCACTATGGGGGGGAAGGAGGACATGGAAAATGGGGTTCGGGAGGGACAGTAACCCAACCCACAGTGGGGGTAAGTAGCAGCACCATGGGGAAGAGGAGGATTTCGAGGAGCAGGAGGCTTTGCGGGCATAGGGCGCCGGGGAGGAGGATTGAAAAACATCACAGTGCTGGTATTGCGGGAGATGGGGGTATTTCACAAGAGAATGCAGGAACAGGCCTGGGATGAGATTTAATTATGGATCACCACCTCCAGGGCAGGAATTCCCAGGGCCTCAAAGAATTGGACAACAGCAATTTGGGCGAGGGGGTCAAAATTCAGTTCCCTTATTGGGCTGACAAGCAGGGGCCACAACCACAGCAGGGTGAGGGAACACATTAACAAGATGACAGGGGGAAAGAGGCGCCCTATTCCAAGGAGTTACAATAGCGGGGCGGCCCTTTTTCATTCCCTGGCACAAATACATAGTCTGATTAGGACAGCCCACAGAGAGAACTTGCGTGTCCGATCCTATTGACAACCACACACCCTGAAGAGCAGCCATTGATAGAGGCAGAAATAAGAAAACAAGCAATTTATATTTATGGTAGATTCAGGTGCAACTAAATCATGCATTATGGAGGGGAACTTTCCATGATCAGGTAAAACTCTTGCATTCAGGGACTCTCTGGGGCTATTTCTACAGTTCCATACACTGAGGAGCTGGATATAAAATTGAGAGGGAAGGTAGTACAAGCCCCCTTGTTATATTAATAGAGTTCCCCTGTTAACTTGGTGGGTAGGGATCTGCTCAGTAAACTAAATGCAACAATATCATTCACAGATCAAGGGGTAGCGTGTTCCACTCCAGGTATGGGTGTAGCTTGAGCATTGGCAATAATGAATGCAATGGCAAGGGAGTCAGTAGTCCATGGGGTTCCTGTGGTCCCGGACATATTTGTGTATGGTATCAAGGTATTAGCAAATGTAGTGCCTCAAATTACAACAAAGTGTTGGCGAGTGCCCACAGATTTTATTTGCCAACCCATGGTGCCACCCAAGATGGTGGCAGGGACAATTCTAGTCCTTGCAAATCTAATGACCGTAGTGTCAGACAAAAGAGTAGTCCTGATTGGAACAGACCAGAATGGATGCAAGTGGTGCACAGTACTATGTGTCTTCCCATCGCTGATACCTATTCCAGCGGCTCTTCCAGGCAGACCCTCACAACATCCTCTGTCGTTCCTTAGCCAAATCTATGGACCCTTCATATGATCTCTGTCCTGTCTCCTCCTCTCCTATTAAGGGTGGCACCCGTTGGAAGTCCTCATGGATTCCTTCGACTCCACCAGAGTCATCATTAAGGTCTACCTAAATGGCACTGTCATGGTCCAAAGCCCTCAGGCCAATCTCCTCCTCTTCGATAGGCGGTTCCCTCACCTGATCAACTTCCTTTCATCTCCGGCTGTCCCCCCTTGCCCTCTGCCCTTCCTCTGGCTCCCTCCACACCTCTGCAGGGCGTACCTCTGATTTGTAGCCCTCCCCGGAAAGGTCTTTAAGGCTGGCAACCTTTTTCATCTTGGCACTCTGAACCCTCACTCTGCTGTCAAACACTACTCTGGCATCTGCCACCTCTTGGAAGAATTTGACCTTGATGTCCACGGTCTTGCCGAGACATGGTTCACGGCCAGCTCTGTCATGACCTTTGACACTCTCCTCCCCGATGGCTACAAGATCCTCTCCGTGCCTAGATCCACCCGGCCCAGTGGGGGTGTAGTCCTGATCTTTCCTGAGTGGATTCCTCCCTCTATAATGTTGAATATATTTATTTATTTTTTTTTTCTCTCTCTCTCTCTCTCTCTCTCTCTTCCCCCTCCCCCCCCACCACCACCCCCCTTGGTCAAACTACCCAATTTCTCTCTGAGTGGGCAGTTCCCTCCTCGCTCCTGGCCTCAACCACTCAACTCCTCCTCCTTGGTGACTTCAACATCCATATCGATTCTCCCTGTTCCTCGTCTGTGCTCATTCACAACTGTAACTCCCTCTCCCTTTCTATGCTCCCCTCTGGCTCGATTCACTCTGCAGGACACAGAAACTGCGCTCCTGAACATCCGTGAAAATCTGCTCTCCAACCTTGACTCCAACATTCCCCCTGTCCTTATCCTACTCAATCTCTCCTCTGCCTTCAACATGGTCAATCATATCTCCCTGCTCAACTGTCTCCGTGATAACCACGGTATCACTGATCAGGCTCTGGCCTGGCTGACCTCTTTCCTCTCAATCCTCCCACGTCCAACTTGGTTCCTTCCTATCATCTATCTCCCTCTCTACCTGTGGTGTTTACCCCATCCATCTAACCTCTCGCCCTGGTTTTTCGACCAATACCTGGCAACTATCGGCCACTGCATTGCCATTTTCTGCTCAAATTTCCAGTGCTACGCTGACAACACTCAACTCATTTTCAGGCAGCCCTCAGCCACCTCCTCTCCTTTTCTCATCTCAGATTGCCTAAATGCCATTCAAGACTGGTGTGCCGCCAAAGATTTTTGTCTAAATTGCATCAAGACTGAGATCCTCCTCACTGGTACACCTTCAGCATCCTTTCCCCTCACTTCTTGGCCGGCCTTCCTTGGCCCTCCTTCTACCCTTACCTGTGAGGCTACGAACCTTGGGGAATCATCTTTGACCCCACACTTTCCTTCTCCGCCCACATCCCTGACATCTCTAAAAAGTCAAACTTCTTACTGCACCTGCTGCTTAGAGGTACTCTGCCTTTCCTCTCCTTCCCCCAGAAGCTTACCGTCTCCCAAGCACTGGTTCTCTCTAGGTTGGACTATTTTAACAGCCTCTTTCTAAATCTACCTGCCTCTACTCTCCGCCCTTTACAACTAATCCAGAACAGGACTGCAAGACTTGTCCTTGGCCTCAAGCCCTGGGATCGTATCTCTCCAGCTCTGAAATCCCTTCTTTGGCTCCCAGTGGATGCAAGGATTAAATTCTAAACCCTCTGCAATTTCTGCAAGGCTTTCTGGGGACTGGGTCCAAAATACCTTCAACTAGCCCTCCGTAAATACCTCCACTCTCGAGCTCTTCGCTCCTCTACCTCCAACACCCTCAGTGTCAATCATTTTTTTAAAGAAATAAGCTCGGGGTAGATCTCTCTTCGGCTTGGGCCTCCCCTTTTGGATGTCTGAAGAGCACCTTAGACAAGGCAAAGCTCAATCAACAGAGTAAGATAAAGGATCCATGCCGGGTGGTGCGCAGTGGTACACGCCTGATTTTTATCTTTTTTCAATTTTTGAAGGTCCAGAACCCGGTCAGCCCTGGTGGGAAATGGGTCTCTCTCTCGGGCTCCCTCTCTCTTCCTCTCTTCTCCTGGGATAGGCAATGATGCCTGGCCGACGTGTTCAAACCCATCTGTTATGTAGGCATAAGGTTAAAATAAATGTCATTTGTTTTAGGAATTATATAGCATATCTTTTTAGTATTATATTGTTTTGTGCGACACTGATCATGGTTGTTGGAGTGTATGAAGATATGTCATTTATATGGGGTGGCCATATAAAAGGGCGGATGGACAGTTGGAAAATAATACTAGTATGACTATGATGAAAAAGAATCACACAATGTCTCACTTTTTGCCGGCCACCCCTACAAGTTTTCTTAGACGAATAAAGTACGAATGATTTATGTAAGGGGCTGGGCTTTTTACGCCATTTCTGATATTGAGTACTCAGAATCCTCCAACAGCTGGTCTGTTTGTTTATTTGATAATGCACACCAAACCCTAGGTAGCTGGTACTCCAATATGGGTACCGCAGGAAGGAATGTGATCAATGAAAGCTGTTGTGTGTGTGCACTCATCCCGCATGCATCAGGGGCTCGTAAGGTTTTAGTTCCACGTCCAGTCCCAATTACAAAGGCACAATGCCTGGTACATCTTGCACTATGTAGGGTAAAGGACACATTCCAGGCACACAGTGTGCAGTTGAGGAGCATTGATCTAGAACCAGCGTTATGCAATGACAACACAAAATACCGCCAGTGTCTACAAGTACCATATTTTTCCTCAGGAGGTTACATGTCAAACAACAAATGGCACGGCACCACAGTGACTTGCCCGGCAGATGGACTGATCGAGTACAGCAAAGAGACAATAGCCCGAGTAGAGACTAAAATATGGTCCCAATACATCACAAGGCTGACATGGATTGCAACAATGTAGAAGCCAGTGCAAATACATAGAGCCATAGACAATGAACTTTGTTTTAGCAATGAAGGAACAGTTCTGGCTGGCGCAAACACACAGTGCAACCACACTCTTGTGATCCCTGATATGACGAAAGGTACGGCAGTGGTGATGGATTACTACTGGGTTTGCGGCCGACAAGCCTACTTCCACCACCCACCCTCCTGGAAGGGCGAGTGTTCACTGGCAGCCCTGCACTCAGTGCTAGTAGTAATCCCAGAAGAACACCTGAAGGGAGAAGAAATGCCTGTCAAGGTGCCAACAGTCACTCAAGCACCTAAAGAAGAAGAAAGAAACTTGCAGATCACACAAGAATTTGGTATGCTGCTAGAAAAAGGATGATTCAACAGCGGGGGCGGGGGGGGAGAAAGAAGAGATCAAACTACATATCAAAAGACTCTTCCACACTGCTCAGAGGAATACCCGACGAGTATCGACTTTTTAGCTCAGCAGAGACTCATCTTTTTTGGGTCCTAAGGTACAAGCAGCTGCTAACGCCAAGTGGATGCAGATAGTCCGATGGGAGCTAGTCCAGCAGGCCAATGACACAGAAAATGGGTTCAATGCCATCAAAGTAGAGCTTCGTGCATTGGGACTCCTGCCGATGCAGAACCGCTACATGCTGGATTTTCTAACAGTCATAGAAGGAGGTGTGTGTGTAAAAGGTTGGGAAGCAGCTGCTGCACTTTTGTACCCCCGAGGATGCCAAGAATGGGTCACTATCCAACGTCAATCGAGACAGTGCACAATTTAGGTGTTCAAATGAAGAGAGGGTGGCGTTCAGAACACGGATTGGCTACGGCTTGCCTTGGATTGGGTCCCGTCATGGCTGGGGGCAGCAGTAAAAAATACTGGTACCTGTTAAATTCTTCTTCATCCTCTTCTGCACGTGCCAATTGGGTCTCTGATGTGTCAATATAGTCCCAAATAGTGTAAAGATTATGGTATCAATTGGGGGTTAAAGGGGGATCCTAAAACACCTTGCCATACAATAAACATTGAAACTCAAACTAATATTGCTGGGGTTGTAGATATGCTGGGAGGGGACGAGTTTGTTACTGTAGAAGTAACGAAGGGGGGGGGAATGGTGGGAAGGAACTAGCGCCTTCCTTCACCCCCCAAGCGCTTTAGAATTAGGCAAGACTTCTTTTGACTGCTTCTAGGCATTACATGGAACCAAGGGGAAGGGGGGGGGGCACTTGGAAAGCTCTCTCTAATGCAAATATAATCATATACACAGGCATGGACAGGCACTAAAAGAAGGCAGTTATTTAATATTTGCACCTTATATTTAAATATAAGGTGCAAATAACTATTTGCTGAATACATTTGTAAATGTTAAATCCTATGTAGTTCTAAAATCTCAAAACACAATAGAAGCAAGTTCTCTGCGGGGAAGAACGCAGCCTGTGCTAAAAATTGATTGCAGGGCTCATGCAGTGTTGTGTAACTAAGGCTGGCTGAGCAGCACGAAGTAACCCAGCAACAGTCTGGCGTCTGTCAAAACCTGATGCATTCTAAAAGGGGATTTTAACATGCTCAATGCACAACATGCAGAATTATGAAAAACAGGTTTAAAAGAAATTACAGGACCACATAAAAATATGAGTAGAATGAGTGGAGTATGAATGAAAATTAGTTATAGGAATGTTTAGTTTTTCCTGGGGCTAGGCCTCCAGGTTTGTAAAAGTCTGCAGAGCTGCAGTGTGTGTCTATGTAAGATAGCAATAGGTAAAATATCATGTCCTAACCGGAATCGCTGACAATGAAGAAAGGAAGACTGGAGCATCCCTTTTATGAAAGCAGGACGAGTTGGGATAAAGCCATGCCCATATCCAGCGATGCCACTAAAGCGTTGGGATAAAGCCATGCCCATATCCAGCGATGCCACTACAGCAAGTCACGAGTATAAAAACTCATGCCTGGCACAGTTTGCAGGAGAAAGGAACGGTTGAGGGACAGAAGAGACCGTTCAGGCAGCAGAGTTCTTTGCTCCCATCCTCATTTTTGTGAAGAATACATTTGTTATTCTTGCAAGATAAACTCTTGGCCTTACTTCCCTAGACGGGTGTACTTTACTCTGGGGTGAATGCGATTAGGGGCAACCTTATAATTAGGGACAGCCCTGCAAGTTGGGCTACCCTTACACCACTCAGCCACCAATCCTTCAGAAGGTCAATAAAATGAAATATCATTTAATTCCTTAACAATATACACCTCAGTTATTTGTCTAAAACGAGCACATGTACCATAGCAGATGTGACTAGATCATGCTATATTGCTCAATTATCTATCATAACAGTGGGAAGAGATTGGCCACCTGCAATTAACAATTCCCACTCAAGTCACCATACAATGAAACTCTCCCAAGTTTGAAGGGTGCTCCAGATTCTGCACCCAAAACATTGACAAATACATATTTTCTTTCCAATCTCGCACTTAAATTAAATGCGAAAAATAAATACATCCATTAGTTGCAAAACCTCCCTCTCGATTATTTCTAATGCTCGGCATGTGTGCATGCCTTCACACCTGGGAGTACCAACGTATCACCCAAAACCCAGTTGCCCTCATTTGTAAAAATAGCCTACTATATACTGCATAGTATCCTGTAACAGGCTACATAATTCTACTGTCTTTTTGATAAGTACTGTAGTACAAGGGTTCTGTAATGCAGTATTTGTATGGATTAACAGGAAATAGTATAGTTTCCTGGCATTCAGTTTCACTGAAGTCGTTACTAGTAGGAGCTGTAGTCTTATTAGACTGCAATATAGACTAGTGTACTGTAGAACACTGGTATGAGTACAAATGTATAGTATATATTAGTGTTTACATGACTAATTGAAACCATGTTAAAATAAATTGAGTCTATCGTACACTACAACATATTCTGCAGTATATAATAGTGCACTGCAGAATATTACAAAACTGTACATCCGTTTTTAATAAATAATGTAGTAAATGGTTCTTTTAATATTTATACTGAGTATAGTGTCTGCAGTACTAACATCCAACTCCAGTCAGATGGACAGCACCAAGGCAACGCTTTACACTTAGCAACATACAAAGCCACGTGGCACGAGTTCACAACCTCTCAGCACTTCATCCTTCGGAAGCAGAATGAGTACTGTCAGTGGGTAATAATGATACCAATTATTAGAGCGCTTTTAACAGGACCCGCATGGCATGGAGGGCGTTATAAACCACCAGATTATTATTACATGAAAGGGTTATTTTGCTATCAACCATGTTCTTCTACCACTATTGTATGGAAGAATCCAGCATCAAATCTAATACAGATAAGGTGACAGAGTGTGCCAATTAGTGGATTGCCAATTGGCTAAGGAATGCTGGGTTCTGGCACGCACAAGTACCTACTACTTCAGCTGAATGTGTGCCAAGACGAAGTGTGTCCAGATTAGTGTCTTTTTCTGAGGGAGGTTGACTGGTGGTGGCTATGGCAAACCCAACACCCAGTTTTCAACATTCATTTTTTACTTTTAAATGTCCATGCAAATTCCAATTTGACATGAGTTCAGTACAGTTGCTTTCAAAGTCAGTTGACCTATAATGGAGGAGGTCAAAGGTTGACACAACAGGTTTGTAATTTCCCTATGTAAAGTGTCAAGTAACCTCAACTACGGTATTGCCATAAAAGGGGGTATCCACAATATATTTGTTACTGTATGCTGCAGTATTTTCCACTAGAACGTAAGGTTTTGATTGGAATTTCCAAATAAAAACGTCAAATACCACTTCTGCTAGCAGCTATATTTCGGGGAGAAACCAATGTCTGTACACGTGCAAGAGGATTTTGTGTGGGCATAAATTGCCATGACTATTGTTATAGGTTAGCTATACTTTCTTTATTCAACATATATTTTAGGAGGTCACAAGAGTACTGTATCTTATCAACCACACATCCTAACAGAGCACAGTACATATGTGTTTGCCGACTGATATTTTCAGGCTAATAAAGGTCAAGTTTAAAATTACATGGACATGAGATTATGATGCCGCTCCAAGCTTTTCTTCAGAATCACCAATAAGACATATGGCAAAATCTACTAGCTCAATCCCGTTGGCAAGATTTGATGAAGTCCGAGTACGATTTGCATGGTACTTTCTGGCAAATATGGTGAGTTTTGAAAATGTGGCATTTAATGCAAACAAGATTTGTTTGCAGCAAATCGCATAAAAAACGTTTTACTGTGGATGGGTGACAACACTGCATTAAATACGTAGTGGGATTATGGTGACATGCACAATTTTATAGAAACCCTGGTAAATATAGTATCACCATTGAGAAGGTATAGTTCTTTTAGGTCGAGTATGTAAACTAAGAACTCGCCCTGAAGGTCTAGGGGGATTTTTAAGACGTTCCCCTGGACTGATTCAGTGCAACATATGGACACCAGTCACTGTAGCACATAATGCAGTAGATTTACTATAGCAGAGATATTACCACATACCTATGGTACATTAATTGCAGTAGATGGGGCAGGTTATGTAATATACAGGTGTAAACGCTATTGATGTTACTATCATAATTGAAGGGAGAACATTTTGCAGCATACTTTGCCCAAAGCTCTGCAGTACCTGATAAACAGTAAAATATTCATTCTACAGCTTATTTAAAAAAAAATCTTCAGTAAGAGCTCTTCCTTCAGCAGTGCTATCAGCCCACTTTACATGCACCCCCAGGTTTTCTCCAGCTCCCCCAACAAACCCTGCCACGCACTCTATTCACTAATCATCCAGAGGCAGCAGTTGCCTCACTCTTTCAACCAGCTGCCATGGTCATGGTCTCCATCTTCACAAGCCGAATTCAAAATGTCCCACGCTATTATAGGGTTACAACTTCTTGCCAGTGCTCCAGCCCTCTGGCCTTGCCCCTGAAGTAATGCAACCTCACTCGCCTCAATCTCCCTCGTAGTGCACACACACCCCTCATTTGCCAGTGGAACTAATGCTGCACCGCTACTAAGGCTACTCACTCTGGATATCGTACCTCCTTCTTGGCAGTAACCCCAACTCCGATAGTACCTCAACCGATTGAATACTCCCCCCTGGCCCCACTCGTTCACGCCCCCCAGTCATTAAAAGATCTTGCGCCCCCTCCTGGAACAGTTCCCCTCCCCACCGCAGTCTCTACTTTGCCCTCCGCAGACACTCACATGGGCTCCAGCAGCTTCGCCAGCCAGCACTTGAGCGCATCCACGTCCTCTATCAGCATGATGCCCTGCGCGGGGGTCACTCCGCGGCCATGGTGAGTGTCTCTTGTATAAACCGATTGACACTACTCCGCACAGGAGCTTCAGCAGAACAGATTCACAGGCCTCAACAGGAACCAAAGGAGCACACTAACTTTCTGGCAGCAAGGCCGCTGTTATGCTTTGATGGACGTCCTACCGCAGCCAATTAAAACGCAAGCTCGTGTGACAGTCTGCACTGCTAACCTATGGAAGGTTCGGGAGGCGTAGCCAACATCCCAGTATGAAAACAAGTTTGGTCTACAGAGCATGCAAGTACTAATACAGACAGTGCAAGCAAGAGAGGGCGGAGTCAAACGTTCTTAAAGGGACCGCCGCACTTCTATTACATGAGATTAACGGGCCGCAGAAAATGTATTACTCGAGCTCTTAAAGGAGCCAAATGAATTTATCACAGAAGACTCATACAGGCATGCAGAACATTTATTAAAAACGATGTTACTAAATGTGCCAGTGGTACAATTATTACGGGAGACCCTGAAAGTGCAACAGAGGTATTTTCGGGGGCTCCAAGAACGTTCACAGAGAGGGTTCTAGGATTGGCGAGGCTCTGTGAAGCATAGGCAATCTCATATTGACATCAGAGGGACATCACAGAAAATGTCACAGGGAGGCACATTAGTCTTACATACTTGAGAGGCTCTGGGAAGTTACACTAGAAGTTGACAAAATATGAATGCCCACTTAATATATGTGGAGGAATACCATAAACAAGGCTTTCTTTTTAGTGTCTGATAATATAAACTGTATCATACTTCTATTTTAACAGATAAGGCACAATGAGATACAATAATTTTCACAGGATCAGAGGATTTGAAAACAGTCTTCAACCTATGCACGTGGTCAAATATCTTCCCATCTCTAGGCGGTAGAAATATGTTTGGCTTTTAAGAATGCTCTTTTTCTCATGGAAAAGACTTTAAAAGTACACAAAGCAAAATAAATCACACGGATAAATATTTACTTTAATTAAAAAAATACATTTTAAGCAAAAAGAGTATGCTTGTAGCACTATTTTCCGAATCATGAATAACAAAGTGCAAATACCATAATGTAGCTTAGCGTGTGGCTAAACAATGATTTTTGGGTTTCGTTACTTTCAAGAGTTAGATACCAAAGAAGAGGCAGGCAATGACCAAATACATGGTAATTGGCCATGGCCTTGAAATTGCGAGCAACCGGCATAGACAGTATTGGAAAGAGCAAGTCCGATTCAGCCAACGACACCCACTTACCCTTACACTGCCCCAAATATGCCATAAAACTCACATATTAGGGAAAAAAATCACATGCAGTGTAGTGGCTCTCAATGAATACAGGACGCTTGCGTGATAGAGAGAGGTGTTTATTTTGACACCTAGCACAAACTGGGCAGGGGATGTATAAGTCCAGGCTGGGGGGGGTGGGGTTGGAGCTGTACTCACAATTTAGTTCCTTTGCCCCCTGCACAGTGTGAATGATGGGGTGTTAATATCCTCTGCCAGCTGTGGGATGTTTTTACCCATGCATCCAAGCCCTACCAAAAAACTGTGCATTACTGGCATGGAAAACATCATGATGGTCAGAACTCCCCAGAGAGTGCACAGGGTAAACATGAAGAATAGGCTGCCACCCATTTTTGCCTATGTTGTGAGCACAGGAGGGCACTGCCTAAAACCACCATTGGGCTACACACACAGTAGCCTGGAACCATTGGGAATGGCAATGCTGATTGCCAAAAGCAACCCACAACTGTGGGGAATTCATTTTCTTAATGTCAAAAATGGATGCAGTAACGGTGCTCACCACTATCATAAAGCCGGCGTTTTAAAACCACCAGACTTTTGTGTAAAACTGAACAAATGAACCGAAACCAGGCCAAGGAAAGACTTGCTAAGAGGTGGATACAATGTAAAACTATATTCTGAAATGACTTGAAGGAAGTAATTATTTAATGTATATATAAAAAATAGCTGCATGTAAGTTGGATTTGAATGTAGAAAACTGTCACGCATTCCACTCCCTCTGGGGATCCCATTCCTCATCCCCGTGCCCCGAACACCCCTCGCCCTCTTGCCCGGTTCCGGGACTCACAGGTTCTCTCTTCGCCCCAGTTGCCACGGCGCCGACGGCCGCCACAAAGCTTGGGTCGGCATGCTCTTTACCCGCGGAGACGTCTGCCTCCTTGGTGTCTTCCGTGGCGGCTGCTAGACCAACTTCTTCCGCGTCACATGACCGCCGCCTTCCGCTCACGTGTTTCTGGACTACACTCACGTGATGCGCTCGCGGGTCATGTGACCGGGAGGAAATAGCAGCGCCAGTATTTGAACGGCTCTGTTGCGGTGCTTCGGTGCTTCACAGCTGTTTCTTCGGATTCCTGTACGGCACTACATACCTTTTGTTCCACCCGTTTTTGGATCTTGACCTCGGATTTGTTTCACGGACTGGCAACGGATAACCCTTGGCTTTGGTACTTGCTTTTGGATCTTTGTTCCGATCACGGACTGCTTCACGGACTCCTACTACGTTCCGCCCTTCTAGTGCGGATTCTGGCATCAGGTGGGCCTGGCACTTGCAACCTTGCTGGGATACTTACATACTGAAAGAACTGCCTTGCTGGGTCTCGGAACCTCCCCCATAGGTACAACTGCCACTCCACAGACACCTTTTGGTAAGACCGTTCCACTTACTTGTTGATTGGTTGTTAATTCTGTTTTGGCTTGACACTTAACCAGTGTTTCCTTTACAGTGGTTCGGGGTTCCACGAGTACCGCAGTTCCGGAAAGAACATCTCCCACCTATGGCCTCAAAGGCGGCACAGAGAGTGACTTTGATTCTCTCTGAGCGGCACTTGTGGACAGAGGACTCTTCGACTACACGACAGTCAAGACACAACCAAAACTGGGAACTAAAGTGACATTTAGCTGAATTCTGCCTGACAACTACCCCCGACAGGAGAAACCTGCTCAGCCACTCTTCCCAGGCCTAGCTGCATCCTGCTTCCCCACCAAAAGGAGATGACACCTCTCTCATTAGACTAGGGGAGGGGCACCTGCAGGAGGTTGAACAAAGCCCTGTCCTGGGCTCAGGCAAATGTTATATTGGGGGGGTCGTAAAGTGGCTTCCTCTTGGGGGAAACTGGGAGGGGCAGTGCCTCTGCTAGCAAGCTGAGCTTGGGGGAAGTGGATAAACCAGTTATTCCACCATGTGATGTGGGAAGCCACACCCCTTTTTGACCAGGGCATAATTTTAAAAAGATGGATAATTCATAGTACGGACTTGTCAGAATTATATAAGTAATATCATTATTCTTGTGATTTTTCTGTGCACGTTTTAAGAGGTGTTAGGACCCTGTGGTGTATTCTGGGGGGTTGCTAGCGGAAAATAGGGTCTTACTCCAAATGTCTGCATGTTAAAAATCTGACACTTTATCATCTGAAACCCATATCCCTGGTGCACATTTGTGTAAAATCTGGAAAGGTTTAGAGGTCGTTATCTGGATGAAAAGGGGAGAATTCTGTCATCAGTGGACACAACATCGTACAAAGACAGGGATCGGATGGTTTGGTGCTACAGAAAATATGTTAACTGGACCTATAATATGAGAAAAATGATACATAGATAAATATGTGTTTGGGTCAGAAATAGATTTGTGGGCAAATTGACCAGGGGAGGATCCTCTGACCCATAAACAGACCTCATCATGATGACAATCCATTTCCTTCCCCCAATCATGGGAGAGGGGGGATGTCACACCGCGGCCGTGGAAACTCTGGGCAAGATGGAGGCGGTATCGAGCCTCTGTGCCGGTCCGCTTGACGCGCTAGTCGTCTTGGACCGGCAGGTATAACAAGAGACCACGCCCCCTGCAACTCGCGTTGCAACTCGCTTTCGTTAGTCTCTTGACTTTCGCCCGCGCAGCAGTGCCCCGTCCAGGATGCATTATTTCTCTTGCTCCCTCTGGTCCTTTGCTATCCTGACCGCTCCGACTGAGTATTTCTTATGCTCGTATTCCCAGTCACCCGGTCGCGGTGTGTTCTGTGTCCGCGACTCCTTACTACGTTCGTGTCTTTCACTCTTTCTCTCTCTCCCGCTCGCTTTCTCTCTCTCTCTCCCGCTCGCTTTCTCTCTCGCTCCCGCTCGCTCTCTCACTCTCTCTCTCTTTCTCTCTCTCTCTCTTTCTCTCTCGCTCTCCCTCTCTCCCTCGCACTCGCACTCTCTCTTTTCTCTCTCTCTCTCGCGCTCGCACTCTCTCTCTCTCACGATCTCTTCCTCTTTCATCGTTCACTCCTCTCTTACCTTCCTCCAGAGTTCTATTGTGGCAATCCTTCCTCTTTAAAGCCTCCCGTCTGGAACAGTTCCTCGCTTCCAGTGATAGGGCGAACCCCATTCTCTCCCAGAGCTTCGCTTGGAACAAACCCCTTTCCGGGGAAATCAGACCTTCTGTTAACTTACGGTTTCAGCCGATACAGGACAACGCCAGCCTCTCCAGTCTCCTATCTCCAATCTCCAATCTCCAGTCTCCAGTCTCCAGTCTCCAGTCTTCACATCGGATTTGCCAATACCATCAATTGACACACAGGGTTTTTTTTCCTTAACAGGCTTTTTCCCTGTTTGAGGAGCGGACTCCCCTGGGTTCACCTGACTGCCAGATCCATCGGCGGGCAAGGTGGCCTCGGGGGGAGACCGTCCCTATCTCTTCGAACGGAAGAAGGGAAGAAGGACTAACCAGTCAAACGACGAAAGAGGGAGTTCCCAGACAGAAAGAAGAAGGAGACCAAAGTCATCAAACCCTGCTGAAGTACCAGGTGAGGAGTTTCAGGGGAACGGAACTTTTACACACTCTGACAGGGGAATTGGGCCAATGACAAGTAGAGAGGGGCAGGCTTAGCTAGGCCCAGTCACACACCCATTTTCAAAACACATAAAAAGAGACTGCTGGGACAGGTAGAGGGTTCACTTTCCACTTTCTTGCGGGACGCTTTGCCGGGAGACTCCAGACTTCAAATCCATCAACCTCCAGAGACCAGAGATCCAGAGAGACCAGAGATCCAGAGAGACCAGAACTGTCATCCTAAAGCTAAGATTCCAGGCTTTCCAACGAACCTAGAACCGACTTCCTACTCCGTAAAGTGCCTCCGTAATTACGCTCGACGCGCGTGAGTAAATTTGCCGCGATTTGACATTTTACACAATTTCAGCCACGTGTAAAAATCAGCAGCTTCTTGCTTTCCTTTGCTAAAATTCGTTTTAACCCGCTGGTTACACATAGAGCATTGCTAAAGTGAGCCTGAACGAATATAAACTAGACATCACCCACCCTGAACCTCTAGAGGGAATTAAAAGCATTTTTAGCACATTTCTCACTTCATTGTCATCACATTCAAAGCATTTTGGGCCTGTGTTTCAAACCTCTACCTGTTTTCCTCTAAGCTTGCTGGGGGGGAACTGCATTTCGTATTGCATTTTGTTGGGATTCTTGAAGACTGAGTGCTCTCCTTCCATTTCTTACATTGCATAGGGTGGGGGGAGTGAATTGTCAAGGAAAAGTGATTACATTGTCTTTTGTTGAAGCCATATCAAGTTATTTTCTGTACTGCATTTCATTCATCATTGCGTTTCCTTGAACCATATAAAGCATTCTTTCCCACCTTATTCTTCTGTTCCTATTCATAAGTTACCTCTTGCTGATTACTGCTCATATTCACAAGTGTAATATTGTCAGGCATGCTGGTCGCTACGCTCGTAGGACAGCGAGACCGTTCTACTCCAAATGGAGGCTATTCGATACGTTACCGGGAAAACGACGTTTACACTTTACACGTCGCTAACTTCACGTGACTTTTGCTTCGTCACGTGAACTACGGTATCACGTATTTAAGCAGCGTAGAAACTTCACTCGCTGCTTCTGATCGTCTCTATTGGCGTTGTGTAGCTGAACCTCTGATCTACTTCCTGGCATAATCCTACAGCTACTTTTGGGCCTTCGATAGCGTGTGTTCCGCCACACGCTGATTCCTGGAGCTATCCCTTCGCGTGATAATGCACACGCGTTCTCTGTCTTCAATTGCGGCTGGCCAAGGCTGCGTGAATCCGGCCCGCGTGTAATATCCACACGCGCTCTTCGTCTTCAAGTGCGGCTGGCCAAGGCTGCACGAATCCTGCCCGCGTGTAAATCCACACGCGCACGTTGTCTTCACACGCGGCTGGCCCAGGCTGCGCGAATCCTGCCCGCGTGTAAAATCCACACGCGCTCTTCGTCTTCAAGTGCGGCTGGCCAAGGCTGCGCGAATCCTGCCCGCGTGTAAATCCACACGCACACGTTGTCTTCACACGCGGCTGGCCAAGGCTGCGTGAATCCTGCCCGCGTGTAGAATCCACACGCGCTCTTCGTCTTCAAGTGCGGCTGGCCAAGGCTGCGCGAATCCTGCCCGCGTGTAAATCCACACGCGCACGTTGTCTTCACACGCGGCTGGCCCAGGCTGCGCGAATCCTGCCCGCGTGTAAATCCACACGCGCACGTTGTCTTCATACGCTATTTTCTTCTATCTCCTGCATCTGTGGAATTAACAGAAGGATTGATCCCTAAAGTGGGAAGGAAGCCTTTCAAGGATCATTGGAAGTGACTTTGAACTGAACTTTGGACGCTATCCTGTGGTGAATTCAACCCGTATCTAGCGTGAGCCTCGTTCCGTTCGGGATAAGTCTCCCTTACTAATTTTCCCTTCCCTGTCGTTTTGTGCTTCATTTCAAATCCATCAAGAGACTTCTGGATTGTTCTACCCAGAGATACAGGTCAGTGTGATCATTCCTGTCATTATCTAATTCATCATACTCAGGTTGGAGCAGTTATTCATGATACTTTAATTTGTCCTAGGCTGGATTACTATACCTTACCCACGCCCTTTCCAGTGATCCATCGCTCTGCCTGTTTTATCAGCCAGAGGGTTGTATCATTTGGAAGGTCTTTGTTGACTTCACGACTATCAAGTCGGGTGAACAGGGATCCGGAAGACCCTACCTCCTGTATCCTTTTGAGTATTGTATCCTTTTCAGTTGATACTTTGGTACATTTCTGACAAATATCCATTATCAATTTATTTATAGAAGTGTGATATATATATATATATATATTGTTTACATTTTCAAATAAACCTTTTAATTTGCAAAACAAACCTACTTCTTGGCTCAGTGGGGTCAGGGGGATTCTAAGAGGGGGTGTTATACAAGGGTTGTCATCCAGAGTACTGAACTGGACATAAGAATACATCAATAAGGGTTTTCCTCAGCATCCCAGACTAGGCATTGACTTAGCTGGAATGTTGATTGAATATCGCTTACAAAGTGGGGGCTCGGAGCCAGGATATTCTGGGTTAGATTTACCACTTGTGCAGATTAATACAGTGTGCCAACTGACCAGATACACATATCCGTTTAGATCACCACACTGTTTTACACTGTGAAAGCATCCCTCAAAGGAACGCTCTAAGGAAGCGGTCTGTTTTGCAAAATAAAATACTAACTTCTGTAAGTCAGGAGGGAGATCAATCTCCAGCATGACGACTGTGGTAGATATGAAAATAGCGAGGGAGCACCTCTTACATAAGCTATTTGTGAGAGGTGAGTGGA
Source organism: Ambystoma mexicanum (assembly GCF_040938575.1). Lineage (NCBI taxonomy): Eukaryota > Metazoa > Chordata > Amphibia > Caudata > Ambystomatidae > Ambystoma > Ambystoma mexicanum. Next base: position 1,084,589,964 of record NC_090925.1, read on the forward strand.
CTCATCAGGACCAGGCGGTCTGGTTGCAGGCAATCGCGCAACAGGTCACTGAAACAGGGTCAGATATATGGAGAGATCAGGGTCCCCTACATGTGGCCCTGAGCGAACTATATATGGCCCCTAAGGCAAAAGATGAACACAATAAGATTGCCAGGATAGCGGCATATTTGTATCTATATATGGAAGTCATGCAGGACAAATGTGCTGAAGGCCAAGATCTGGCAAATAGGCAACAGATGGCATTAGAAAAGGCCCAATCTGACTTGGTCTCTTCTGAGCAGAGGCTGCACGGGAACCAGGATTCAGAAAATGACAGCAGACAGTACATCACTAAAATAAAGGAGGATATGGATAGGCTGCAACAGGAAAAGGCTGACCAGGATACCAGATTTCTGCAGAAGGAGTACCAAGAAGGTTTGGACTCCCTTTTGCAGAGCCAGAAAAAGCTGGAGCAACAACTGGACTTCAACAGGGCATGCACAGAGCAGGTAGCCACCCTGCAAATTCGATTAGACAGAGAGAAAGAGGAAAGCAATATATTGATTCTGAAAGACCTGGATACCCAGATCAGGAGCGCCAGAAAGCTGGTGCCTTCCAAAGGCAAAGGGACAACCTGGCGGCACAGATGCAGTCTCTTAGTCAGGAAAGGGATACCTTAGGCCAGGAAGTCTGCCACTTAAAAAGGAAAATGGAAGAAAATCACCTGGCCCTCCAGGGACTGGGTGACCTCCAAAAAGAACACCAGAACTTGTTAGAGCACACCAGGAGGGTGGAGGATGCTCTGGCAAGAAAGGAGCAGGCCAATAGGGACACAGCTCAGGAGGTAACCCTCCTGCAGCAAAGACTGGCCCAGTACTCCAGGACCAATCAGGAGGTACAGAGAGAGAATGAGGCTCTCTGCCAGCACAATGATAGGCTCCAGCAACAGGTAGCGATGCAGGAGAGACTGATAGAGTCTAGTAAGGCCTTAACTGAGGAACTGAAAGCGCAGGCTCTTGCATTGCAACAGGGAGCAGGGGCGGATAGAGATGAGGTTCGCTGGGAAAGAGAAACTCCTGAGCATAACCTCAGGAGCCCTAGTGCCAGAGGCCTTCACCTCTACCAGTCCCTGGACTCTGCCACCCCCATGTTCCCTGGCGCACATGAGCACGGGGCCAGAGGGATGGCAGATTACTATCCAGCTAAAAGTATGGGGCTCATAGGCCAGTACCACCCAGGAATGGAGGGGCGGTATGGGCACCCAAGCACAGTGCAATTTAGTGGGGAACCCCAGGAGAGTAGGCCCACTAAGGGCATCCTGAAAACCTCTGCCCAGTTAGGTCAGGGGGGGGTACCCATCAAATCCTGGTAGCAAGGAGGGATCTGAAGACTCCTCTGAGCGTCACAGGACACAGGAGACCAGGTCCCCACATTCTGCCAGCCATTCCCAGGCTCGCAGAATCCGGGAAAACCTGGAAGATCAGACGGGCACCTCTGGGAGCAGTGCTTCTGAGTCGGAGGATGAATGGACCAGGGTTACCCAAACCAAAAAGGTCAATAAGGCAAAAAGGGCCTTGCTTAAGGACCCATTGAAACAAATAAAGGTAATAAGGAGTGTCATCACGCCTTATCAAAAGAACGCCAAGTATTCTGTTTGGGAACACTTGGAGCTCTATGAGCAAATGATGGAGACTTTCCATTTGAAGAACAGCCAAAGCTGTATTCAATATGTAAAGTGGACCTTCTCCCCAGAATACTCCAGTTTCTTTGCTGGGCTGGAGGACCAAAACCATTCAAGATGGTCCGCATATAGGGCAGCCATCTTGAAACATTTTTCTGTTCATAGAAATCCTCAAGAGGCTCGCAAGGCAGCCTACAATTTGCAATGTGGGGAGGATCAGGCCCCACAAGAATTCGTACAAGAATTGAAGCATGCCTTTGCGCAGACCACCAGAAGGGTGCGCACAGACAGCAGAGAATTTGTCAATACTTTTTTCCATGCCTTGCCCAAATACATCATGACCCAGCTAGTGAGAGATTTTCACGAGAAGAGGTCACTAGACTGGGTCATTGAACAGGCTACCCGGATCTATGAGGTGCAGAAGCCCATAGAAAATAAAAATAATGCGCAGAAAAACCCCAAACCCAACAGCACCCCTGCTGCTGCCAAGGTGGCAGAGGTAAAGGTTGCCCCCGTTTTAGATTTGGAGATGGGGGGGCCTAAAAACCTGCCTGCACCAAATAACTCTAACACCAGAAGGCCCTCGGGCCAGTCACAGACAGGGAGTCAAGGAGGTAGTCCCACAAATGGGGTCCCTCGCTCCCCTGATTATGTAAGTCCCCGCTACAAGGGAAACCAACCCATCCTGGGTTATGTGTGGACTCCTCCAGCCCCAGGGGGGGATCCAGCCAAGCACCTGACCCAGGGAACTTCCCTCCTAACGTCCCCCAGGAGGGCAGAAATTCACCAAATCCTGGGCAGAACTTTTTCCCCAGGTATCCACCCAATTTCCAGCCCCAAAATCATCCATCCTTCTTTCCCCAATTCCCTGAGCCCAGACAACCTAATCCGGGAGAGGGGAGGCCAAGGGTGGAGGGGTACCAAAATCTTCCCAACCAGGGGTACTACCAGAGAAGGGATAGCTACCCTTCCCGGGATCAGCCCAGGGGAGAAAATAGAGCCCCGTATCAGCCTGAGCAGGTTTCACAACTTGAGCGCCAGGTCCAAAATATGGCACGGGATCTGGGTCACATACTGAGGGCTCAACAGAACCCTCAGATGAGCATGCCACCGCAGAATGCCCCAAACTCTGCACCTGGTGCTCCAGAACAATGACGGGGGCAGCACCCCGATAACCCACCGGTTCCCAGGGAGGAGGCACAAGGGGAAGGGGGGTGTAAAGCCTTGGAGGAATCTTCCTTCCCAACGTGTAAACAGCCCCTGGAAAACCAGGAACCGGAAACAAAATCTCCTGCCCCTGAAAGCCTGCCTCCCAAGGAGCAGAGGGGGGGTAGGAGAAACAAAGGACCCAAACAGACCCACTTTGTGGAGGAGGTACAGGTCTTCCAATTTGAGGGAGAGGGATCCTCAGAAGATCCTGGGGAAAGGATCTTCTCCTTCAGAGATGGGGGAACTCCTCCCAAGGAAAAATGGGTCCCAAGGGATGCCAATTCAGACTGGGGAGATGTGGAGACTGAGCTACCGCCGCCCATCATCTCATCCCAGAACCAACAATACCAAAATCCCATGGGTCAAACCCATCCTGATGACTGCCTCCAAAAAGTGGGGGGTGGCCCAGAACCCGAAACCATTTCCAGTTGCCAACTTTTTCTTTCAGATTCCCAGGCTCTCCACAGAATTCTGCCCAAATCTCTTCGCTAGCAATGTCCAAAACCAGAAAGTTAGCCCACCAGTTGTCCAAAAATGTGCATTATCTGTGCCCGCTTGAGGAGAAGGAGGGAAGATATTATGCCCCGGTACAAGTACAGGGGCAGGGTACAATTTTGGCACTGGTGGACACTGGATCCCAAGCTACCCTTCTGTCCAAAAGGGCCTATGATGAACTAAATGCAGGAAGGGGGGCGAATTACCGTATTCCTCTCACCTCTCTTCCTGGACAACTGCAGAACTTTGACGGGAAGGAAATTCCTGTCGAGGGGACTGCAGATTTGGACATCAAAATTGGGCGACACAAGGTGAAACACCCGGTTATAGTAGTGACTCCAGAGGGCACCCCTTGTTTACTAGGGAATGACCTCCTGAGAAGGTTGTCACCCCTAATAGATTGCGTAAACAAGGTCCTCTGGACCCAGACTAGCCGACCAGTAAAATTAAAACAGAGTGTCAACCATGTTAGATTAAATGGCACCTGCCACATGGTTGAACACAAATCTGACCAAGTAGAATTTCATTTCCAGAATAGCCTGATTTCAGATGTGACAGTAATAGCAGTAGGACAACAGACTGGTGATGGGGGGTCCCCTCTATTTCTGAAAATCAACCTTCCTTCCAGTTTAAAGTGGTATTCCACACTGGAAGGAAACACTCTGAAATTTTATACTAATCCACAATCAGACACTCCCACTCCTATAGTCCAGAAAGAGGTGAAATCAGCTCAGAGCCTGGCTGATATTCAGCAAATTGGAGAGCAGTTGTTCATCCCTGTTCAGTTAAATGACGGGAAGGACTCTGTTCTCGCCCGAGTGTGTGTGAACAACGGTAAGAGCTTCATCAGCGAAGCCATGTTCCGCCAACTCCCAAAAGATCCAGCCATTCCCACATTCAAACTGATAGACAAATGGGAAATGGACCTGGAAGCACCCAATTCGAAACATCTCCTGCCAAGCAGGTGTATGCTCAAAATCTCCATTGGCAACAAGAGCATAGTCCATAATTGTTGGGTCGTGCGAGATGTCACTGCCGCCTTTTACTTAGGCAGTGACATTCTCAATCGCTTCGCCATTAGTTTGGACCTAATAAACTTCAAAGCTTGGTCCCGATTAGCGGATAATCCCATGGGCTTTGAGGATCCAGAAAAAGCATTTAGGTCAGCTCAATTGCTACCTTATGCAGTTGAAATTCAGATTAAAGAGGAAGTCACCATCCCAGAAAGGACCCGACAATTCTCCCTGGAAGTGAAAGTTAAAAGAGGACAAAAATTGAAAAACCCTGATGCTTACATACATCTAAATGCTTCTCTCCAACAGCAAGGGTTGGGGGTAAACCCAACTCCATTAGTCAACATAGAACATGACACCATTCCAATAGAGGTGGATAACAGCGACTTAAAGAGTATTACTCTAGCCGCAGGCACCATTATTGGAATGGCGGTTGATGACCGACATTTTTCCATTGATCTAGGAAATTAACTGTTAGAACCGATCCCCAAGGACTGTTTTGACAGTGACAGTGATGACAATACAACCCCAGACAGGATTTTCACCCGGCATGGGGGGAACTTCCTGGTGTACACTTCTTGCCCTTATGGTAAGGAAGATGTGACTTGTGCCTTCAGGAGGGATGAGGTGAATTTCCAGGTCCATGAGGGCTGCCTTTCCCACCTGAAGCCTCCAGTCCAAATCAGCACTCTGACCAGGGACTTCTCCACCCATCTGGAGGAGGCCGCTGAGATAGCCAAACCAGAAGTCTTTCCAGGCTTCAGGCAGATGGGGGAAGAGAGAGTCAACCTAGCTGATGCCTGTGTGACTCTGGAACAGAAGCAAAAGTTGAAACAAGTTTTCTTGGAATTCCAAGATCTCTTTGCGGTAGACTCATATGACTGTGGTCGAACCGACATCCACACAACAACAATTCCCTCGGACCCTGGCATGACTCCAGTGTTTGTGAAGCAATATCATTTGCCTCTCGCATCCATGGAGTCCCTTACAGAAATAATTAAGAACCTTGAGTCCCGGGGAATAATCCGTCCAGTCCACAGCACTTTCAATAATCCGGTGCTGGGAATATTGAAGCCAAAACGGCCAGTGGAGACTCTGCGCCGACCTTAGGGAGCTCAACAAACGGGTCCATACTTCCCGATGGCCTCTGCCCTACATTGACCAAGGGCTGGCCCAGATTCAGGGGTCACAGGTATTCACAGCAATAGACCTGACCAATGGATACTGGACCGTGCCTGTCAGTAGGGAGGACCAATACAAACTGGCTTTTACTTTTGGGGGCCAGCAGTACACATGGACCCGGACTCCCTTCGGATACCTCAACTCCGGCAATGAATTCAACATTTTCCTACATAAGGCCATGCCCGACCTGGGTGCGAGGGGTAACCTGGCTTATGTAGAGGATGTCCTCATCAAAAGTTCATCTGTGGAAGAACACATAGTGGAGATCCGTTATGTTCTGACACAGTCGAGGGCCGCCGGAGCGAAACTTTCCTTTCAGAAAGCACAGTGGTGTAAAACCCGTGTTAATTTCTTGGGGCATGAGATTACTCCTCAGGGTCTCTGTACCCAAGAAAAGAAAGTGGAAGCACTTCAGAAACTGAAGGATCCCACAACTCCGCGGGAACTATGGAGCCTCCTTGGACTGACTAATTACAGCAGAAAGTTCATTGAGGGCTACGCAGAGATCACTAGACCCCTGATTCATCTCCTGAAGGGGGGGGTCAAGTAGGAATGGGGTCCAGAACAATCCGAGGCAGTAAGACAACTCAAGAGAAGCCTCTCACAAGCGCCTTGCCTAGCTTACCCTGTCAGAAACAAGGAGTTCCTCCTGGAGACAGGGTTCTCTAATACGTGCTTGACAGCAGTATTATACCAAAAGCATGACAAGGTCAATAAAGTAATCTCCTATGCGAGCAAAACTTTATCCTCTGTGGAGGAAAAATTCAACGATTGTGAGAAGGCACTCCTGGCAACGGTGTGGGCATTGAAGAATTACCGCCCGTTTATCCAGGGGGAACACATCATAGTGGAGACTCCACACCAGCCTCTGCAATACCTCCAAAGTGACAGAAGCCGGGCTGGAAATGTGAGTAATTCCCGAATTACTTCCTGGATTCTGTCAATGCAAGGCTTTCCTGTGGAGGTCAGATATGGCCAAAACAAGAAGAGTCCCCTTGCGCAAGGTCTGGCTGACTTGCATGATTGTGCCAGAGAAAACTGTCTCGAGGACGAAAGTCTAAAAATCAAGGACAACATGGAGGCATACCTTAATTCCCCACACAAAGTCTTTGAAGAAGACAAGTGTGAGGGAATGCCCACTGTCTATGTGGATGGATGCTCGTACCATGTTGACAACAACGGGGAGAAAGAACTGGTGGCCGGCGTAGGGAATGCATGGGTGAATGAGTCCCCAGAACCCTCCGCTGGATAGAAAATTGGTCCCCAAAGTAGTCAGGTGGCAGAATTGATGGCTGTGCATCAGGCCATCCTCACTGCTGTCCAACATCAACTCCACAAACTGGTCATAATCACAGATTTGGATTATGTACGGAACGTGTTCGCGGAGCACCTGGTTAATTGGAAAACCAGAGGCATGTTATGTGCTAATAACAAACCCCTGAAACATGGGAAGCTAATCCAAAATATTGATGATCTGGTCACATCGAATGGGATGACCATCTACTGGAAAAAGATCAAGGGTCATTCCAAAGTAGAGGGACCAGACAAAACTGGAAATGACTTAGCTGATCAGCTGGCCAAAACCGGGGCCATCCAAGGGGATCTAATAGAAATAGAGTCCCTGTTGGGGGAAATCCAGGTCACTGCTATCACTAGGTCCCAGACAAATGCTCACAATGATCTTTCAACTGCACAATGGAGTAAGGAGACCCCTGATGCTGATTTGATTACAGCTCAGAAGGGGGATCCAATAATTGGTAAGTTTTACCAACACAAGGAGGACCTAAGAGTGTTGATGAAATATCCAAAAAGGTTCCGAATCCAAGACGGTTTGTTGGTAAGGAAATCCCAAGCTGGCCATGATCAGTGGGTGGTCCCTACCTCATTCCGAAGCCTGATGTTAAGTCACGCCCCTGATGCGGCCACCGCCGGTCATAGGGGGTTTCACACAACACTTGAAATCTTAAGAGAGGTTGCATACTGGCCACACATGGGCCAGGACCGCAACCAATATTTGAAGGGTTGTCTTGTGTGTGCACAATTTCAGCCATCATCCCTCACACACCGTGCGCCTCTCCAAAAGAGGGGGATGGCACTGCCATGGTCAGATTTGCAAATCGACTTTGTAGGCCCTGTAATTCGCTCGTCTAGAGGAAACAAGTACATGTTGACCGTTACATGCTTGTTTACCAAGTGGGTGTAATGTCTCCCGGCCCCAAACTGCAAGGCAGAAACAGCAGCTGCCCTGATGATTAACCACATCTTTTCCCGTTTTGGTCTACCTCAAAGGATTGAGTCAGACAGGGGTAGCTACTTCACCAGTGAAGTAATGACAAAGATGTGGGAGATACTGGGGGTCAAAAGGAAGTTACATATTGCTTACCGGCCAGTTTCCTCTGGGGCAGTAGAACGCTACAACCGAACCATTGTGAGCATATTTAAAAAGTTTGTGGCAGATTCTGGGGCAAGTTGGGATATCCGACTACCTCTGGTCCTAATGGCCATCAGATCTACCCCTTCATCTGCAACTAAAATGTCACCATTTGAGCTGATGACCGGACGCAAGATGGTGCTTCCCCGGCATCTGCTCTACAGGACCCAAGAGCAGACACTGATAAATGCCTCCACAACTCATGAGTATGTGGAGAATTTAAGGAAACACCTTCAGCATGCTTTTGCCTATGCTCAGCGGAATCTAGAAAGATCAGCTGATAGCATGAAAAACCACTACGACCTGAAGACCACCAGGAAGGAATATACTGTGGGGGACCGGGTCTATCTATACAATTTCCAAAGGAACCAGGCCAAACAGCGAAAATGTTTGCCTACCTGGAAGGGACCGTTTGAAATAATAGACAAGATCTCCCCTGTAGCGTATAAGATCCGCATCCCCAAAGGTAGTCTGGCGGAAGGGGAAGACAAGTGGGTACATATAAATCAGCTAAAGTGTTGCCATCCCAGGCACACTCTGCAGCAACTGGAGGAGTCCTCTGCAATACCAGAGGGGACCGCTCCAGATTAATTCAGTTCCAACCCTAAAATATTCCACATATAGCATATACAATTCTGTGATTCTTGCATATATATATATGTTCTTGTCTCCTCATTTAAAAAAAAATGTATGTTCATATCTTCTGATTTATAAAATGTATATGTTCGCCACACCATTAATAGTGGTGGAAAAATGTCTAGGAATGTGTATTGCCGCTTTGCTTTATCATCCTAGGAGATATGAAACCATGGAGACTGACCACGGAAGGCGACCTGGGGACCGGGAGCGAAGATCCGAGGGGCCCGGGGTACCACCCAATCCTCCCATCAGGACCAGCAAGGAGAACTGATTGATCGACTGGAGGGAGGAAAAGATGCTGAACTGTGCCATCTACGGAATTGGAAGAAGAGGAGGCGAACATCCCAGATCTTGCGAGTTCCATCAGTGAAAGATCAGAATGGCCATCGCAAGAGGGGGGGCTTGTGGGATGTTTTTACCCATGCATCCAAGCCCTACCATAAAACTGTGCAGTACTGGCATGGAAAACATCATGATGGCCAGAACTCCCCAGAGAGTGCACAGGGAAAACATGAAGAATAGGCTGCCACCCATTTTTGCCTATGTTGTGAGCACAGGAGGGCACTGCCTAAAACCACCATTGGGCTACACACACAGTAGCCTGAAACCATTGGGAATGGCAATGCTGATTGCCAAAAGCAACCCAGAACTGTGGGGAATTCATTTTCTCAATGTCAAAAATGGATGCAGTACTGGTGCTCACCACTATCAGAAAGCCGGCGTTTTAAAACCACCAGACTTTTGTGTAAAACTGAACAAATGAACCAAAACCAGGCCAAGGAAAGACTTGCTAAGAGGTGGATACAATGTAAAACTATATTCTGAAATGACTTGAAGGAAGTAATTATTTAATGTATATATAAAAAATAGCTGCATGTAAGTTGGATTTGAATGTAGAAAACTGGGAACTAAAGTGACATTTAGCTGAATTCTGCCTGACAACTACCCCCGACAGGAGAAACCTGCTCAGCCACTCTTCCCAGGCCTAGCTGCATCCTGCTTCCCCACCAAAAGGAGATGACATCTCTCTGATTAGATTAGGGGAGGGGCACTTGCAGGAGGTTGAACAAAGCCCTGTCCTGGGCTCAGGCAAATGTTATATTGGGGGGGTCGTAAAGTGGCTTCCTCTTGGGGGAAACTGGGAGGGGCAGTGCCTCTGCTAGCAAGCTGAGCTTGGGGGAAGTGGATAAACCAGTTATTCCACCATGTGATGTGGGAAGCCACGCCTCTTTTTGACCAGGGCATCATTTTAAAAAGATGGATAATTCATAGTACGGACTTGTCAGAATTATATAAGTAATATCATTATTCTTGTGATTTTTCTGTGCATGTTTTAAGAGGTGTTAGGACCCTGAGGTTTATTCTGGGGGGTTGCTAGCGGAAAATAGGGTCTTACTCCAAATGTCTGCATGTTAAAAATCTGACACTTTATCATCTGAAACCCATATCCCTGGTGCACATTTGTGGAAAATCTGGAAAGGTTTAGAGGTCGTTATCTGGATGAAAAGGGGAGAATTCTGTCATCAGTGGACACGACATCGTACAAAGACAGGGATCGGATGGTTTGGTGCTACAGAAAATATGTTAACTGGACCTATAATATGAGAAAAATGGTACATAGATAAATATGTGTTTGGGTCAGAAATAGATTTGTGGGCAAATTGACCAGGGGAGGATCCTCTGACCCATAAACAGACCTCATCATGATGACAATCCATTTCCTTCCCCCAATCATGGGATAGGGGAGAATTGGGCCAATGACAAGTAGAGAGGGGCAGGCTTAGCTAGGCCCAGGCACACACCCATTTTCAAAACACATAGAAAGAGACTGCTGGGACAGGTAGAGGGTTCACTTTCCACTTTCTTGCAGGACGCTTTGCCGGGAGACTCCAGACTTCAAATCCATCAACCTCCAGAGATCCAGAGAGACCAGAGATCCAGAGGGACCAGAGATCCAGAGAGACCAGAACTGTGCAGTGCTGAGAGCAGAACCAGAGACCAGACCGCTGTGAGCAGAACCGCCAGAAGTCCCGTCCAACCCGACCAGACCTTGACGGCTTATTTCAAAAATATAGTGTGAGTACTCACTGTGCCAAAACCAATTTCTTAGTTTAAAATAATCTAATACAAACTATGTAGCCTATTAGAACTGCCTCCTAGAATTTGCCGCGATTTGACATTTTACACAATTTCAGCCACGTGTAAAAATCAGCAGCTTCTTGCTTTCCTTTGCTAAAATTCGTTTTAACCCGCTGGTTACACGTAGAGCATTGCTAAAGTGAGCCTGAACTAATATAAACTAGATATCACCCACCCTGAACCTCTAGAGGGAATTAAAAGCATTTTTAGCACATTTCTCACTTCATTGTCATCACATTCAAAGCATTTTGGGACTGTGTTTCAAACCTCTACCTGTTTTCCTCTAAGCTTGCTGGGGGGGAACTGCATTTCGTATTGCATTTTGTTGGGATTCTTGAAGACTGTGTGCTCTCCTTCCATTTCTTGCATTGCATAGGGGGGGAGTGAATTGTCAAGGAAAAGTGATTACATTGTCTTTTGTTGAAGCCATATCAAGTTATTTTCTGTACTGCATTTCATTCATCATTGCGTTTCCTTGAACCATATAAAGCATTCTTTCCCACCTTATTCTTCTGTTCCTATTCATAAGTTACCTCTTGCTGATTACTGCTCATATTCACAAGCGTAATATCCATTATCAATTTATTTATAGAAGTGTGATATATATATATATATATATATTGTTTAAATTTTCAAATAAACCTTTTAATTTGCAAAACAAACCTACTTCTTGGCTCAGTGGGGTCAGGGGGATTCTAAGAGGGGGGTGTTATACAAGGGTTGTCATCCAGAGTACTGAACTGGACATAAAAATACATCAATAAGGGTTTTCCTCAGCATCCCAGACTAGGCATTGACTTAGCTGGAGTGTGGATTGAATATCGCTTACACAGCTGGATCTCCCATGAGGCTGCCCTCAGCCATGGTATTACGCTCAGCTGTGCAGGGATCTGCAGATGAGGCAGACTTGTGTAGGAGGGCTGAATTTCCCTCACTCAGGAGGAGCGCCGAGGCCTGACTGTATTCCTGATGCCTTGCTCCCTCTCTGCCTTGATTTCCATGTCTTTCGCACTTCACGTGCGAAGCCTCGCAAAGTCTCGCAAGATCTCGCTATGCCGAGATCTCACGTGATGAGTCCCCACATCCGGCTAAAAGAAAACTAAGATACCGTAGAAAAAGCAGGAGAATATCTGGAAGCCTACTGCACCATTTGACAGTTAAGAGCCCACATACAGAGCTGTGGCAATTCTTGCTCTCCATGAGTAATGCCGATAAAGCTTTATTTAACTGACACCAATCTACAGTGATAGGATGACCTAGTTGTAGTCATTGTTTGACTAAGGCATGCTACATGTATGATTTAAAGAAAATGTAAAGTCCAATTAGCCAGGAGATGTGTAGCAAAGCGCTGGTGGGCCCAGGAATCCAACAGGGTGGACGTTTGGATTCGGGACCTTGAGTGGTGTAATAAACAGGAGCAGAGGCGTTGCTAGGGGTGGGGGCTTAGGGAGCTATAGCCCCAGGTCTTTTGGGTGTAGCCCCGAATAGAAGCTCAGGGGCTACAACCAAAAGGCTAGCTAGCCCAGAGTGCCGACATTCCCGACATTAGCATAGCCCGAGATCTTTTCTAGACCTAGCAACACCCCTACACAGGAGGACACTTATAGGGAGTTTGCAGTCCCTTCCTGTCATCCTAAAGACTACTGGGGACGAGCGCAGTCCTATCTTACTAGAGAACGACAGCAGGGAGGTAGTGATCACTGGACATGCAGGGATGGCATGTGGGGTAGGCAGATGGTGACGATGGGCTGGTTAGTGGGCACAGAGACACCTGCCTAGGCAGCCCACAAAAGCAGGCTGTGCAGTCTTCATATTTGTTAAGGTTGAGTAAGGTCCTTGGGGTTATGGAGAATGATGTTCCATACTAAGTTTGATGGGTGCCAAGCATGCCAAGGGGGCAGGTAGGTTGGGCGGGGAGATAGTTGGGTAACAGAAATACTTACTGAGAAATATGTTGTCAATTGTATTCTTTGTGAATTTGAAATTGAGAATGTTATGTTCTGGTGTAATTAAGGTGTTCTGGAAATAAGATTGTGCATTCAAAACACCTTGAGAATTCAATATCACTGATGCATTCATTTGATCCCAGAATTTCAGGCCTCTAAAAAGCTAAAACGTACGAAATCCAGCACAACTATTGAAGCAGAAGTTGGATCCTCTGGAGTATCTCAATGCCAAGAAAAAGGCTAGTCAAAGACACAGGAATTGGTTAGATCTTTGAGGATGGAGGCATATAAGAGGGATAATCAGCATATATTGCACAGTCTCTTTCACGGCAGGGAAGGAGAGTTTTGGGCATCTGTAAATGCGACTTTGGGGTTGAATCGATCCGTTAAGGATTCTCCCATTTGTGCTCAAGAATGGGTAACATTGTACGTACACAAGTATTCCCTTTTGGAGCCATTCAGTGACTTGAAAGACCCCACTAAGGGTGATGTAATTCTGGGTCTGTGCCTTTGGACTGAGGAGGATATTGCTGGGTACATTAATCAATTAAAGCCCTCCAGGACTCCTGGACCTGATGGTATCCCACCCTTTGTCCTAAAACACTCTCCCATTTTATGGGGATCCCTCCTACTTGGGGCCAATCAGTTATTATTCCTATTTTTAAAAAAGGTGACCCTCTTAATCCGATTAACTATAGGACCATAGTGTTAACCGATGCTATTAGCAAGGTTGTTGCTATGTTACTCTTGAGTGATTTAAATCGTGCTATAGAACAGTATCAAGCTCTCTCTCGATATCAAGTCAGATTCAGTAAATGTATGGGAACTTCATTGAATACAACTCTATGGGCCCATTTAATGCACAATGTGAAGCACAACTAGGTGGGCTCTGTATGTATGGCCTCCCTGGATATAACAAGTGCTTTCGATTGTGTTATTTGTTCAGATCTGTGGACCAAATTATTAAAATTGAATATATCTCCCAAATTAGTGAAGTTACTTGGTCTTTTGCACACTAACACCACAATGAGGATCCATTTAACACAGGAATGGTCTCTCTCTCTAGTGCTATTGATTCATATCTGGGCCTAAAACAGGGGTGCACTCTTGCGCCTATGTTATTTAATTTTTATGTGACTCCTTGCGGCAGGGGCCGTCCATATCATCGGCTAGACTGGGGAATCTATATTTAGATTGGCTAGCCTTTGCTGATGATTTTATTCTTTTTGACAGAACGGCTTTGGGCCTCCAACATAAGCTGAATTTATTCACCTAATATGCATTAGCCAACATCTTAATACGGAATGGAACCAAATCAAAGGGGGTTATCTTTTCTAGTTGTCAGAAGGAAAATACAATGTTTTGGACACTGGGCTCTGTAGTGCGTGTGCGAAAATGAGCTAAATAACATGGTGCCGGTGCACTGCCATTTTGGATATTCACTTCCATTACCGCAATGAAAGCCTACGTTTTTGTGGGCTCAGAAACCAAATGTGAATTCTGCAACGGTTGCGAGGTCACATAAAGATGTCAGATGAGCTAACTGTGGAGGATAGTTGTTGTATTGTCTGCTGAAGGACGAGCCAAAAAGGGAGTCGGAGCTTAGCAGGTGCAGTGATAAAGGGTGCTGGGAATGAAGGTGAGGGAGAGAAGCTGGGTTTTTCCACTCTTTGCTCCCAGTGCTTGCTGTCTGCCCTTAGGCCGAGGGCAGTCTGGTAACCATGAAGGGCGGGGTTTTCCCCATAAAGAGAAGAGGTATTCCTCATGGAAAACAGAGAGAGTTGGAGCCTGGGTGATGCAGTCTCGCTGAGAGGAAGGACGCTCCACTCCAGACCCCGTTAGCACGAGTGATCTCTCTGCCTACCTGCTCTGGGACTAAGCAGTGTTGTGGTGGCTGAGATGAAGGTGTCTTCTGCAACCATACTAACGGTGATGCTCTTTTTCTATGTTTATGTATAATCGACTATGTGTTATGTTTTAGTGGTGTGTACATGTATATAGTGTGTGAATAAAGGGCCTGTAACAAGCCATTGTTTTTTATTTCCAACTATTGGTCTAAGTGTGATTCATTGCCCCTCTGAGTCCAAGAACTTTCCTGGGGCCATGTAATAGGGTGCGTGAGTCTGAGGTCCCTACACGTGGCCGGAAAAGCAAAACAGGCTCTAAGAAAATTGATGGAGTTTCATCTCAAAGATATTTGGGATGCAATTGGTCAAATAGGGCGTCGATGCAAGTGTTGAAGGATATCCTTAAATGTCAGAATTCGTCCGCTAATTCCACAAATTAAATGTCTCTTTTTTAAGGTGTGCAAATTCTCAATTTTAACAATTTTACGATTCTATCTCCAGAAGATCGAGCCTATAATATTGTATGGTCTTGATATGTGTCTAGTTGACTTGGGGAGGTATGTAATCCAGGGGAAGATGTGAAAGGAAGTGTTGACGGTACGGAAACTGCCCTGATAGATCTCACCACACAAATTCAAGCACTAAAAGACAATGGTAAACTAGCACTCCTCCTACTGCTTGATCTGTCAGCAGCTTTTGATTTGGTCAATCACCAAACGCTCTGCCACCATCTGAAATCCGCTGCTCATTTCTCCGACTCAGCCACATCGTGGATCAGTTCCTTCCTGGCCAACAGAACTATGAGGGTTTTCTCTTCTACTGACTCTGCTGCACCCTCCCCGATACCCTGTGAGGTTCCACAAGGCTCCTGTGTGTCTCCTACGTTATACAATGTCTTTACTAAGCCCCTATTCGACATACTTGACATCTGGGTGTTGCGTATACTAACAATGCGGACGACACCCAGATACTCATTCCCATCTCTGGAGACTATGCAACTGGCAGCAAAAACCTAAACGAAATCTATTCAGTGATAAAAGCATGGATGGCGCAACATGGACTTTGTCTAAATGACGAAAAAACTGAGTTGCTAATCCTTGGTACACATGCTAAACTCAAGAAACTAAACACTGCCTTCAAATCATTTACTATAGATGGTAACTCCATTACCGTCTCCAATAATACCAAAACACTAGGCATTTACTTTGACGCCACCCTATCCTTCTCCAAACAAACCAACGCAGTTGCATCAGCATCCGCATATACATGCAAACTCATCACTGCTTGCAGACCTTTTATTACCACATCTAATTGCATCACACTTGCCAGAACTCTAGTTCTGTCTAAAATTGATTATTGTAACGCCCTCTAGTTAGGTACGAGCAATAAAAACATTAACAAGTTACAAGTAATTCAGAACAACGCCATTAGGGCTGCCCTTAACATCCCAAAGAAAGTGCATATCTCGGAGACTAGACACAACTTGCACTGGCTCTCGGTTGAGCACAGAATATCGCTTAAAACTCTTGCTCTAACACACAAAGCTAGGGCCAACCTCGCTCCAGCCTACCTTACGAACCAACTCACCTCACACACATCCTCAAGACCACTTAGAGCGGGCCAAATGAATACAATGTCCATACCGAGATTCAAACTCCATAACTCAGGAGGTACTAGCTTCCCTGTACTGGCATCAAAGTTATGGAACACACTCACTGTCTCACTAAGATATGAACCCTCTTTCCACATATTCAAGCGTAACACTAAACGCTGGCTTGAGGACATGAACACAATGACAGTCTAACTTCTTTAGATTCCTGTTTTATAGTCTTCATTACTGTACTTATACTGATTTATTTGCTTACCATTACTGACTTGTCTGCTATTCCTATAACTCTGTGTAAATGAGCCGAACCTCCTGCCTGGTTTCAACCTATTTTCCTGATCTACCTGTAACTGTAACATTCTGTAACCTGTATGTAAGTTGATGCGCCCGGTTGCCCATGGGCCTGGTTGCGCTTTACAAATAAATAAACTAAACTAAACTAAACTTGTGTCTATCACTTGCAATACCTAATTCTGTTATGCGACACAAGCTTTGTTTGATCTATTTAAATGCACACTTTTCCTGAAAACAGTTGTTAATATATTCGAAAATGGTGTACTGTCCAGTGAATTAATTATATTGTGATTTGAATATCATCATGAGGGAAGCAAATATTAACTCGATTATCTGTTTCAAGAGTAAAATGCAGGTTCTTCTAGCTGAGATTTGTGCATCGGAAGAAGAGCTCTTTTATAGCCCAGGAGTGGTAAAGCAGAAACCTTTTAGGCATGATTGAGTGTCAACCATTGATTCTAGCAATTAATTTTCCACATATTCTGATTATGCAAAATTCCCCCACAAAAGAGAATGTTTACCTTTGTATTTGCAGAGTTTGCCATGTGGTAAGGTTCGTACCTTATATATGCATTTTATGATGAACCAATTGCACTCTAGGGAAAGGACCAAACATTGGAAGGGTAGTAATGCACAAAAAACTTTGGAGAGTTGTAGATTTTGCACTAGTCCCATTGTGATTGAAACCCTAAAACACTGGGTTACAGCTTGTCCATTTTTTTATTCTAATAGACTGAGGTTTTTAAGGGATGGAGTCTATTCAGACTATGACTACTCGATAAATTACTTTTGATCCAGGTTGATGTGAGGGGAAAATGTGTCAATTATTAACGCACTGTACCATTGTTTAACTGTGGTTTTAGAACAACTGATATGATTTTTAGTAATGATACATTTTTTGTATTGTTTTATATTTCTTAATGTGTTTTAAGATCCATTGATATCAACTATGAAATTTCATATTGTTTATTGAACTGTGTTAAAGCAAGGCGTGTTGCTTTTTCGCCTCCATTTAATGCTGTGCCCGATTTTTCTGCTCATTCAAGACCTAGCAGGGCAGCAAAGCGTAGTGTTCATTTTTGATTTGTTTTCCTACTCTATCTTGAAGGAGCACACGGTTTTACGCTGGCATGAGATTTTCATGCCAGCATAAAAAGTATAAAACCAATGGATTCCAATGGACTACGCCTTGCTATTTCACCTGATAGCAGGCGGATTGCATGGAATCCATTCTAAAAGCCACCTGCAACGTGTAATTGGCAGGCAGTGTTTTCATTCTCTCAAAGCAGAGAGTAAAGGTGATTTCGCCTCGTTTTACTGTTCAGTTTTCCACTCTTTGAGAGTGATGAACATTGCATGCCGGGGCCCCAACAGCACGTAAGTGTAAGGGTTGCCGGTCCCCTGCATGCAATTACCATTTCTTTACAAAATAACCTTAGAGTGTCAAATAAGCAAACAATATAACAAAGGAAACAGTTTGAATGTTTTTTTTCATGACACACATGCCTCTCAACCGTTGAAATGAATGGACGGATTAATGCTTGGCAGGTGACTGAACTAATTCCTGGGCGGGTGACATCCATCAAAAGCGTGTGCTTTGAGAGGCATGGGCACAATGTAACTGTATTAAAAGAAAGGACCGATTTGAGTAGCTGACTTTAGTTTTGTGTGGGCTTTCATAAGAAAAATGCACCTATTACATTTCTAATCACTAAAACTTTAAAACTTAGGAAACCGGCCTGTACCTTTTCGTCGCGATTCATCAGCATACCCGTTCCGCACCATAGAGGATGCATTATGGGTGTGTTTGAAATGGAGCATCAGCTACATTTGGATGCTCTTATCACTGCGACCCACCCATGTTCTCGCCGGCCATATTGTGGTAACGTAAAGTCTGAATGTTCCATTGTCCTGTTCACCTTTTTCTTAATATCTCTCTGCTAATCTGTTTTTTTGCATCTGTGACACACCAAGGGCTAATAACTTTAGTTTTGGGAAATCGTAGAGTGTGGTCTTCATGGGTTAATGGCTTCATGCTTGAACAAAAATACAAAGATGAGGAAATGCAAGTAAGGCGATGTCAAGAAGCACCATTGCAAGGCAGTGACACTGAGGGTGATTTTCTCTGTCCGGTACCCAGTCGAATGGAAGATGTCTGTCTCCACTTGGTGTCATAGATGGCTTTAAGAAACTCAAGAAACATCAAATAGATGTTATGGGGTTTTTATTTTCAAATCTTTAGGGTTTTTGTTGGCAGAGGGGGGAGTCTGTAGAATTATCGAACTAATGGGTTGTTTTCTCCCTAGTCCCGCAATCTCCTGTGGGCAGCCCTCTGCCCTAACTATGGCTTCCCTATTGCCCAGATCAGCATGAATACTAGTGATCGATAACCCCTATTATCTACTGTAACCTTTCTATTGTAAGAGGACCTAAAGGCCAAGGCCTTATCTGTTTTACTCCCTCCATGTCATGTGCAGCCCCAACCCCCTGCCCCCCAAGTCCTGCTCTCTGTGGAGTAAGTGGTGAGCTCCTGCCTTTGGGCAGCACCATATTTGCAGTGCTTGCTGTGCATCCCAATCCAAGATGTCGGCCTCCGTGGGAAACCTTGCTTGCACCAATATGGCGGCTGCCACTCAAATCAGAGTGTCAGAACGCTCTGACAACATTTCAAGATAGCGACGGCTGCTTCGCATAAAACAGGACTGGCGATCACTTAAGGATCCATGGATCATCTACCAGGTGCATCGCAAAACTGATCCTAGTGGACACTCTTTCCTCTAGGTTCTGTTGCTTCTTTTCTGATTTTAGTGCTGGTCTTTCCTCCTTGTTCCTTAAAGGGATGGTCTAGTAAAAAATTTTATTTAAAAAATAGATAGGCCACATAAAAAAAAAAATACTAGCATTCTCCGTTTTAAAACTTCCTATGTAAAACTTTGAGCTATTCAAGCTCAAAATTCGCAAAAGCAAGCACAGGGGCGCAGCCATTTTGTGAAATGGAGGCCCTCCTGTGCTGGCTTTTGCTTTTGTGGCACTAATGAAGGAAAAGCCAGCCAGCTGTAGTAAACAAAGGCTACCGCTGGGTGGCTTTCCCTTCATTAGTGCTGTAGGCGGAGGACGGGGCCCGGAGACCAGAGCAGGAAAGCTGCAGCTGAATCTTGGTAAGTGCTATTTATTTATTTTACAAAAAATAAGCACTAGCTGCGTTTTGTTTTCTAAGTTTTCCGGGCAGGAGGAGCCCGGAAAACTTAGAAATAAAACCGCAGCTTTAAAAACGTTGTATTTATGTTTGCGGTCGCTTTTGACAACGTTATTGTGTTGGAAAACGCTGCGGTTTTTCTTTCCAAGTTTCTCAGGCTCCTCCGAGCCGGAGGAGCCTGAGAAACTTGGAAAGAAAAACCGCAGCGTTTTCCAACACAATAACGTTGCATTTATGTTTGCGGTCGCTTCAAAAGCGACCGCAAACATAAATACGTTTTTAAAGCTGCGGTTTTATTTCTAAGTTTTCCGGGCTCCTCCTGCCCGGAAAACTTAGAAAACAAAACGCAGCTAGTGCTTATTTTTTGTAAAATAAATAAATAGCACTTACCAAGATTCAGCTGCAGCTTTCCTGCTCTGGTCTCCGGGCCCCGTCCTCCGCCTACAGCACTAATGAAGGGAAAGCCACCCAGCGGTAGCCTTTGCTTACTACAGCTGGCTGGCTTTTCCTTCATTAGTGCCGCAAAAGCAAAAGCCAGCACAGGAGGGCCTCCATTTCACAAAATGGCTGCGCCCATGTGCTTGCTTTTGCGAATTTTGAGCTTGAATAGCTCCAAATTTCACATAGGAAGTTTTAAAACAGAGAATGCTAGTATTTTTTTTTTTATGTGGCCTATCTATTTTTTAAATAAAATTTTTTACTAGACCATCCCTTTAATGTGTGGCTCCCTCTTGTTCCTGCATTCCTTCCAGCCTTCCCTTCTCAGCGCTTGTCTGCTTCTCCTAATTTCAGTTATCCTTCTCCCATTCACCCTGCCTCTAAAGCGGATCTGAGGGACTTCAAGATTCTTTCCATCTGAGCCAAGGATTTCTTTCCCCAAAAGGATTCAGCTTTTTATCAGCCTCCCTGGAATCCACACAGTGTCTTTACTGTAAAGGTTGGGGACTATGTGAGGGGTCAGAAATGAGAGGCAGGCACAAAGTTGTAATATTTTCGTTTTCAGACATCTGTATTAAAATAATAAATGTATATTTATATATATATATATATATATATATATATACATATATATATATATATATATATATATATATATATATATATATATATAATAAGAGGGCCTCTCTGTCCCTATCCTGAGGAGAGTTTCCCTACCTAGGAAACTAAAACTAAAGATCAGTCTGTGTCTAGTCGTCAAAACATATAAACTGTCCTCGTGTCCAAAACATACTAATCTGACCCTCAGACTAGAAATGAACAACAAAGGGTGCAAGGAAATGTTGCTGACTTATGTTTGGCAAAAAGTGTTCACAATGAAAGCAAGTCGATAAATCCACCAGAAACAGTATTTTCCATGGAGAAACCCTTGGATCCCTTGGATCCAAAGGGTTATTCACTTCCCCTGGATATTTAGGAAGGATGGCAAAAGGGTCACTTTTTCAAACAACAGGTTCTTAAGGATGGCAAAGTGTCACTTTCAAACAATTCC
Source organism: Ambystoma mexicanum (assembly GCF_040938575.1). Classification (NCBI taxonomy): domain Eukaryota; kingdom Metazoa; phylum Chordata; class Amphibia; order Caudata; family Ambystomatidae; genus Ambystoma; species Ambystoma mexicanum. The sequence goes on from NC_090925.1 coordinate 1,084,611,110, forward strand.
TTAAGGATGGCAAACGTGTCTCTTTCAAACAACAATTCCAAGTCCCATACCATTGAGCTCTTCCTAGATTACTTTGCACTGAGTTCTCAAAAAAGGACCTTATTCAGATGAGATGTTCCATATGAGGTTCCCCTTAACCTCCTTGGTATCTTGGCGGATCACCTGATATGCTTATCGTTCAGGAAACCCTCCCCTGAGCTCTTCAGGTCTCTGGGCACACCCCTCTGCTAGGTCTTTTGGCCTCAACTTGAAAAGGTCTTTGTTCAACTCCACAACTTCAAATGCCTGGTATATCTATCCACCAAGATCATTCCCACGTGCTCTCATAGAGTCTTTGCTATACTTTTCTGCTATGTGTTTTGCAAAGGAAATTAGTTTCTTTCTGTGACTTTAGTGGAGGTTCTTCAGATCCCCTTGTGTACTCTCCTGCCAGGCATCTTCCAAATTTTAAAGTTCTTATTTCTTTTCAAAGTACCTGGTGTTTTGCTTCCCAGGGCTTCCTTTCACCAACCCTCTATTCTTTCATATACTTTGAGTGGATTGCCTGGTATACTCCCCTGCCAGGAAGCCCTTTCTGCGGTCTTGCAGATGCCCTAGTATACTTCTCTGCCAGGTATCTTCCCCCCAAATGTTCACTGCCTGATGTACTCCTTTCACCAGGACTTCTTCTTGGAACAATTAGTAGGCTACAGTGGTGACTATTCATGTTCTTTATCTATCAGACACAACAGAAAACAGGTTAGTGTGCTTGCTTGTTACAGTTGTGAGTTTGCTATGCCTGTACTTACAGAACCATGGAACAGCTTCAACAGCTGGTAACAGCAGTCAAGGCTCTTACTAAGTAAGTCCAAACATTAAAGGCCAAAAATGCCGAATTTAGGCAAATGGTGACAGGCAGGAATGCCCAGTCCTTTGCACAAACTCTGGATCCTCTTCCTTGTCTGAAGTTCGCGGGCGACCCTTAGAAAGTGAAAAAATTCCTTGATGTTTGTATGGTGCAATTCACATTCAAACCATGATATTTCACCACAGACATAGCGTAGCAGGGAAACATCATCTCACGCCTGCCCTGGGCAAGGCCATTTGTTATATCCAAGAGCCCAATTCTGGGTAATTAAACAGGATTCTGTGAGACACCAAAGGGTGTCTCACCTGCTAGTCCATTGGGGACTTGTCATCCAGGTGGCCAGGACACACCCATTGCTTTTGAATCCAGTTCCTGGGGGTGGACCAGTGCGGGAGGATCACTTGGGTGAGGGGTCTTCAGGGAGTGGGGGTGAGGCAGCCGGTGGTGAGATGCAGTATCCCCCCTCTTTTGTTTATCTAACCCCTCCTATTCTTGAGGATTCACAGAGGTCCCAAATTCCCCCACATTTCTACACAAACACTGGGCCGAGGAAGAGGATGACTGAGAGTTACAACATTAACTTTCACACATCGTACTGGACATGTCCCGCTCATCGGGTCAGGCAAAGTCAGGCATTTGACTCTAAGTGCATACACCTGATACCAATTAGCTCTCCTCACACAAATAAAAGGCAGAACCCAAAGGCACACTCTGAGCAAAGCGGAACACGAGTACGAGCAGAACTTTTGGGACGAAGGTAAACCTATTGGAGCAGAGCGATGGACCAAGGGGAGAGAGCAGCGGGTTCGAAAAACCCAAGAGTTCCAAACCGCAGGTCGTTGCCTCCGACAGGCCATGAAAACACGTGGCGAATGCCAGATCCCACAAGTGAAGACTGCATTGTGTTTCATGGACACCAGCGACCCTCCTGGGTGAACGGCAGAGTAGGGGAGGCCAAGCCTGTAGTACTAACCTTGACTCATAAATTGGATATCGCAAAACTAACAAAGAGACACACACAGCCGGTCAGTTGGCAAGCAACCTGAGAGACCGGACTGTGTTAAAGATTGAAGCAGCAACATTATATTGCAAGTGAAGGCTGCAGGCGTGTAGATGAGACGTGAGGAAAGGCAGTCCTGTGAATGAACTTTGAATTAAAAGACAGCTGCGAAATCAGCGATACTACATAACAGAGTGGTCCGGAGAAATTTTCTGTGAAAGTTACATTGTTTGAAGTGATAAGGCGAATTAACAGCAAAAGTGAAATAAAGAAGTTTAACTCCTAGAGAAGGGGAAAGTAAAAATTGAACTGTAAGCTTTGAGTCAAAGTGGTCCTGGAGTGGTCTGAAAAGTAAACCACGCACATTTGAAAGTCTTTGAAATCTGAAAGTGGTACAAGCCCGATAGAGGGAGACCGAAAGTGAAATAAGCTTGGGGAAGGGAGCCCCCTTGCAAGTTTGTGTTGAACTATATCGTGAGAGGTCTGAGACTGTTAGAGGGGGAACTTTGTGAACTTTTTGGTTGAAACATTATTTTGGAAATAGAGCAAAGAGACTTAAACATGGAAGGCTAGATGGGCCTCGATCGACGTTTTGGAACTGTATTTTGTATTGCAAGCCAGAGCCAGAGTGTGTCATCCTGCCTACAGGGACAGCCTTACTCCGTGAGGTCTAACGTGTGGAGGAGAGTTGGTTCAACCAGACTTATATTTGAACACTGAATTTTCCTTTTGAACACATTTTTCCTTTTACACTTTTTTGTACAAGAGATAGGGCAGGCATTAGGTTTTGTTAGCATAGGCCATTTTGATTTGACAGAGTCCACTAAGACTGCTTTATTTATTATTTGATGGTCAAGACTACACCCATTTTCGTTATAGGGCAAAATAGGAGTTTCTACAACCCCAACAATTTCAATAAAAGTTTTACAAACTGTACCTGTTGTGTCAGTGTCATACTTTTGGTACCATGCCTTCCCTACAATTCACTGGCAGCTTGCAGACCATGTTTCGATGGCTGGAGCTAGTTTATTCAGCCCAGGAGTCCTTATTGGATTTAGAACAAGGTGCTGTAAGGGAGGCATGGTATCACAAGTATGAGACGGACACGAGAGGTCTAATTTGTAAAACATTTGTTACATTTTTATGGTTTGGAAAAAAAAACAATTTGCCACAATAGCTATGATGGCAGTAGTCTCTATCATCAAATAATAAGGAAAACACGGTCCTAGTCAGTCTCTGTCAAATCAAAGATGACCTTTACAACAAAACCTAATGCCTCTTATACAAAAAGTGTGTGAAGGGGAATCAGTGTTAGAATGCAAAGGATCATTGTGGCTGAGTTAGCTCTCCTCCCAACGTTAGACAGCACGCAGAAAGGTGGCCACCGTAGACAGGATGGCACACTCTGGCTCAGGTTCTCAAAACAAAGCCAGTTCAAAATGTGGATCAAGGCCCACCTGGCCTTCCACATTAAAGTATCTTGTTCCAGCTTTCAAAATACAGGCCAACAAAAAGTTCATGCAGGTCTCCCTCGTTCGGGTTCGGACCTCTCAAAGCAAAATGTTCACGTAGGTCTCCCTCAGTCAGGCTCAGACCTTTCAAACACAGCACTTGCAGGGGTTCCCTTCCCCAAGCCTAATTCACATCCTTTAGGGGTTCCCTTCCCCTAACTTATCACACGTCCGGTCCCCTCGTTCAGGCTCAAACCTTTTCCTGATGACGAGGACTTTCGAATGTGCGAGGCTTTTACTATAGACCCCTGCAGAACCACTTCGACTTTCCGTTCAGCTCACACTCTTGTGTTATTTTCCCCAGTGTCTCATGGTCTCAGTAGTTCAGTATCATAAGCACAAAAGTTCAACATTCACCTTTTTACTTCCCCCTTTTGCCGGGGTTAATTTTACTCATTACGCTTTTTAGAGTTCATTCACTTTATTGTTTCCTAATAAAAACATTTCACCTTTCGCAGAGTCTTTCGAGTGGGCTACTTCCTTTCGCTGGACCACTCCGCTACTCTCTATTGCTGGTTTCACAGTTATCAGTAATTTAAAGTTCACCACAGGCACAGGTCTGCTTTCCTTTGCGTCTCCTCCACACACGTGCAGCCTTCAATTGTGCGATGTACTATTGCAACTTCAATCTTTCCTTAAGACACACCAGTCTTTCATGTTGCTCGCCAACTCACCGGCTGTGTGCATTCCTTTCTTGTTGTTGCAGTTTTAATTCACAAGTCAAGGTTAATACCACAGGCTTGGCCTCGCCTCCCCAACTCGGTCGTTCACCCGGGAGCGTCGTTGGCCTGCTTGAAACACAAGGAAGTCTTCTTGTCTGGGAATTAGCCTTCTCCACGTGTCTTTCACGGCTCTTCGGAGGCAACAACCTCCTGCAGGGATCTCCTGGGTTTCTCTACTCTTTGCTCTTGTGCCTCTGTCGGTCACTCTGCTCCATTGAGTTTGCCTTCAAGTTCTGCTCCTTCTCGTGTTCCACCTTGCTCAGCGTGTGTCTCTATGTTCTGCCTGTTATCCATGTGGGAAGAGGTAATGGGTATCAGATATAAGTAATTAAAGTCAAGTGCCTGACTTTGTCTGACCCAATTAGCGGGACATGACCAATGAGATATGTAAGAGTTAGCCTCTTTACTCTTGGTCGCCCTCTTCCTCGGCCCAGAAAAGGGGGGTTGGAGTTGGGACATTGGAGAATCCTATTAAATAGGATGGGTCATGGGTACGGGAAAGGGGGGGAATACCACGTATCACCATCGGTCGCCTCACCCCACTCCCGAAGACCCCTCACCCAGGTGATGCCCCGCACTGGTCCACCCCCAGGGTCTGGATCCAAAGGTGATGGCCGATCCCTGGCCACCTGAGAGAGATATCCTCGGGGACTAATAGGTGAGACACCCTTTGGTTTCTCACATACCCTTCTCCTATGCCAGGGTTGTCCAACTACAGGCTTCAAGGGCCGGATCCATGTCGGATTTTCAGGATACCCCTCATTAAAATGAATGAGATACATTTGCATACAATGATTCTAAATGTATGAACATTTCTGCTCATGAATATGAATGAGGGATATCCAGAAAACCTATCACGTTTCCGGCCCTCAAGGCCTGGAGTTGGACAACCCTTCCCTACGTGATGTAGCTGCATCTGTTTCACAGGGATACTGGGAAAGGAAATCAACGTTTCAACGTGTTCTTTACCTTTTCGGTGTTCCACAGTGAAACAGTAGGGTTGCAGGTATAAGAACCATTGCATGACTCGAGGGTTAGAGTCCATTCGTTGACTTATCCATACCAAAGGTGAGTGGTCAGGTATGATTGTGAATCTTCTCCCTACAAGGTAGTACCTAAGATGGATAATTGCCCATGTGATGGCAAGGGCTTCCAGTTCCAACACAGAGTAGTTCTTCTCACGGGGGAAGAGTTTACGATCAGTGAATAGGATGGGGTGTTCTAATCCATAGTGTATTCGCGATAATACTGCTCCTAACCCTGTGAGGGAGACATTGGTCTGTATTTCAAATTCCTTTAAGAAGTCTACTACTTTTGATATTGAATTTTGGCATAAGGTTTGTTTCAGGTTATTGTAACAAGCATTATCCTCATCAGTGCAACACATTTTCTGGGGTTCTGCATTTGTAGTTTGTCTGGCTGTACTATCTGAAAATTTTGGCATAAATCTCTGATAATAACCAATCAATCCTAGGAATGCCCTGAGGTCTCTCTTGGTCTTGGGCGTGTGGCATCTAGGATGGCTTTCACTTTTTCTTGCTGGAGCTGGACACTGCCGTTCCATACAAAGAAGCTTAGGTATTTCACTGCTGACTGAGCCAGCTTACATTTTGATGGATTGGCAGTTAATTCGGCTTCTCGCAGTGTTCTCATAATAGTATAAAGATGGAAAAGATGGTCTTCCCAAGTTTTACTATCAATATAGGCCCCACAGAAATCGGAATAAGGCTGTAATATCCTGTCTATGAGTCGTTGGAAAGTTGCTGGGGCCCCATGCAATCCAAAAGGGAGGACTTTGAATTGGAATAGTCCTATTGGCGTTGAGAAAGCTGTATTTTCCTTATCAGGTCCATGTAGAGGGACCTGCCAATATCCCTTGGTTAAATCTAATGTTGACAAGAATGTGGCATTTCCAAGTTTATCTATTAAATCATTGATGCGTGGCATAGGATAGACATCGAAGGTGGAGATGGCATTGACCTGCCAGAAGTCTAAGCAAAAACTCAAAGAGTGATCAGGTTTAGTTACCAACACAATAAGGGAGGACCATGGACTTGAAGAGGGTTCGATGATGTTTGCCTTTAAAACAGTTTCAACCTCGTCAATTACTACCTGCTTTCATGCTTCTGGGAGTTTGTATGGCTTCAAATGGGCCACTTACCCCTTTGGAGTTCTGATATAGTGGTAAGTAACAAGTACTGTGAGAAACCTGAAGGCATCTCACTCGCTAGTCCCTGGGGATCTGTCATCCAGGTGGCCAGGACACGGCCATCGCAATTGGATCCAGTTCCTGGGGGTGGACCAGTGAGGGAGGATCGCCTGGATGAGGGGTCTTCAGGGAGTGGAAGTGAGACACCGAAGGGTGAGACGTGGAATCCCATTCCATATGACACCTTTTCCCTATCCTGGCAAGTAGGATATTTAGAAACTCTAACCCGGCCCCTTTTCTGACATGAACACTTTCTTACATCGTGAGCGACAACGGACTAACATCAGAGCCGTTTACTTGACATGTCCCAACACAAGGGTCAGGCAGAGTGAGGCAATTGCCAACAACTACACACATCTGACTGCCCTATCCCTTCCCCATAGGGATAACTGTCATGCCACGGGCTCTGGGGAGCCGCTGGAGACTATGGAACACTTGGCGATGGCGGCGCCATTAGGATGTCCCGGGTTTTGCTCTCTACTTCCTGGTTGCCATTCTAGTCTTTTTCTTCTGTCTCTCTGTTTTCCTATGTAAGCCCCGCCCCCTCTCGGGGCTGGCATGTTGCAACTTTGTCAGTACGCTCTGTTGCTTGCTCCCGTGCTTTCGCTTTGCTCCACGTCTGTGCTTATTTTCCCCTTGCCTTCCGTTCTCCTCCCTTTCCCTCCTGTCCCTTCTCCTTCTCCCCTCGGCACCTCGCCGCCGCCTTTGCTTTCCTTTTTTCCCCTGGCCTCCCGCTCGCTTTTGCTGCTCTGGTGAGTCCCGTCTCGCCTGTGCTTGGATTGTCCTCCTCTCCTGCTACGGAACTCTCTTACCTGCCGGAACCGGACCTGCTACTCCATCTTATCGTGGAATTCACTTCCTGTGTGTTTTCTTCGGACATTCTCCCTTCCGGTCCTGAGCTGACTAGTCCTCTCTACCACACTCATCCGGACGCTGTGCAGTTACGCTTCTGTTTTTCCATTTGACTTTTCACCCGGACCGGCCAAGGCATTCCTTCAGTCTTCAGTTGTTACCATCTCAGAGAGGGTTTTTTTGAGCCGTTGCTTTTTTCCCTCTTTCCTGCGGGAAGGGGGCCCACTGCTTCCCTGCTTGGCAGGGAATCAGGGTGGCTTCTCACCGCGGGCGACCGTACCTCTTCTCCAGAAGAAAGAAGTTTACCCGGCAGGAGACATCTTCAGAGGATTCAGGTGAGGAGGAAGGGGAGGCGGACACTGATATCACTGACAACCCTCCTGTCACTGCTAAATCTGATAATAACAGGCAGAGCACACTCTGAGGAAGGGAGGAAGCAGCTATTCCTGGACGGCAGTTCAAACGGAGAAGAAAGGCATGTAAGGAACTCATGGTGGCAACAGTAAAGACAAACACAAGTGATCACAGTTCAACGGTGTTTATTGAACTTTATAATGGGTGAGATAAATGCCTAATCTAAACCTAAATCTAAGCATTTAAATCTAAATCTAAGCAAGCTACGACCATCAAATAATAAGGCAGTCCTAGTAGCGTCTTGTCAAATAAAAAGGGCCTATACTAAAAAAAAAAACTATTGCCAATCCTTACTACTTCATTACAAAAAGAGTGTGGGATAATATTCACCATAAAAGAAAGAAGTGTTCACTAAATGATAAGTGAGGTTGGTATAGCTGGGTCTCCCTTCCCTGCATTTGAGGCACAGGACAAGGCAGGACTCTCAAGCACAGCACACTACTGGGCCTCTACAGCACAAGGTTCACAGTTCAGTTCAACAATATCAAAACCCCTTCAGATGGTAAGTCTCTTTCCTACAAATGTCTCTTGCCTTAGAAGGTTTGCTGATTCAAAATAACCAACAATCAAAAGTTATCTCAGAGATCTTAATCCTTGGGCGATTGCTCTTCGCCCCTAGCATCTCCCTCCGCTGGGCTCGGATCCTCCTTGCAAAAACAGGCCTCCCTCTGTCGGGTTCACTACTGCCTTTCTTCAACACAGTTCATGTATTCCTAATACAGTTCATGTACAGTTTCATCGGAAAGTGGGGTTTCTTTCTCTTAGCTTTCTTTCGACATCACTCTGTTGGGTTCACATTTGCCAAGTATCACAGTTCACAATCGAAGTGGAAAGCAGGATTCCCTTCCCCTAGCTTTCCTCTGGTAACGGGTCAGAGACTTTCAGTTGTACAAGGTATTTGATGTGACCATTGTAGGACCACTTTGACGCCTCACGCTACCCTTTCCTAGGGCCTTCTAGTTCTTGTAGTTTCAAAAACAGGTCCCAGTCAGAGCCTTTCGAATGAGCGCCCACCTGGCGCCGGGCCCCTCTGCACCTGGACCTCAACTGGGCTTTCTTTAAAGTTCAAACATACACACAAGTACTTCGTCTTGTAAATTCCTTGCATTCAAAAATGTTTCCACTTGCAACCTTGGGCTCAACACAGTTTGGTTTCTACTAGTTTCCTCCGACTCACCGGCTGTGCTGACCCCGTTGGCTTCTTTGTTCTCTGGAGTCAAGGATAGTACCACGGTAGCCAGCTTGCCTCTGCGCCTGCGTTATCAATGCGGGAGGCCCCTGTGTACAATTGACATCTGTTGCTCTGCACGCAGGCTGTAACTCTCGGTCTTCTGATTTCTCATTCGGAGGATTCGCGGGTCTGAGTTGAAAAGGGCAAGGGCAATTCCCCATTCGTCGTCCTTCCATGTCTCACTGCTTTTCTCCTCCCTTTGTACTGCCGGTTTGGTGTAGCTATTTCCTCGTGTGTTTCTCCTTGCTCAAAGTGTGTTCTCGTGCTCCACATTTTATCCCTTTGGGGGAGGTAAAGGGCCGTCAGGTGTGCATGGTTATTGTCAATTGACGGACTCTGCCTGACCTAAGTGTTGGGACATGTCAGGTAAACGGCTTTGGCGTTAGTCCGTTGTCTGTTACCTTGTAAGAAAGTGTTTGTGTGGAAAAAAGGGGGGGGAGCTTCTAAATATCGTACATGGTAGGATGGAAAAGGTGTTACAGGGAAGGGGATACCGCATCTGAACCCTCAGTGTCCCACTTCCACTTCCCGAAGACCCCTCACCCAGGTGATCCTCAACCACTGGTCCACCCCCAGGAACTGAATCCAATAGCGATGGCTGTGTCGTGGCCACTTGGACGTCAGATCTCTGGGGACCAGCATGTGAGACACCTTTGGGTTTCTCACAGCGGCGAGACCTGAAAGGGCGTAAAGGAGGGAGTTGCGGTTACCCTTTTCAAACCAGGCCTGTGAAGCCCCGACAAAGAAAACACAAGATCGGGAATGGCAGCTGGGGAATGGTGTGACGGATGTCAGCGGTACATGGAACCCTCTACTTACTTGTACTGCACTTCCCCCTCCCCTTGCACTTTTCCCTTCCCCTACCCCTGCACTTGCGCGGTCTGAATGATACCTGGCCTAGTAGGATCGTTGTCTGTCTTCCCCTTGTTCCCCCCTCCATGCCTCGTCGCGCCTTGAAACACTTGTGTATAGGCGCGTTACAAATGCCATATCATATCATATCACTGATAGCCAGGGCGGCGAGACGCGGTTGCCAATGTGGTACCTTCCTTGACTCCAGCGGCAAAAGAAACGCCAATGAGTTCTGAACAGCCGGTGAGTCGGAAGAACCTGATAGGGGACCAGACTTTGTTAGGCTCAATGTTGTAGTGGAAACATTAAGAAGATTAATAGACAGAGGTCTTTGTTGTGAACAAACTTGGCACCAGAGATAAAGTGATCCGACACCACGTTGGCGCTCATTCAAAGATATCTAGCTGGTACCCCTCTCCTGAATAAAGAGAATGGGAAAATACAAAATGATTGAAAACACCCTGTGGTCTTCTGGACAACTTCTGTTTGGGATTGGACCTTGATTCCAATAGATTTACAACAAGAACTCCCCGAGAAGCCATCAGCATATGTCCCTTGTGTAGGAGGCCCCATTAATAGGGAGGGAATCTGGGGAATATGAAGAGGACATCCTTAGGTGAGACATGGTATCCCCATTCCCTTTTCAAAATGAACCTTCTGTCCCAACAGGTTTTGAAGGCTATTGCCAGCTTTTTCCGTTTTCTCCCCTACAGGATGTCCCCCAGAAATACCATGTTTACACTGGGACGAGGAAGAGGCCAACTAGGAGGACACATCCTCATTTGGGCATGATAAACATATATCCACCTTATATCTTATATTCTTTTTTTGAAATTCTTTAAAAAATATGTTATTTATATTTTTAACCTTGTAGACACAAATAATATAGAGGTTCCAGAGTAGTAGTAGCACCATTGATATACAGCTGCATACAAAAATCACAATGTGTATCAATCATGGGGTAACTCTCTTGTCAGTCCACGTTCGATATCGGGGGGGGGACTTCAGGTGGTTGAATCCCTTTGTCCAAGAGCTCAGAACAAGTGGTGCCCACCATATTTTGGGAACAAGAACTTAAGAGTAAAATCAGACCTCCAGGAGGGGCCGGGGGTCAAGTGACCTCGAGGTTCGAAACACTGCCAACGTTGCAACTTTAGAGATTATAACATCTTGGAGAACCAACAGTCAGCACAGGTTATAACCCAGGCACAACAGCCTCACAGGGGCCCAGAGCAGAGACATCATGCTAATGGCCCCCTGCCCCTCACCCAGCGCTCCCGTCTGGAGGCTCACCCAGGGGGTTCTGTGTCCAATAGTTTCTCTGCTGCTTCTGTGTACCAAAACAGGTATTCTTTCTCCTTCAAGGTAACTCTGAGCTTCGCCGGGTAAAGCAGGGCCGCTTTAACTCCCCGCTTAAGGAAGGTTTTCTTGACTACAATGAGTGCCCTCCTTTTCTTATCAGTGGCTGGAGAGAGGTCTGGGAAGAGGTGGATCCTGTGGCCTTTAGATTCCAGCACTTTCTTAGTTTATGCCACTTGCTGGATCCTGTCTCTATCGTGGATGTCACTCAGACGTACCAGCTTGGTGGAGCCCACAACTTACGTCAAGTTCGACTTGGGCCCAGATGACCTGAGCCTATAGCATCTGTCTATATAAATTGGGTCTTGCAACATGTCAAGGTTTAACTGTTCTGGAAGCCAAGTGGACATAAAGCTGATGGGATCCTCGTCCTCTGTGTCCCTTGGGAGACTAATTATACGTAGCTGAGAACCCCACGCTGCATTCTCCAGAGTCTCCAGCCTAGCCTCAGTCGTCTTGGAGCCTTTCACTACTGAGTCCATCTCCCGACTGAGACCCTGAACCAACGGGAGCTCCTACGCACACTGCTTATCCAACTCAGTGGTCTTCAACTCGAGGGTAAAAGTCCTAGTCTCCAGCTGGGCCACCTTCTCCGTTAGCTTATCCAACTTTCCTTCCAAATGCAACATGGATTATTCAATCTGTCTGAGCGCCGCCACTACTGGGTCCTGCAGAGCAGGCTTTCCTTGCCTATGCTGCCCACTAGGAGGGGCCGGGGGGGTAAAGAAATCTGCATCCACATCCACATATTTCTTCTTCCCCTTTCCAGATGCCATTGTTCTCTGCTCAGCAGTCTCTTGATCCCGCACCCGAAGACAGGACTCCTCAAGGCCACCAAAGCCTCCAGTCATTGCCAACGTGATCCCAGGGCAAGAGCGGTTTGAGGCGTGACTATGATGTTGGCCTGGGTCCCTTGCACTTTCCACTCATTCTGCTTGCATTACCCTCACGTGTATGGGGCTCCGACTACCTCCAATCAGGTCCCCGTTGCTCACCCCTTTTATCTCCATGTCATCGCTCCTACTTCTATGTTTCGGAGGCATTGCTGCTGTCCCTCCATTCCTCGCGGTGCAGTTACTGAGCATCCGTTTCCTCCATGCAGTGCCAAGTTCCCGTCAGCCAGCTCACATCCCAAGCCTTCACGATGCAGGCACCAGCAATCGGTCGGGGCCGCCGCAGGCGTGCCGCACGCTGGGAGGAGCGATTAGCTTCACACTCCCCCGTACGAGGTGGCATACACCCAGAGTGCATCCCTGTGACCTCCTCTGCCACCTTGACCGGGAAGTCCCAGCGTTCCGTGCTATCGTCACCCCACCGGCTACAGGCGAGCCAACCACTTCAGATTTTTACAGACGGTGCGCCACCCGCTCGAATGCCTGCTCTGTGATTTTTACCTCTATATGCCGCGGGACACCGGCTCCTCTGCTATTAGGCATGCATAGTCATGGAGAGCCTCGCTGTTCAAGCAACCATCTTGTTCAGGCTTGCTAGCGCCCCCCCACCTCATATTCTTAATGCGAACACATTCCAACTTCATTTTGTTAATGCAGACAAATATCAGCCAAATACTAAAGTGAGGGGGAGACAACACAGAGTTATGAACACTGTTTAATGTAAACCTCCCCAAACACCACTCTGGTGCTAAAACGAAGAAGACGGCTATGGAGGAGTTCAGATGGAACAGCCAGACATGTCCCGTTAACTATGGTCAGATAATTCGATTAAATGACCTCCACCTGTAGTCCCTTAGCAAGTCTAACAGATAGAAAAATACAGGCTTTCCACGAGAAGAGGCGAGAAACAGCATGCTGGAGTGTGGAGCCGGCTGGAGCTGGAGAGAGGTGGATCAAAGAGACAGGAGCGGGAGCTTCTAGTGCTGGAAACCATGTCGAGCAGGGACAAGAGAAGCTGGACCGAGGTTGGCCCAGAGAAGGTCTGGAAGGCCTGCACACCCTCTGTGTCCGGCGCAAGCAGAAGGAGCTGTGGGGTGTTGAAGCACCGCGGTCGCTGTGAACCTCCAGGAGAGGGAGCAGTGCTCTCTCCGATCTCCGCGAGGGAAGAGCGGAGGCAGTGGAAGCTGAATGCAGAGCAAATAAGGCAACAATGTGGACAGAAGCTGCTGCATGAAGCCGGTGAGTGTAAACAGGGAACACTCATACCGGGGTGCTCTGGGAACCCGAGGCAAGCATTTCTTGAATATCGAACAAACTGAAAGTTGTCATAAGATCTTTTGAATGCTGAAACAAGTGCCTTTAAATCTCGAATGAACTGAAAGTAGTTTCAAGGCTGAAACAGATGATTGTTGAATACCGAACGAGCTGAAAGACATTGGGCCTAATTATAAGTTTGCCGGTCCAGTAACAACGATACCGGTAAACTGGCCAGTACCGTTTTTATCGGACCGGCAAACTACGAGTTCTGCTCACGGGTCCCTTTTCGCCCACCAGGTCTGATCTGGCGGGCGGACCGGCACCCGCGAGCAGACCATGTCGGATGCACCGGCCTCCCCATTCCCATTGGGTCCAATAGGACTCAAATGGGAATGGGGACTAATGCTTTCCAGGGCCCGGGCATTGTCATGATGCCTACCCCCGGGCATCCAGACCAAGTCCATCAACCCCGGAAGCAGGCATCATGTTACCTAGAGAAAGCCCAGCAACCCTTGTTAGGGGCTATCTGGGTACAGTCCTGGCGCCTATGGCGCCAGACTCATATGGGGCATCAGTCCTGGCACCCTAGGCGCCAGGCTCATATGTTAAAACTTACCTGATGCAGACCATGCTGCAAGGAATCCGAGCCCATGTGAGGCCTGGAAGGGACTACTTTACCTTAGGGACTATTTTGTTACTTGGGTGTGGTTGTGGAGGAATTCTTACCTGGGACTACTTTGGAGGCTATTTAAACCACGCCCGAAGAGCAGCACATGCTTTGCGTTATTCTGAATCCTGCAGTGTAACGTTCACTGTGCTTGCAGTCAGCATCCAGCCTCCTGCCACGCCCGCCTCGAGTCCAGAGCGCCTAGAAAGAAGGGAAAGAAGACGAAAGGTTAGGACAAGAACATTACTGGATTTCTTACCTGATTCCGGATTCATCGCACCTTCGAACCAGAAACAGACTTTATTTTAAATGCGTTGCATCGCCAGCAGCAGCGCCGCGCCATACTCACCGTTCCTCGCAGTATCTCTACGATTCGGCGCTGTCTCCATCATTATGTTGCCGCATTAAAGCACCTAAGGGGGACAGGAAAACAACAAGGTGAGCCGAGGGAACAAAAAAGGACAATCTCTTTGCCACCACATACTTACCTGATTTTACCGCCGGAGGTATTATTCACCAGCACGCCAAATCTTCCTACGCCGCACCTGTAAGAAAAGAGAAAGCAGCGAGTTAAACCTTGGCATCATTTACCGGACAGTGTTGGATAACACAGACTCTTACCTGAACGCTTTCAGCTGCCACAAGATGATTTTCTTTTGGGTCTAAGCTGCAAGACAAACAAAGGAATTGGACAAGAGTGATTATTCAGACATTTTTGAACTCTTAAGAACTATATACTTACGGCCCTTCGCCAGGAGGTTTGGAGCCAAGATTTGTCTAGAACTCTTCCAATATCCTCAAGCCAGTGAAGTAACTGGCCATCAACGCGCCCCTGCATTCCTCGCAGGATGGAGAGCTCATCATGCAAAACTATAAGGTGAGCTTTGGGAAAGGGAATATCAGAGGTGATAAATGGGGACGCAGTGAGGTGCTATTACTCAAATCCACGGGTGGCTAATTCCCTTTCTCCGCCTTTAGGAGACTACTTCTACGGGTCAAGCAGACGAAGCTAGGTGGGCCAGTCCAGTCAGTCATCTTTGCACTACGCATCACGTTGGTGGAGACCGTGGCTGTCCAGTTCCATTCGATACCCGTGTGGGAACCAGGTGAGTTTAACAGAACGCAAAGCCTTCCTACAAATCCTCACCCGGGTGTCATGGAGACCTTAGAAACTGACCAACTGGCCCAATTATTAGGGGATCTTAGGGCTGAAGTACATGCCGCTCGCCAAGAAACTAATACCCTCAGGAGAGAGCTGATTGTTCCTAAGGAACGCACTGATGATCTTGCTAGACAATTACTGCAAGACCAAGCTGGGCAAACACCCTTACCTGGACACGGGGGGATTCCAACCCCTGTTTCACCAAGCAACCCAGTGCAAGTGATTTTACCAGGAACTATCCCTTTAGCCCCGCCAGAACGCTTTGCGGGGGACCTGAAAATATTCGCCGTGTTTATGAACCAATGCCATTTGCACTTTTTATGCAGACCTGGAGCCTTTCCAAATGATCAAGCCGAAGTAGCCTTCGTATTATCATATCTCAGCGGCAGTGCAGCGGATTGGTCAATTCCACTAGTCAATCAGGATGACCCTATTCTTCGGGATTTTCAGGGTTTTCAAATGAGCATGGAAAGACTATTTGCCCAGCACTTCCAAGGACAGGCCCTGGATAATGAACTTTTGTCCCTACGACAGGGTAACCAGGACCTTCTAACCTACATCGCAACCTTCAATAGGTTGGTGGTGGAAACTGGATGGCCCGAGGTAAAACGGATTACGTTATTTCATTGTGGACTTCGAGGAGAACTCAAAGATGTTTTGGCTCAAGTTGTGAACCCACCTCAGGACTGTGCTGAATATATAGACTTAGTGGTCCAGTTAGATCACAGACTTCAGAATAGAAAGAATGACCGAGCCAAGTTCGAGAACCGGGTGTTGGTTAAATCCAACGCTACCCCTAAAGGAACAGATGCCCCAGAACCCATGCAAATCGGAGGAGTTAAAGGACCCTTGACTCAGAAGGAAAGAGAAAAGAGACGGCAAATGCAATTGTGTCTATACTGTGGAACTTCGGGACATTTTCTACGGGATTGCCCTGTAAAACCACCCAAGAAAGGGATAGGAGCTGCTGATAAAAGCCATATGGAGTCTGACTCGGGAAATGACCACGCCCGACAAGCGTAGAGGTCCGCTTGCCCAGCTTGAAGAAGGATACTCAGACCTCGCACTTCATCATACCAATGGTCCTTATGGATCCAAGGCAGCCATCACGTATGCACGCAGTAAGGGCATACATTGATAGCGGGGCCATAGGAAACTATGTGGACCACGAATTGGCTTCTAGGTTGAATCTACCTCTCTGCAAAAAGACCACTTCGGATGTCATCACCACAGTTGATGGAACTGAAATTGCCTCTAGGCCTGTAACTCATTCCACTGCAGAGATGACACTATTGAGTCAGGATGGGCATCGAGAGACTATTGTGTTTGATTTAATCAAAGCGCTGCAGTTCGAAATAATACTGGTGATACCTTGGTTGGAAACACATAATCCTTGTATTGATTGGCTAGAGAAGAGAATAACCTTCCCGGATTGTGCACATACTTGTTACCCGGAAAAACCCTTGAACAAACCCCTGGCCACAGTCGCTACTCCAGTCGTGCAGTTACCTCAGGAATATCAATAATTCCAGGATGTTTTCCAAAAAGAACAGGCAAACACCTTACCACCTCACAGATCATACGATTGTCAAATTGATCTCATACCCGGTGCACAACCTCCATGTAGTAGGCTCTACGCCCTTACGAAACCCGAAAACCTTCACCTACGACAATACTTGAACCAATACCTTGCCAATGGCTTCATTCGTCCATCCAAGTCCCCTGCATCTTCAGCTTTGTTCTTCGTGCCAAAAAAGGAAGGTGACCTCAGAACGTGCATAGACTACCACACATTAAATCAGATCACGGTTAAGAACCGATACCCATTGCCTCTGATCCCCGAATTACTAGACCAAGTAAAGGACTCTTGCATCTACACTAAATTAGATCTCCGAGGGGCATATCATCTGGTACGTGTAAAGAAAGGCGACGAATGGAAGACTGCTTTTCGCACTAAGTACGGGTTATTCGAATACCAGGTGATGCCCTTCGGGTTGTGCAATGCACCAGCAGCCTTCCAGTATTTTATGAACGATGTCCTTCGTGAACTCATTGACATCTGTGTTGTCGTATACATAGACGATATTCTAGTGTACTCCTCTTCAGAATCAGACCATGTGAAGCACGTTCGTGCAGTCCTTGAGAAACTATGCCAGCACAAGTTATATGCAAAATTGGAAAAATGCGTTTTTCATGTTACGGAAGTTGAATTCCTTGGATTTATCCTGACTTCAAAAGGAGTCAGAATGGACTCTCGAAAGGTGGACGCAATTCTCAAGTGGCCATCAACCAGTTCAGTTAAGGGGTACAATGCATGCTCGGATTTGCTAATTTCTACCGCAGATTCATTCCGGATTTCTCACATGTTGTACACCCTATCACAGCACTTTTGCGAAAAAACAAACCCTTCTTGTGGACCGAAGAAGCTGTAAAGGCCTTCCAATAGCTGAAAGCGAAATTCACGTCTGCACCTGTCTTAAAGCATCCAAGCCCTGAACTTCAATACATAGTTGAAACTGATGCATCCAGTTTAGCCATGGGAGCTGTCCTGTCCCAGAAGGATCCTGAAACCGGTCAACTTCACCCAGTAGCATTTTGGTCCAGAAAGTTCTTGGCACCCGAGTTAAACTATGCGGTTACCGATAAAGAGATATTAGCCATGAAATCCACCTTCAAGGCTTGGCGGCATTATCTTCTCGGTGCCAGGCATACCATTACTGTAATCACTGATCACCGGAACTTGCAGTATTTAAAAACAGCCAAGGCCCAATCGTCGCGCCAACTTCGATGGGCATTGTTCTTTGCCGAGTTCGATTTCGTGATCACTTATCGACCAGGCTGTAAAAATGGCAAGGCAGATGCCTTATCCCGAATAGGGATGGGAGAAGCATATGCGAACCCGGAACCGGTGCCTACAATTTCAGAACAAAGAATTCTTGGCATAACTACTCTACAGACATTATAGGATATTCAGGTAAAGATCCAACAACTCTTCGATCCAACAGCTCTGCAGGACTGGGTAAAGAAAGGCCCGGACTACTCAGTCATCAATGACCTACCTTATTATCAAGGGCGACTATTTCTACCACACAAGGAACTACAAGAACTAGTCATCTCCAATTATCATGACACCCTGATGGAAGGGCACCCAGGTATCGCAAAAACTGAAGCTAAAATTAAGAGACAATTCTGGTGGCCCACCTGGCGAAAAGACGTTAAGTCATTTGTAATGTCTTGTGGCATTTGCGCCCAAAACAAAAGTCAGAAGAAAAACCAGCTGGCCTTTTACAACCTTTGAATATTCCACCTACACCATGGCACACCTTACCGTTAGACTTTATTACAGATCTACCTCCATGTAATGGATTTAACACCATTCTAGTTATTGTGGTTCTTTTTTCCAAGATGCCCCACTTTATTCCTTTAAAGGGATTACCTTCTGCTTCAATTCTGGCCAAGGAGTTCCTCGAAAACATTGTTCAAATACACGGATTTCCTTCCATATTGGTCTCTGACCGAGGTAGTCAATTCATTTCACATTTTTGGAAAAAATGTTGTTAATTGGCGCAAATCGACGTGAGGTTATCAACCAGTCACCATCCCCAGACCGATGGTCAGACGGAGAGGACCACCCAGACTCTTCAGCAGTACCTGCGTTGTATGTTACACCAGACTGAAGGTAATTGGAAGGACATTCTATGGATTTCCGAATACGCATACAACAACTCTGTACATTCTGGAACTGGACAAAGCCCCTTTTATACCATATACGGGCACCATCCTCGAACCTCAGAACTTGACTCGCCCCAGCACTTAGAAATGCCCGCAGTGAACCATCTGCACGCTACTATTACACAAGCCTTTAAGGAAGCAACTGAACATTTGAAACAAGCGAAAGAAAAATACAAGAAAAATGCTGATCAGCATAGAATTGATGCTCCACAATACCAGATTGGGGATCAAGTTTGGTTGGCCACAAAACACATACCTCTAAAAGGAACGCAGACCTTTAACCCTAGATATTTGGGACCTTACACTATTAAGGCCATTATCAACCCTGCTAGTATGCGAAGTCACCCCGTCTTCCATGTGTCACTTCTGAGGCCAGTACAACCTGGGACAAGACTAACCAAGCCACCTGACCATGTTCATGCACCTCGGTTGGTGAGAAGATTCCACCAGAATTTCCCAGACAAACCAAGACCAAGGGGAAGAACGACTTTAGGAGGGGCCTTGGGGGTGGGGGGGGAGTGCTGTCATGGTGCCTACCCCCGGGCATCCAGACCAAGTCCATCAACCCCGGAAGCAGGCATCATGTTACCTAGAGAAAGCCCAGTAACCCTTGTTAGGGGCTATCTGGGTACAGTCCTGGCGCCTATGGCGCCCGGCTCATATGGGGCATCAGTCCTGGCACCATAGGCGCCAGGCTCATATGTTAAAACGTACCTGATGCAGACCATGCTGCAAGGGATCCGAGCCCATGTGAGGCCTGGAAGGGACTACTTTACCTTAGGGACTATTTTGTTACTCGGTGGTGGTTGTGGAGGAATACTTACCTGGGACTACTTTGGGGGCTATTTAAACCACGCCCGAAGAGCAGCACACGCTTTGCGTTATTCTGAATCCTGCAGTGTAACGCTCACCGTGCTTGCAGTCAGCATCCAGCCTCCTGCCACGGCCACCTCGAGTCCAGAGCGCCTAGAAAGAAAGGAAAGAAGAAGAAAGGTTAGGACAAGAACATTACTGGATTTCTTACCTGATTCTGGATTCATCGCACCTTCGAACCAGAAACAGACTTTATTTTAAACGCATCGCATCGCCAGCAGCAGCGCCGTGCCATACTCACCTTTCCTCGCAGCATCTCTACGATCCGGCGCTGTCTCCATCAATATGTTGCCGCATTCCAGCACCTAATGGGGACAAGAAAACAACAAGGTGAGCCGAGGGAACAAACAAGGACAATCTCTTTGCCACCATATACTTACCTGATTTTACCGCCGGAGGTATTATTCACCAGCACGCCAAATCTTCCTACGCCGCACCTGTAAGAAAAGAGAAAGCAGCGAGTTAAACCTTGGCATCATTTACCGGACAGTGTTGGATAACACAGACTCTTACCTGAACGCTTTCAGCTGCCACAAGACGATCTTCTTTTGGGTCGAACCTGCAAGATAAACAAAGGAATTGGACAAGAGTGATTATTCAGACATTTTTGAACTCGTAAGAACTATATACTTACGGCCCTTCGCCAGGAGGTTTGGAGCCAAGATTTGTCTAGAACTCTTCCAATATCCTCAAGCCAGTGAAGTAACTGGCCATCAACGTGCCCCTGCGTTCCTCGCAGGATGGAGAGCTCATCATTCAAAACTATAAGGTGAGCTTTGTGAAAGGGAATATCAGAGGTGATAAATGGGGACGCAGTGAGGTGCTATTACTCAAATCCACGGGTGGCTAATTCCCTTTCTCCGCCTTTAGGAGACTACTTCTACGGGTCCAGCAGACGAAGCTAGGTGGCCCAGTCCAGTCAGTCATCTCTGCACTACGCATCACGTTGGTGGAGACAGTGGCTGTCCAGTTCCACTCGACACCCCTGTGGGAACCAGGTGAGCGAAACAGGAATGGGCAATTACCGGGTCAGCCGGGGCTGTAATGTCTCGGTAATTGCCCATTCCCGGGCACCGGAAAAAAATGATTCCGGCGGCAGCCATGTCGGTTTCACCGGCACGGCTACCGCCGGTCTCATAATGAAGCCCATTGTAAACATTTATGAATGCCGTACAGATCCAAATGAAGTTATGAATATTTCTGAGAGTAATGAAGCATTTCCGAATGCCACACAGAGCTAAAGCAAGTAATGAGCATGATTGAATGGAATGAAAGCAAGGCGGTACAAGTGGAAATTAGCATTGAGTTAACTGGTTGAAATACAAGTGTTAAACACAAGGAAAAAAGGATCCTGTAGCAATGTACATCAATTAATTCAAAACAATCTTCAGTTTGTGTAGAAAGTATCTTTACTGTAGTTTGCATAATTTTTCAAAACAAGACAGACAGTGCATCAGTCATCTGATAAAAACCGCCAACCTGGTTACAAAACAAGATTTCGAATGTTGGCATACCAAAGAAAACACACCAAAAACACTACTTCCACACCTCTCATTCATACCACATACACAAACTTAACTACGAACGCAATAGAATTCAAAATTAAACAAAACAAACTGTCATGCGCCGCCCTTGGAAGTGTTGGCAGCAGTGGAAGTACTTGTAACATGGTGCTTCGGTTTGTTGTTTTTCGTCTGCCCAGGTAACATCGACGAAGTTCCCGGCAGCTCCGCAATCTAACATGGCGAGGACTTTCAGGGTAGGACCAGGAGGGATTGTGAAGGTAATCGGGAAAACCATCAGTTGGTTATCTTCTTAATCTATTGGTTGGGTACTGTTGCAGGGGTTTGAATTGCCGTTAACTCCCCTGCGTAGGAATGGGGCAGAGTGTTTCCCTGGCGTCTAGGAGGCACTTCAGGGCAATTTCTCAGTATGTTTTTCAATGATCCGCAATACATACATAGATTCATCTCTCTGCGCCTCTTCCGCTCTTCAGGTGTCAATGGTCCTCTCGCTGCGCCGATCTGCATAGGTTTATCTATAGCCACCCTTACTTTAGGAGTCGAAGGTAAGTTCAGCAAAGGAGGCAAACTACGACATCCCCTCTTCTCTTGACGTCTCTCTATCAGTCTGAATTCTATCTGCAGGGCTCATGTAACAAGCTCTTGGAAAGTATTACGTCGAGCAATCCGGGCTAGCTCGTCTTTTATCTTTTCATGGAGCTCTCTTCGAAAAATAGTCTGCTGAGCCGAATCGGGCCAACCCGTGTTAACAGACAGTGTTTGGTAATGTGTGCCATAAGACTGCACATCTTGAGTACCCTGTTGTATGTCCAACATACCCTCATAAAATGAGTACTGAACTTCTGGGTGCTCAAACCGAACCTTGAAATTTTGTATAAATAGGTCAAAGTCATTCACTGAAGGATCCGAGTTGGTGACCAGTGGGGTAGCCCACGCCAGAGCACTCCCAACCAGATTGGAGACCATAAAGCCTACTCTAGCTCGACCTGTTTCATAGGTCTTGGGTCGGAAAGTGAAGTAAATCGAGCAGGCATCCAGAAACTCCTTCAACTGCTTGGGGTTGCCATCATACTTGCCAAACAGAAATGGCATGGGCAGAAGATCCCCTCTGTTATCATCTCTGATTACCACTTGCTGACGGAGGGCTGTGTTTTCTGAATGTAGATTCTGTACCACCAGCGTCAGCCCCTGGATGGCATTGCACAGTTCTTGGTATTGCTCCAAGGAGGCCATTTGTAAACGTTGGCATTGTATACTGTCAAGCCCTGTGGATCCCTCCTGTGCTTCCTCCTCACCTGTGTATTCTATGGAACTTTCCTGGGCTTCGGATTCCTTCTTCCGGCATGGTTTTTGAGGTTCGTTAGGTGTTTTCTCCTTCTTCTGATTAAGGTCAGTGCGAGCTCTCTCAGAGGCCACATTGGCCTGACAAGTCACCCAAGACTAGGGGAACTCTGAGGAGCAAGCTCCCAAAATCAGGGAAAAAGCCTCTGTGGCACAAAAAACACTGGATGTAGAAATGTTCCGGATAACCTGTATAGAGTTTGTATGTGGACCACAATCCTCTCTTCCTGATGTAGATAAGTGCCCAGATAGAGCGGAAGATGAATGGATTACAAAATTGTAGTCTTCCAGATTCAACAGCAAGAATTCCTCCTGTCTCCATGATGCAATGGATCTCTCAGACCGATACCTTAGTACTTCAAATTGAGGAATGTATCCTTTCTAACAAGATATACAGATAAGGAAAATATATATCTGGTGTGCATGAAAGACAAGACGTGCTCAGTAGAAAGGATTCACCTGAGGATAAAAGCAATAGAAGTCGTATTTAAGAAAGGTAAGAAAAAGAGAACGAGAATCGTCGGAACAAAGCTAGAGTGAAACTGAACAGGGCGCAGTAAGAGGAGGTAGCTGACTCCCTAGAAATACAGAGAGCAACTACAAGGATAGTCAGAATCCGTAATAAACAAACGCGCGGGAGCACAAAATGACTTGGAAGTTAGTAACAGAACACTGGATAGATGCAGAAAGGAAAGCCGCAAGGGAACGGGAAGGAATGCCACAAGGATGCAGTAAGGAAAGCCGCAAGGGTGCGGGGAGGAAAGCCGCGAGTTACAGAAATATTGTAATAGATATGAAAGACCAAAGAGTGACGATAAGCAAAGGATAAAGCCAGCAGAGAACCGGAAAAGAAACGCAAGCGCTAACAGGCAAAAGAAAGCTACAACTCTTGTAAAACAGAGCTCTGGCAGCGTATTCCCAGTAGACGGATACAACGCAAGGAAGCTAAGTGCCCCCCCATCAATATAGTAGTGGTGGCCATCTTGGTGGAACACTAGACCGTTAGAACAACAACCCGAAGCACCATGTTACAAGTACTTCCACTGCTGTCAACACTTCCAAGGGTGGCACATGACAATATCGCGCTCATACACAAGTGTTTCAGAGCGCGACAGTCGAGTGGTACAAAGCACTGTGTAGTGGTCGCTCGTTGGATATTGCAGATATAGACACAGAGAAGGGACTACAGTGTCGCAGACTGCAACTAGAACGATGCTGGCCAAAATAGTAGTGTGGATATTATAGCGGCCATCTTGGTTGAAAGAAAGGAGCGAGCGAGACTTAATGGCTCCCTACTTGAATTATAAAAGCTAATTGAGTAGCAAAGGCCACTGTAAATCCTCATTCAGTCCGTTAATGTGTGTTTGTAACCAGTGTATCCACCTTAGTTCCAATTGTTGTAATCTGTTGGCAATCAAAAACGTGCAATTATCGTGCTCTATTTGGTTGATTACTGTCGAAGTGATGTCACTGGCAGTGTGCTGGGCTTCCATGAAATGTGAGACTAGTGGTGCTAGCTCAGTTTTTGTGCAAATCCGAGATCAATGCTCATTAATTCGCATGACCACTTTCCTGGTTGTCATTCCTATGTCTAATAGGTTACACAGGCATTTGATGCCGTACACCACATTCCGACTTTGGCAATTGATGAATTTACGTATTTTCCCATACAAAATTATGATATGTGAACACCATGGTCTGTGAGGTAAATTGACAGACACTGCAATTTCCATGAGGGCGGTGACCTAACATGTGAAATACAAGTGTTGGCAAAGCAAATAGAAGTCCAGGAAGGGCACGAGAAGAGAAACAAGTATTGACACAAAGTTTTAAAGATATTGCACGTTAAGAAGAAACCTGTATTGGCAAGAGCCAAAAGAGTAAAGAAAGTGTAACAAAGTGAATGGTGGGCAAACTAGCCACAGCAAAGTGTTGGAAGGGTATATCTTCACTGTCAAGGGAAAGCAGTGGACAATTGTTAATGAAAAGCTGATGAGCAAGGGTATCAGTTGCGTGACCTATGATGGGTGGACCGTGTGGTCTGACTACTGCCCCTAGACCAAGTGGCCCTTTTGGAAAAAGCAAATGAAAGTAACTATAAGGAAGCCTGTGTTTTGCTACAGTTGCTCAAGTGATTTTGAAATCAAGAGACAGAACTATTTTGGTGAACCAGTAAAGAGTACTGATGACAAGAGAGTTGGGAAGTGTCTCAAAGAATCGTGTTATTTTTGAAAAGTTGAACTCTTTTGTTTGAAAGCTGGAAGACTTGAACTCTGACGTAAGGGAACCTTGATACTTTGTTGTACTTGGGGAGGGGAAGCCGATTACAATCTAAGAGCTGGAAGAAGCTCAGAACTTTGTTTTGAACACTATTCATTTTGAGGCTGACATCCTTACAGATTGTATTTAATTGTGAGGGCAAGTATAGTTTTTGGACAAGGACTGACTTTTGATTTCGACTTCCTGACGCAGACTATCCTTAATTTTCTTTAGTTAGGGACATCCTACTTTAGTATAGGGCAAGTTAGTCCTTACTCCATTCTGAAGCATTTTGTAATAAAACAGACAAGGAACATTGGAAAAGCCCCTGACCCCCCTTCTGACCTACCTCCCCAACACCGACCCACCCCCCTTCCCCATGTCCAGTTCAAAGTGTTCGACAAAGGAGGCTCGTAATGCTCACTCCGTTTCCTGTGCCTTAGAGGCGATGCGATAGGTGACCAACTCGCCGACTGGCTTGGTGCAGCCGTTCCCCGGGCCGTGGGACACCCGGTTTATTGCTGTTCCTGTCGGGGCCATTAGCACCCTTCTCAGTTCGGGGGCTTACACTTGAAGTCAATGCACATCCCAACCCCAAGTTTGTTGTACCCCATACCAGTTTGTGAGGAATGAGCTTGTGTCTTTATTCACCATGGCAGTCAGTTTGTCCATCAAAAACATGTTTTTCCCCTTTTTCATCCACTCTTTCTTGGAGGGGGTTTCCAGGCTCTTCCATTTCTGAGCGAGGGCCACTCTGCCCGCCCTCAGCATCCTTGGGTAACGGTATAGTTCCGCTTCCTCTGGGGGGAGTCCCAGCAACATGGTCAGGGGATTATGTGGTAGGAGTTCCTCTGTTACTCCCGCTATCCAGCCCCTCACTGACCCCCAGTAGGCCTGGACCTTCGGGCAATGCCACCACATGTGGCCTCTGGGGCCTGTCTGGCCATATCCCCTAGGGCACCTTGGTGACACCCCCGGAAACATCTTTGACAGTTTTGCTGGGTCTCTGTGCCACCCCTGCAGAATTTTAAAGTTATGTTCCATGTCCGAGGTGAATAGGTTCCCATGAAACGCTATTTTGAAAATTCTGGCCCAGGCGTCCTCTGAGATCACTTCGCCTGCCAGGTTGTTCCAGAACGTGTGGAAGCTCCTCCTACCCTGAAGGTCGTAAGTATTTAGGATTGTGTACATACTGTACACTGCACCCTTTCTGGAGGTCGCCGAGTCAAGGAGCTTCTCGAAGGGGGTCAGTTGTCTCCTCAGGTTTGGCCCCCATGACTGATCGCAGAGGATGCCCTTAAGGCGGAAATGGAAAGCGATCCACCCCCCAGAGTTTCCCTCAGGACTTCATAGGATAGAAGTTCGCTCTCCCTGAACATCTGGCCTGCCCATTCCAGTCCCATATCCGACCATTGCTGGGAATGCCGGAACCCCCTGCCCCCCAGTTTGAGGGGGTGGCCCCATAGGGAGGTCATCTGAGACGGCCATGAGGTTAGGTGTGTTGTCCAGGGGCCCTCCTTCCAGATGTCCCAGAGAACTCCTAGGGTCGGGTGGGTCCTCACATGCTTCGGGATTGTCTTGCACGGGGCCCACAAGAGATCCCGGACCTCTAAATATGTCCAGTACGTTCCCAGGCCCTCTTTCGTATGTTCTATGAGGACGCACAATTGGGCAGCATAGAAATATAGATGAAAGTCTGGCAGCCCAAATCCCCCCTCCTCCCTCGGTAGAGTCAGGGTGGTTCTCCCGGTTCTCAAGGTCTTCCCCTGCCACACAAAGTCCCGGACCCCCTTTTGTAGGTCCTTGAAAGTTTGAGCGGGGACACTGGTTGGGAGCACTGTGAAGAGGTACAGAAGCCGTGGTAATAAGTTCATCTTTACTGCCATCATCCGGCCGTACCACGAGAAAATCATCTTGCCCCACCTCCTCAAGTCAGATGTGATCTCTGCCATTATGGGGTCATAGTTGGTGGGTCCTAGTTTCGATAAGTCCCTAGTTAGAAGGACACCCAGGTATCTTATGGCGTCTGTCCCCACAGCAATCCCATGAAACCTGCTCAGGGGGTCTAATACCGGGTCCACTGGTCTCATTGGGAGCAGGACAGATTTAGCCGTGTTAATTTCCAGGCCCGAGAAGCGCCCGAAAGTGTCCACCAGGGCCAGGAGGGGGGGATCGAGGAGCCAGGGTCCACCAAATAAGCCAAGATGTCATCCACAAACAGGGAAAGCTTAAATTCCACCTCCCCCTTCTAATACCCTTGATGTCTGGGTGAGATCTAATAGCTATGGCTAGTGCCTCCATCGTAAGGACATACATTAGGGGGGAGAGCGGACAGCCCTGTCTTGTCCCCCAGGAGAGGGGAAATGATTCGGACAGCGACCCGTTCACCTGAACCCTTGCCGTGGGGGCTCTGTAGAGGGCGGCCAACCAACTCATAATGTGTGTCCCGAAGCCCATTCTCTGGAGAAGGAGTTCCATGTACCTCCACTCGACCCTGTCGAAGGCCTTCTCCGAGTCTAGCGAGAGGACACACGCGTTAAGCTCTGATGTTTGGGCAAAGTGGAACAGGTCTAATGTTTTACGAATGTTATCCGACCCTTGTCTGCCCCTGATGAAGCCCACCTGATCCCCATGGACTAGCTTCAGCATAATCCCCTCCATCCGGCTCCCCACCACCTTGGCCAAGATCTTGACATCAATGTTTAACAATGATATGGGCCGATACGAGGCACACTCTGCTGGATCCTTTCCTTCCTTGGGTAAAACAGCTATTATGGCCCCCATCATTGAGTCGGGGAGGGAGCCCCCCTCCAGCACAGCGTTGAAAACTCTCACTAGGCAAGGGATCAGGGAGGAACGAAATCTCTTTTAGAAATAAACTGAAAAGCTGTCTTCCCCGGGGGAGGTTCCCACCTTCATTCCACGGATCACCTTATCCACCTCCTCCTCCGTGACCGGGCACTCCAACCCCTCTGACATCTCTCTCGACAGGGACGGGATTTGTATGGAATTCAGGAAGTCCTCTATCTGGGAATCGCCCCCGTTATATTCAGATGAGTATAGTGACTCGTAGTATTGGCGAAAGGCCTCTCCTATGTGGGGAGAGTCGCAGCCAAGGGACCCCTGGCCGTCACTTACCTCCTTCACCCTTCTGCTTCTCTGGACCTCCCTCAACTTCCAGGCCAAGATACTATCCGCTTTGTCCCCCTTGTCATAGTATTTTTGTTTTACCATTTGGAGGCTCCTCTCCGTTTTGTGTAGTAGTAGGTCTTTTAGCTGGAGCCTGTAGTCCTCCAGTGCAGCCACCCGGTCGCTCCCTAAGGCATGTTCCGGTAAGCCCCCCGGTTGGAGACGGGCTATTTTCTCCCGCAGGGTTTTTTCCTGGGCCTCTCTCTCCCTTTTCTTCTGGGCTCCCATTTTTATAAGTACTTTTTATAAGTACTCCTCTTAGGGTTGCCTTGAAGGCGTCCAAAAGCGTGTGCGTGCCCACCTCCCCGTTATTATTGAGTTCGAAGAATTCCGTTATAGCGTCCTGGACAGCTTCGGCGTGGGCCTCATCTCTCAGTAGGGCGTCATTACATTTCCAGCGACCCTTGCGTTCCCTACACCAGCCGACCGCTAAGGCGACTCGGACCAAGTCATGGTCTGACCAAGGGACCGGGTCTATCCTGTAGCCTGCGACATATGGGCGAAGGATCTCATCCACCAGTATATAATCTATCCTAGAGAACGCGTTGTGGATTGTGGAGTAGTAAGAAAAGGAGGGAACACCTGTTCGGGGGGTCGGGATTGTGTCTACCAGGCCCAAGCACTCATTCGTCCTCTGAAAGCTTCGAGCCAAGGCTTCGTCTGCGGGTCTAGGTTTTGGGGGCCTATCCGCTTTCTGTCCCTGGATGGGTCCAGGACCATATTGAAATCTCCTCCCACCACCAAGGGACCCTGCACAAACAGTTTGAGCCTGTCCCTTACTCCTTCCCAGAATAGGGCTTGACCTTCATTCGGGCCATACACTACCGCCAAGGTTAGGGGAGAGCCCTGTAAGGAACCACGCACCAACAGGTAATGGCCCTCGGGATCCTTCAGGACTGACTCTTTCTCGAAACCTACGCCCCTAGCTACCAGGATGGCCACCCCTCTTTTCTTTGCCCTATGGGATGCGTGAAAAACCTCCTCGAATCCTCCCCCTCGCATTTTGGGCACTTTCCCCCCACCCAGTTTGTTTCTTGCACAAAGAGCAAGTCTAGTTTCGCCCTCCTAAATTCCCTACAGATCAGGGACCTTTTCGTGGGGGTGTTCAGACCCCGCACATTCAGGGTACCCACTCAAAGGGCCAGTCTATGGTCTATGTTTCCCTCTCTAGTGGTCAGCACCGTCGCATCGTTACTCTCTCCCTGCCTCCACTGTTTCCTCGTTTGGACACTTTTAGAACGTTTCCCCAACTGTCCCCCCAACTTCCTCCCAAACAAACAAACCCCAATTAATTTGTGAATCCCCACCCCCCTCCCCGGCTTCCAGCCAGTTAGTTCCGCCATTTCTGGCATTTTGGCCGGACCACCAGCCTGTCCCCTTCGGCCAGGCGTTGTTTGCAAAGCTCGATTACGTGAGCCCCCACCCCCAGCTTCGTCCCCTCGGTCCACCCCACATTGATCGCTTTTCAGAGGGACTCTAAGTTTGACTTAACCCCGGATTCTTCGGGTCCCGATCTATGAATGGTCAGGACTTTCCCGTGCCTCTGTGGTCATCTACTCCCCTAGGCCGGATTTCCAGCCTACCTTCTCCTGCCAGGACCTCAGTATATTGTTTCCGCTCCCCCCATAGTTGTGCCCCTTCAATTGCCCCCATTGTACTTGCTGTTCATGGGGAAACTGTCCTCGGTGCGTCCTTCATGTCTTCCTTTTCCGCTCCACTGCAGACCCGGGAGCCCTGGTCATCAACCCTCCGAGTCGATATGCTCCTCCTCCATTGCAGATGGCGGGGTGTTCAATTTTCTGAATTTCCTCGAACTGGTTTTCCTCCTCCTGGCACCCGACTGACCGGGGGTGCCCCTACCAAGTGCTTCTGGGCCTACTGGGCCCCTCCAGGGTGTAGGCTCCACCACATAATCCTGGATGGCTCCTTTTATGTCCTCCTCTGTAACCAGCATTGTTCTTTGGCCCAGGTATTCGAAGACCAGGAAGAAGGGATATCCCCATCTGTAGCGCACTCCCTTCTCCTTCAGTAGTTGTGTTAGGGGGCGGCACATTCTGCGTTTGGCTAAGGTATAGGCGGAGAGGTCCTGAAAAATGGTGATCTGGCCGTTATTGTAAGTAATCACCCCCGCCTTCCTCGCTTCTTCCAGGACTTTAGTTTTTTCGATATAGTAGTGGAACCAAACCAGTACCGATCTGGGGCTCCCTGCCCTTCCCCCTGCCCTGTGCACCCGGTCGAACGTGGGTTCAGTAGTCATTTCCTCTGCAAACAGTAGAGTAATAATGTCCTTCACGACTCGGGTCAAATCTCTCTCCGTCTCGCCATCCGATTCCGGAACCCCAAAAAATCTAAGGTTGTTCCTCCTTTCCGTGTTTTCATAGTCATCCATCTGCCTGGCTCTTTCCTCGTCCCTCTTCTCCGAGGGTGCTAGTCGCATACCGAGTTGAACCTCCTGGGAAGCCGAGGAAAATTGGTTAGTTTCCACTCTAGTCTGTCCTCGACTTTGTCCATCCTTTGGTCCATCTTTTCGAACTTCTGGGCGATGTCAGATCGCATTTCCCTGATCTCCTGGAGGATGGAGGCGAAGCCCCTCTCCATCGGCAACGCGGACTGTGTCGAGGCCTCCGGGTGAGCCATGTCCCCGGTGCGAGAAGGGCCACTGGTGTTGTTCTCCGTCTCCCTGTAGCAGAAAGCCTGCAGAGTCTCTTGCCAGCTCATATAGTCGTACTGTGCAACCACCGCAGGGTCTGCCTCGGGCTGGGGGCCCACAGGGGGCTACCACCCTGCCCTGTAGGAACCTGGATGGAGCGTCTCGGGTGAGCTTATGAATGGTATGCGCTCCTCTGTGGGCGGGGGGGGCAGCCTTCAGGCAGGCACTCGCCCGACCAACTCTGGATGGGGGCCTCTCACCTTGGTCTCGCCTCGGTACTGGTGATGTTTCTCCGGGCGTGTGAGTCGCTGTTGCCGTTCCACTACCTCTGACCAAAGCCTTTCGTCGCCAGGCGGGCACACGCCCTGGGGCCAAGCCCAGGGGCCTCCACCTGCTGGAGTTGGATGCGGATGTGCACTGTCCCTTCACTTGTCTTCGGGACGGGAGCGGCCACTGAGACCCTGGAGCCCTCACGGAAGAGGGGGGGGCACACTTCCCCTTCAACTACCGGATTGCCGTGGTCCGTTGGTGTTGTGGGGGCCTTCCGCGGGGTGATGCGGTCGTTGACGGCCCTGCACCGGGGCAGGACCGCGGCTGCAGGGATGAGGCGGCGCCGCTTCGACCCGTCCGTGGTGTGGTGCGTTGCGGGGGGCCCTCGTTCCCGATGTCGCCTGTCCTCTTGTGCCGCCTCCGGAGGGCAACAGGCCCCGATGCCTCGGCTGCCCGGCTTCCGGCGGTGGGTGGATGAGAGGGGGCCGGGCCCTTCGCCTGGACTTCCTCACCTCGGCGGGCCGCTCCTCCTTTACCAGCGCCGGGGCAGACGCGCGCCCCGCCGTTCCTCCGTCACCGCTCGTAAACCGGCTTCCCGGGGTCCTGGAGCTTTGCTCTTTTGCCCGGATGCGTCACGGGGGGGGTCACTGGCGCGGTCCCGTCGAGTGAAACTGCCTTGGGGGATCCAGGGGGGCTCACTCCCCTGAAAAGGTCCAGCCTCGGCGGGAACCCAGCGATCAGGCAGCCATTACCTGTGTGCCCCCTGGTGGCCTCCATTCTGACATTTAAGTTAAAACAAAGTTTATTAAGAAAACTTGAACCTGTTGTCTGTGTGTGACTCATGATGCCTTCATAGTGTCCTCGGTCCATGCGCAGTTATCAGACCACACGGTGCACCCATTACAAATTACGTAACTGATTCACCTGATTTGCTTCTGATTGCACGTGGGAACAAGCTACTTCGATACATGCCCCTACTCTACTCCAACATTTTCATAGAACACATCTCTGGAAACCTGGTCCCTTGCCCTCACGAGGCAGCATACTGTAATGAAACAAGTTCTGACCTGGTCATTATGGCAAAGGTGGAAACATGCCTCTGTTTGCCTGGTAAAACCCATTCCAAGATGGCACCCTTATGGGCCTTAGAGAAGTACTAGAGTTGGAGGTCTAGTCGTTTTCAAGACGGCAGATGCCAGTCTCCAGCAATCCAGCTACCAAACTCATTTAAAGAAGTTCTCCGAGCAGGTTGGGTGTGTTGCTTCTTCTTTGGCACTGACACTCCCGAGTACTGCTATTCTTCTTGCCTTCCCAGATAACGTTCTCACCCAGCTGATGCCCACGCCTTTCTCTCCTTCTCAGTGGCATCTGCGCTCTGAGTATACGCAGCGTTCTGCATTTCCTTGCATCTTTCCTTGTCCACTGTCTCATCCTGTGTGTTGCCTTCTGTCCCTCGCTCAGTCTCTTCTATTCTGCTATTGCGCATTACAGTTCCTCACTCCTTCTCTTATGGTTGGATATCTTACTCCTTGGCTACCTATAGCTACCATCAGCATTGTTTGTTCTCCTCCTCGAGCCTCCTATGCTGCTACTGCGGTGCATGCCGCCCTGTCACCACACTTCTGACTCATTGCCAACAAGATGACACCTACTGCTCAACTGGTTTTTCTTCCCATGGAGGGTTTCCCATTGAGTACACAACCCCCTGTTCATTCCAGGGGTTGGATACCTACTGGGATTCCTTCCTATTCATCCACACTCACCTATCAATATTCTACCGTGTCGCAGGTCAGTGCAAAACCACATCCTTGACAATTCCATCCTCTATATGAGAAGAACAATTTTCCTAAGAGAGAAAAATGATGCAACACTTAGTTAGAGGTTTTGGCGATTAAGTGAGCCATAACTTACCTCAAATGCTATCTGACTGGCAGAAAATTCAGACTTGTCACCGACCATGCCTCATGTCAGGTTTTGTTCTCACCTTCTTTGTCTTGGTAGCAGTGCCCGGGTCTTCCTTCTTAGACTTTCCTTGGCAAGAAGAGGTAAGGCCGATCACTCATGGCCACCACTGCGCCGACCCAAGTAAACTGGAGGGCATGGGGGCGGCCCGGAGAGCTGGGTCGCAGTAGCGAAAAAACCCTCTTGCATAGAGGGAAAAACCCTGAAGTCCAATTTTGCAGTAAGTCTTGGAAATCTCTGGACTGGAACTAACTAGTAGAATCCCAGAGCTGAGTCTCAGAGAACACATATAACAATAGAAGAATGTCCCACAGTTCACCAGGTATTCCTATTGCCGAGCCGTAGTACAGTGCCCCCAATAATACACAGAAGATCCTTGAGAATGTAAGAGGACACGGAAACAGAGACAGGACTGAGAAAGGAGCGAACACAAGTTGAACCCAGATAGGCTCACAAACCCCGTGAAATGGGAACAAAGAAAGAGAATACCAGCATAGATAGGAAGAATGGCTTTGAACGAGCAAAAGGAAAACTTATGAGCGTTCCGCAATGAGAAATAACAGTTGCAACGCGAAGCTCTCCGGCTACTTGTTGCTGATGTGACAACACGTCGGGGCCCAGGCACACGTGATGACATGCACACCGTGCAACGGCGTTTAGCCATCTTGGAGTGGGCCTTCCAGCCCCAACGTTTCCATAGAGACTGAAGCTTGTGGAGCTGCCACAGAGTTTGTAATCTCTGATGGTAATGCAAAGGCATTGCACCCCATTAACATGGATAAGCCTCTGCAAAGACACTAATGCAAGAGTCAGGCGCTGGTTCTTAAATTTACAGCCCTATTGTTTTACAGTGGAACACAGGAAAGGAAGTGAAAAGTGTGACATGGACTTCCTTTCCAGGTTTCCAATAGGTGCTGTGAAAACCAGTGACATTAGGGGAAGGGTATGTGATGAATCCAATGGAGTCATCACGGATTCGTGGGCAGTGATCGCCTCCTATGTGGCCAGGAGACGGCAGCCGCTACCTGATCCTAACCCTCGTGGAGGCTTCATGAGAGAGGATCACATGGGAGGACAACTACCGGGAAGGTGTCATGACTTCATTGGACGAGATGCAGTATCTCCCCCTTTCCCACGAGGAAGACTCTCTAATTCCCAAGGCCCTAATGGCCTATTGTTAGCCGCATGTTCCTGCCTGTGGAGGAAATAATGAAACCTAGTCTTCATATTTTTCTGGTCAAAGGCCCACCTATGACATAAACACACAGAGCTCCAACACAATGCCTTTTGTTTCTGTGGTACCTTTGTGTAAAAACATTGAAAAGGTCTATTTAAACACGATATGTCCAATGACACCTATGGACTTCAACTCCCAGAATCCCTCAAGTACTGAGACGAGGAAGATGAAGTATGAACAAGGTGACAAGCAAAACATGCCGTCTAGTTGTTTTTCCATATCACCTGTGCATGGGTCATTTACACATGGCAAACCCGTTACTCGGAGAGGCAGCGCAGGAGAAGACATTGGCTCCTTTGTGGAGGCTCAGGAACGTGAAGATCATGTACGGGTGTGGCAGAGCAGAGAATGCCGGCAAGTCAGAGGGAGAAACGCTGTGTGAGATACAGAGTGCCTTGGAGACGCTGGGAGCCTGAGCAAGGTCCTGGGCGCTTGGCCGACTGCATCTCACTCTGGAAAAACACCTCCTCTTCAGAGAATAAAACCAACCCAGCAAATATCACTGCCAAATACAAAAGTGAGATCATCCGCACCAAAAGAGAGACCTTCAATGATAGAATAAACCAAGCAGGCTCCAGCACTAAAGAATTGTTCAACATTTTGAGAGAGTTGGAGAATCCTAACCCACCCTCGGACACCTGCCTAAAAGATCAACCCTGGTGCACTAGCATCCAAAACACACCAACAAAATTGTAGGCCTCCAGACCAAAATAGCCGACAAATGGCACCAACTAACCACCCGCGGTCCAACTACACTAATACCTACTGCCTCTTCGCACCAACTTTCAGGCTTTAAATTCACCAACGTATCAGTACCTGAGGTACAAAAAATCATAGTCTCACTGAAACCATCTAACTGCCAGGGTGACAGTTGTCCAGCACAAATCATAAAAGATGCGGCCAGAGACCTGGCCCCATTCATTACCAAATTAATCAACTCATCATTCTCTAGCAACTCCGTACCTTGCAACCTGAAGGAATCATGGGTACTCCCATTACTTAAGAAACAAACACTAGACCCGTCAATAACCACAAATTACAGACCGATCACAACGGTCCCTTTCCTATTAAAAATCCTAGATAACATTGCATATTTGCAAATCCATGACTATCTAGAGCAAACAAACTGTTAGGAACATGACAATCTGGCTTCAGACCTCAACATGGAACGGAAGCTGGCCTTGTTGACCTCAAAAGCCAGATTGACGAATTAAAAAATAAAGGTAAAGTGGCCATCCTACTCCTCCTTGACCTGTCGGCGGCATTTGACCTGGTCGACCACAAGGTACTCTGTGATCACCTCACCACGGCAGCTCAGTTCTCGAGTACTGCCATCACATCGATTCAATCGTTCCTCAATAACAGGACCATGCGTGTCTTCTCATCCTCTGCAGCAGCTGACCCTATCCCCATCAACTGCGGCGTGCCCCAAGACTCATGTGTCTCACCCACTTTGTATAATATTTTTACAAACCCACTGTTTGATAAACTGGACCTTCTGGGTGTCACCTACACCAACTACGCAGATGACACCCAGATACTCCTACCCTTGTCAGGCATCTATGACACAGACGTATCTCGGATAAACGAAATCTACACCATCATTCATACATGGATGGCCCTTAATGGCCTCAGCCTGAATGATGACAAGACTGAAATCCTTCTGGTTGGTTCATCTACCAACTTAACTAAACTCAGCCCAAACTGCACCAGTATAAGCATAGATGCGAACAACATACCCATCGCCAAAGATGTAAAAACCCTAGGTTTTTACCTCGACGCCAACTCCAATCCAACCAAACAAGTGAACATGACTGCCTCAGCCACTGCCTACACATGCAGGCTGATCAGGGCATGCAGACCCCTATTGTCATCCAACAGCTGCCTTATACTAGCCAGAGCACTCATACAGTCCAAACTGGACTACTGTAATGGTCTCTATCTAGGCGCCAATAAGTCCATACTCAACAAACTGCAGATACTGCAGAACAACGTGCTCAGATCCGCCTTAAATATACCTAGAAGAGAGCACATCTCAGCAACCATAAAACTCTTTAAATGGCTCTCCATACAAGAAAAGATCGACCTAAAAACTCTCTACCTTACCTTTAAAGCGCTAAACCACCTAGTCCCACCTTATCTCACTGATAAATTCACATTGAGATTGTCCACTCGTACTACGAGATCCACCAACACCTCCTGTCTAGTGGTACCTAGATACAACTTAAAAAGAGCAGGTGGTTCCATCTTCCCGGTCATGGCCTCCCAACTATGGAACACACTCCCATCGGACATCAAATCCATCCAAATATTTGAAGAATTCAGGAGTAGTGTCATCGCCTGGCTACTTAATAAGAATTAACCCGGTAAGATAGCTCAGCGGGTTGAGAGCTCGCTGCTGCGATCTGCAGGTCGCAGGTTCGAATCCGGCAAGACCAACTCAGCCTTTCATCCTTCCGAGGTCGATAAATGAGTACCAATTTCGGTTGGGTGATAGTGTATGTAAGTATGTGCTCTGTAAAGCGCTTTGGCTAAAGGTGCTATATAAATAACCTATCATTATCATTAACCCTATTTGTCTCTCAGCTATGCATCCTTGACTACTCTGCAAATGCACCCTCCTGTCCATGTATGTATGTATCTTCTCCTCGCTCATGACTGGAGTCATGCTTATACTACGTGTATTAACTGTATTCTTGCCTTGTACCATGTGTCATATGTACTATGCTTTTGAACTGTGACATGTAACTGTCTTCTTATTCACAAGCGCCCAGATACCCCTGGGTCAGGTGCGCTATACAAGTAAATAAACAAACAAACAAATAAGTGGCATTCTCCATTCTGGGACCTAAAAGGTAAACCTGCCTGCTTTGCATAATTGGCAAATGGCATTTTATCAATTTATATTGAAAAGTGAACAAACGGAGACCTGCAGGTAATTACGCCTGCTTTACACTTCATAGTGCAACTGACAAAAACGCCATGCCAGGGACAAATTTGCAGGTAAGTAAAAGGACTCACTGATTGTTTAAAGTGCTTAAAGTACACTGCTGCGCAATTCCTTCTGGATAGTGCAAATGGGGCTCCACTACATTCAAGTAAATTTGACACGCCCACACAAGGTCGCTGGTGGCAGCCGCTTCCCTACCCGAAATTACGATGACCGTTAGGCCCCTTCATCCCTGTCCCTGAAATTACGGTTTCGTTGAGCCGCTGCAGGCCTCCTATCTGTGACGTGCGAGTCATGGCATGCGCATGCGCGAGCCTCATTCTGGCGGTGAAGAATAAAGTGCGCCCGTGCCGGCAGTTGCCGCCGGGACGCTAACCGGCCAACACTGTGTCCCGTGTGTTCCTGTATGCGTGAGTGAGTGCACGAATGCATGCAGGCCAGCCCGAGGCACGGGCGGCCACACAACATCGTGGCGACGAGGCGGGATGCAAGCGGGGCATGGAGTAACACGCCGCCGAATGCTTTCATCATCATAACGCCGTACAGCGGTACGTTACGAACCCGGCGCGAACACAACGGAGGTGTTTTCACACTTGGTAGACAGCAGTAGCGGCCTGAAAAGGTGCTTGTGCGCTGCTTTTACCTGAAAATCCTCTCAGAACAATACATTTTGGAAAATCTGCAGTCTCCACCAGACAGGAGGACTGCACCTGAACTAGCTGCCACCACACAAGGGGCAGCTGGTAGAAAATACAGGCACAAGGGAAGACCCTCGTCAACTTGGAGGTTCAAGGACTGCGCAGTGATCCAAGGTACGTCCACTAGTCACCTAAGTCAGGTTTGCGGCCTTGAATCCACCACGAGGTGCCTGTGCGACCTGCGAACATGGCAGATAGCGACGGCGAACTAGAAACAGAGAGAGTGGTGGTAAGGAGGCAACAAGGGGCGTAACTACCCATGCAAGAATTTGACACAACGGGCCCCCCTTCCAAACTAGGCCCGAGGTGGCTGTTGTGGATCAAGAAATTAGACATGTACTTTACTGCGACGGGGGAAACCAACGACGACGCAAAGAGAGCCACCCTTTTGTATTCGGCGGGCATGGATGTATTCCGCATCTATGAGTCCCTGAATCTACAGGTAACCACCTATGACGCCGTCAAAGCTGCTCTTGAGAACTACTTCATTCCGTTGTCCAAAGTGGACTACGAGAGATTCCTGTTTTGCAGTGAAAAGCAGCGGGAAGAGGAGTCACTCGACCAATTCTGCGCTCCCCTGCGTCAAATGGCTACAACTTGTCGGTGGGACAACGAGGAATCCATGATCCGGAATCAGGTCCTCCAAGGCTGTGGCTCAGGCAAGTTACGCAGGCAAGTTTTGAGGGAGCCGGGTTGGACTCTACAACAGATTTTGGACAGCGGCAGGACTTATGAGCTGGTGGAATCAAGGGCCGCCAAAATGGATGCAGCAGTGTGCCCAAGAAAATCGGAAGAGGCATTTGCCGTTGGGAAACAGGTGGCGTCGAAAGCTAAGTGGGGCCAAAGGCGCCAGGACACTGGGTCGGTGCAAGGGGCGATGTCTGTGTGCCAATACTGTGGATTTGACCTACCACACTCTGAAGAATGTCCGGCCAAGTCGAGAACATGCGGCAGATGCAACAGTCCTGGTCCTGCCCCGGTGACTGTACAGAGGGGCCCCGCCAGGGCGTTTGGCGGAAATTCAAGGAGACAAAGGAGCGTTGCCGTGCTAGAGCAGGAAATGCAGAGGCTCAACATGGCCGAGGAAGAAGAAGATGAGGAGCAGGAGGTGTTCTTCATTTCAAGCTTGGCCACGGGGGCGAAAAAGAAGAGGCAACCGAAGTGTGTTGTGGACATTCAAGGGGTGCCGACACAAGTACTGGTGGATACGGGAGCCTCGGTGTGTGTGCTGGCGTCCGATCACTACCAGTCCATACCGGGTCCACCGGCGCTGGACGTTTCAATGGCGAAAATATTCACGTTCGGCGGAGGTACACCGCTCCCTATCAAGGGCGTTTTCGTGGCGCCTGTGTCCAGAGGAGGCAAGACCATCAAAGCCCGTTTTTTTGTCACAGACGTGAGCCCTCACTCTCTACTCAGTTGTGCGGCTTCTGAGGCCCTCGACGTGGTGCATTTTGCGTGGGAAGTTTACCAAGTGGACATTGAGCAGTTACTGGGCAAATTCCCAGGTATTTTCAAAGGGGTGGGGAAATTGAAGGCTCCTCCGGTACGTCTGCACATAGATGACACCATCAGACCTACAGCGCTCAAGCATCGCAGAATCCCGTTTCACCTCCGAGAAAAGGTTGAAGAGGAGCTTTGTTCGCTTGTGCAGATGGACATCATCGAGAGGGTGGAAGGCCCTACGCCCTGGGTCTCGCCCATTGTGGTAGCCCCCAAGCCGAAGCAGCCTGGAGCGGTACGCATATGCGTAGATATGCGCCTCCCCAACGCTGCTATCAAGAGGGAGAGACACATCACACCCACTCTTGACGACATCATAGGGGAACTGCAGGGCGCAAGAGTGTTCTCGAAGTTAGATTTGCGAGCAGGCTACCATCAGCTCGAACTCCACCCAGACTCCAGATTTATTACGACGTTCACGACGCATGAAGGCCTATACCAGTTTAAGCGCCTGAGCTTCGGCATTTCATCTGCCGCCGAAGTCTTCCAGAACACCATCAGGAGGGCGCTGGCGGGCCTTAAAGGCGTTTTGAACATGAGTGATGACATTCTAGTGTTCGCAGAATCTGAGTCTGAGCACATGAAGAGGTTGGAGTGCACACTAAAGAGGTTGGATGATTTGGGACTCACCTTACATCACGAAAAATGCGAATTTTTCAAATTGGGTTCTTTGGATTCATCTTTCATGCCAGTGGTGTGTCACCGGATCCGGCGAAGATTAAGGACATTCGTGAGGCCGCTGCGCCCCAATCCCCTACCGAGGTGAGGAGTTTCTTGGGGATGGTAAATTACTGCGGGCGCTTCATCCGAGGGTTGGCCTCCTTGTCGGAACCCCTCAGGGCATTGACCAGGAACGAAGCCGTGTGGGCATGGGAGAGGAAGGAGCAAGAGGCCTTTCAGCTCCTCAAGAATGCCCTGTCGGATAGTGACACCATGGAGTATTTCAACCCATCAGTTGAATCTGAAATTGTTGTAGATGCTAGTCCCGTGGGTGTTGGTGCAGTACTACTACAGCCAGACAAAAGAGGGGACATGCGATCCATCGCTTACGCGAGCAAAGCACTCTCTGACACTGAGAGGCGCTACTCGCAAATTGAAAGAGAGGCTCTAGCTATCCTATGGGACTGTCGCCACTTTCGGCTTTACATTCTGGGCAAGCCCGTAGTGGTCGTAACTGATCACAAGCCGTTACTGCCCATCCTGGTGGGAGTGTCGTCCAAGCCGCCTCCCAGAATTGAGCGTTGGATGCTGGCCCTGATGGAGTATGGGGTGAGGCTCGTGTACAGGCCAGGAACCAACAACCCGGCGGACTACCTGTCGCGACACCCCAACAGGGTGAGTGGGGACATGAATGAGGAAGTGTCGGACTGCCAGGGACTACTCTGCCACGTCGTGGAAGGTGCATTGCCAGTGGCGCTGTCGAGACTCACCATCGCAACAGAGTCATCCAAGGATGAGGTGTCCCACATCATCAAGGCGGCAGTGAGGAGTGGTGACTGGAAAGCCGTGCTAAGGGACAACTCCAGGCGGCAGTTAGAAGCACAAAGGGACCTTCAGGCG
Organism: Ambystoma mexicanum; assembly: GCF_040938575.1. NCBI lineage: Eukaryota > Metazoa > Chordata > Amphibia > Caudata > Ambystomatidae > Ambystoma > Ambystoma mexicanum. Next base: position 1,084,651,833 of record NC_090925.1, read on the forward strand.
CTCTGGAAGGTGAAGGATGAGTTGTCTATTTCGGATGATGGACTGCTACTGATAGGGAGACAAATTGTGATCCCGCAAGCTCTGAGGAATCGCGTCCTGGAATTAGCACACATTGGGCACCAAGTGGTTGTCAAGACCAAAGCGAGGCTCCATCCAAAGGTGTGGTTCCCTGATCTTGAAGGGATGGTTGAGCGCTTTGTGGGAAGATGTCTGCCGTGTCAAGCAGCGGCTCCAGGGGACAAGGCCCCACCGATTAGGTCGATGGAACGGAGCGAAAAGCCCTGGGGAACTGTCCACGTGGATTTTGGGTCGACTGGTCGGGGCATGTATTTCTTAGTAGCCGTGGACCAATGGTTGCGATACCCGGAGGTGGAGGTGGTGGAACACACGGCGACTGAATACACCACTAGGGCCCTGGACAAAATGTTTGCGACACATGGGTTCCCGGAAATGATATGCTCTGATAATGGACCCCCGTTCACCGGCAGTGTTTTCGCCCAGTACCTCAAGGACAGAGGCATCCACCACCGGAGAGTATCCCCTCTGTGGCCTCGCGCCCAAGGGGAAACCGAAAGGTTAGTGCGCACATTGAACAAAGTGCTAAGAATTTCCGCTCATGGGGGGGAAGACCTTCCAAAGAAGCTAGTAGAATTCCTAAGAGAGTACCGGACCACCCCGCACCAGTCAACGGGGGTAGCCCCCGCAGAAGCACTGTTTGGACGCTGCCCCAGAGGCATGATACCGGAAATGGATGGCCGCGGGCCAGGCGTCATTGACAATGAGAAAGTAAGAGAGGATCGCATAGCACGGAACCAGCGAGGAAGTGAAAGGAGGGGTCTGCAAGACAAAGAAGTACGTGTAGGGGATGCGGTGCTAGTCCGTAACCCACCCTCAAGGCAAGCTATCACTGCCCTATGAACCCCACCCGTGGAAGGTCACACACGTAAAAGGGACCATGGTGACGGCAGCCTGTGCACGCGGCACAGTCACTCGCAACAGGTCCTTCTTTAAGAAAGTTGACACTTCATTGGAGACGAGTGAGCCGAGCGAGAGCAGGGCTTCCGAGGAAACCCCTGATGGTCGAGTGGAAGACGTCCAGAGGGATGCCGGCCCAGCTGAGGATGGTCTCAGTGGAACTGCGCCAGAGATGTCAAGGTACCCTGTGCGGAGGGGTCGCAGACCGCCCTCATACCTCAAGGACTACGTCCTGGACTCGGGAGACTGAGCCGAGGCAGAGGGAGGCGTTCTTTGAGAGCAAGAAAAGGTTTGGGTGTTCGAAGTTTGAACTGTTATTTCAAGGTATGTTGGGTTGTGTTTTCATTAAAGAAAAAAAGGCATGTGAGGTGCGAGTCACGGCATGCGCATGCGCGAGCCTCGTTCTGGCTACGCGCATGCGCGGTGAAGAATAAAGTGCGCCCGTGCCGACAGTTGCCGCCGGGACGCTAACCGGCCAACACCGTGTCCCGTCTGTTCCTGTATGCGTGAGTGAGTGCACGAACGCATGCAGGCCGGCCCGAGGCACGGGCAGCCACACAACACTATCTGAGCTGATATATATATCGCAGCTCGGCAACACCAGCACCTCCATTTTGTGTGATCGGATCCTGGACTTCCGGCTTGCCGCTATCTTGGATTTCTCACACCTCCTAATCTACCGCCTCCCTAAATTCTGCGTGTTTTCTATTTTAGGCGCAAGGCGTTCCTGGCTATTTCATGGGTTAGTCTTCCCCCTCACATCTGCGATTGGCATAATGTATGTTCCTTATCCTGAAGACCTTAATTGCCCACAAAACCCCCAGGTAGGCGTTCCATTCTTCACATAGTAGTCCTTGCCATGCAGGCTTGTGCAATGAGAGAATCTCCTTATTCCCCGATCTGCACACAAGGCAGAAGAGAATGATGGCCCAGCTGCTTCTCCGCATGGCCTGGTGTGAAATGGTGGGTTGTTAGGGAATGAATGGCTATATCACCAGGGTGTCAGGGGCCTAAAAACAGTGAGAAAAATGGTCCAGGAGAGACGGTAGGTACCTTAAAATTAAGTACTGGGACGGGGAAGAGGGGCGTGGAGCTAATAAATCACAGTGTAGTCACATTGTCTCTCTTGCAAAAGAGAAGGTGTTATGCAGAAAGTGATAGAAGAAAGGTAATAAATACCAAGAGCATCCCTACATAGTCTCTGGCGGGAGCCTCGCGCATTCATTCTCTGGTTAATAGATGACTTTTTCACCACTAGAGTTGCCACCGGTTCAGATTTTGGCCAGAATGACTGTATTTGTAGAGCAATGTCCAGATTTCCGGTTGACAGGTAAATACATCCAGATTTTAGATCTCCTCTGGGGCTGCAACCTGAGTTTAAAAAATTCTTGAGTCCCAAGAAAAAGGCTTTGAACGTTGCAGCCAGGTAGTTTTAGGATCCATATGTGAGATGTTCCACCCCACACAAGTTCTTCTACAGTTCAGGAAGGACCTTAACACCCCCTCTTCAAGGCTGGACTTTTATCTCACTAACCTCCCTTCCTAGTTGCAATTGGGCCCTTTCTCCCCCTCCACCTCCCTCTCTACCTGTGGCGTCGCCCAGGGCTCTATCCTATCGCCATGCCGCTTCAATATTTATCTTACCCCTCTTGCTCGCCTGATTTTCTCCTGCTCTACTCATTTCCAGTGTTTTGCCGATGACACACAGCTTTCCTTCAAACTTCCCTCTACTACCTCCTCTTGCTCCTCTCTGATCCCTGACTGTCTGTCCGCCATTCAGGCATGGTGGGCATCTAACGATCTCTGCCTTAATACCAGTAAGACGGAGATCCTTCTGTTTGGGACATCTGCACCCTCTTTTCCTCCTACCCTCTGGCCATCCTCTTTGGCTCCTCTACCTCAACCATCCTGTGAGGCCAAAAATCTTGGGGTCATCTTCGATTCCGCTCTTGCCTTCATCCCTCACATCATGGACCTTACTAAGAAGTCCCACTGCCAGCTCCACCTCCTTAGGGGCATTCTTCCTTTCCTCGCTTTCCCCCAGAAGCTCAATGTCTCCATAGCTCTGGTCCACTCCAGGCGGGACTATTGCAAAAGCCTCTATCTCAATCTCACTCTTTCCTCCATGTGCCCCCTCCAGCTAATCCAGAATAGGGCTGCAAGACTTATCCTTGGCCTCAAGCCCAGGGATTGTATCTCTCCAGCCCTAAAATCTCTCCACTGGCTCCTGGTGGCTGCAAGGATCTAATTCAAGATCCTCTGCATCATCTACAAGGCCTTCTGGGGCCTGGGACCACGCTATCTCCAACTTTCCATCCCTAAATACTCCACTGCAAGAGTACTACGCTTCTCTAACTACAACTCTTTGACTGTCAAACGCTTCTCCAAGCAGAGAGTGGGGGGCATGTCTCTCTCCTCGGCTGGTGCCTCGCTTTCGAACAGCCTCCCTGCCCCTCTTAGACATGAGCCTGACCTCTTCAAGTTCCGGAAACTGCTCAAAACTCTGCTGTTTTCTTCTTGTTTCCCACTTTCCCTTCCCTGCTAATCACCCCACTGCCGCTGTGACTGAGGGTCTGATCCTCATGAATCAAACAGGGTTCCAGGACCTCCTTCCCAGTCAATACCAGCACCCTCACAGCACTGCCCTTGTGGGCTCCTGCCTGGTGGCTCTACATAGCACCATGGGAGTCGCCTGCACTAGCACTTAGCCTGAGGTTCTCCTCCTTGGCTCCCCTTAGCACTTCCCTCGCAGCCCCTCCACCAGCACTTGCCCTCTCCTCTGCCCTCCCTCCCTTTCTTCTGCACTTCTCCTCACTGCACTTGCGTGCCTGAATGCCACAAGGCTTAGTAGGACCATAACTGTATTTTACTGTTTTTGCCGTTGTTATTTTCCCCTGTTCCCTTCCCATTTAGCCTTGTGGCGCTTTGAAACACTATTCAGTTTTACAAGTGCCTAACAAATGCTGAATAAAATAAAATAACACCTAGATCCATACACCCTCCTCTCCCCACATTACCTGAGTCGGGGTGATATGACCCTCACTGTTTCCTCCCATGGTTCCCCTGATTACGCCACCCTGATCAACTGACTCAGTGTGAACCTGGGCATCACAGATCAGACCCTGGCATGGCTGACCTCCTTCCTCCTTGTCTGTCCCTCTCAGGTCCAACTTGGGTCCTTTCTCTCCACCACCTCTCTCTCCACATGTGGTGGCCCCCAGGCTCTTCAATCTCTATTTGGCCCCTTTGGCCCACCTGATCTCCGCCTTCTCTTCTAACTTTCAGTGTTATGTGGATAACACTCAGTTCTCTTTCAGGCTTCCCACAGCCTCCTCTCCTCCCTCACTCATTTCTGACTGTCTATCCGTGATTCAGGATTGATGCATCTCCAACGATATTTGCCCTAATGCCAGTAAGACAGAGACCTTTCTCATTGGGATCCCTGCTCCCGCTTTTCCCTCTTTCTCTCCGGCCGCCCTCCTTGGGCCCTCTATCCTCACCTCCCGGTGAGGCAAAAAACCTAGGCATCATCTTCGACTCCACCCTCTCCTTCTCTCCTCATATCACAGACCTTGCCAAAAAGGTCCACTTCCAGCTGCACCTCCTCAGAGGTATTATACCTTTCCTCACTTTCCCCCAGTAGCTGTCTCCAGAGCCCTGGTTCTCTCCAGGCTGGACTACTGCAACAGCCTCTTTCTCAATCTGCCTACCTCTACTCTTCGCCCGCTGCAACTAATCCAGAACAGGACTGCGAGGCCATCTATGGCCTCAGCCCATGCCCCCAGCCCTGCAATCTCTCCACTTGCTCCCAGTGGCTCCAAGGATCAAGTTCAAGGCCCTCTGCATTGTCCACAAGGCTTCCTGGGGCCGGGACCGACGCTACATCCAACTCTCTCTTCCGAAATACATTCCTTTTAGAGCCCTTTGCTCAGCTACCTCCAACACTCTGAGGGTCAGATGCTTCTCCAGGCAGAGAGTGGGGGGTAGATCTCTCTCTCCTCTGCAGGTGCCTCCCTATGGAATGGCCTCCCTGCCCCTCTCAGACTTGAGCCGAACCACCTGAAGTACCGGAACCAGCACAAGACCCTCCTTTTCTCCTCTGCCTTATCGCTTTCGTTCCCTTGTTAATTTACCTGTCTGTTACACCGACTGTTTGCTTGGTTCCCTCAAAGTCTCACTGGGTACCAGGCTTCTCACAACCATCTTCCTTGCACTATCTCCTGCCCTACCGCGCACTTAGGGGCTGTAACTGTAACCCCTACAGCCCACCTGCCTCCTGCAATTACCGAGAGCTGCGCTGCCTTGGCTGCACTTACTCAGAGCCATGCTGCCCTGTTTGCACTTACCCCTTTCTCTCCCTTGCACTTCCCCCTCTCCTTCCTCTTGCACCTTGTGGGATGTCTTAACCCACTGGCCCAAGCCCTGCAACATTACTGTGCATTGCTTGCAGCAGAAACATCATAATGGCCAATGGAAAGCATGCTGCTCGATAGAAATCACCAGAAAGTGCGCAGTGAAAAGCTGAAAAATAGGCCGCCGTCCACGTTTGCCTATGTCGGTGGTAACACAGGAGACCACTGCCAAAACCCATCATTTGGCTGCCCACGGAACAAAATCATTGCAAAAGAAACAGAGCTGTTTCAAAAATCCGTTTTTATTTGTTGTCAAATTTGCAAAATTCATGGCTCATAAACCACCCAAAAAGATCCAACCTCCTTGTTGGGTGGTTAACATCATTCTACTGCAAGAATCTACATAAATATAAGGTCAACAGAAGTGTATGTTATCTGGACAAAGTCCACTTTTGAGGATTGCTTGCTGGAAGAAATCTGTCAAAAATGGGTGTAATACCGTTACTCACCTCTATCAGAAGCCGGCGATTTAAAACCATCATGTGTAAAGTTGAACATTGAACCCAAACTATGCCAAAGAAAGACTTGCTTTCAGAAGCCTAAGAGGTGGATACAATTCAAAACTATATTCTGAAAAGACTTGAATTAAGAAATTAGTTAATGTATGTGTTAAAAATTAGAGTTATTGTCATGCATACTGGACGTGGTTCTACCTCTTACGTGCATAGAACAGCTAGACCGTTCTATTCCAAATGGCGGTTGTTCGATGCGTTGCCGGGAAAACGACATCTGCACTTTTCACGTCGCTAAATTCACGTGTATTCTGCTTCGTCACGTGAACTACGGCATTACGTATATAAGTAGCGTGGTAACTTCACTCGCTGGTTCTGATCGAATCATTTGGCGTTGTGTAGCTGAACCTCCGATCTGCGTCCTTGCAGTTATCCTCAGCTGCTTCTTGGGCCTTCTATAGCGTGTTTTCCGCCACACGCTGATTCCTGGAGCTGTTTGTTCGCGTGTAATTCCACACGCGCACGTTGTCTTCAAACGCGGCTGTCCTGGGCTGCGTGAATCCTGTTCGCGTGCAAATCCAGAAGCGCACGCTATCTTCAAGCGCGGCTGGCCTGGACTGCGTGAATCCTGTTCGCGTGTAATTCCACACGCACACGTTGTCTTCAAGCGCTGCTGGCCTGGGCTGCGTGAATCCTGTTCGCGTGCAAATCCACAAGCGCACGCTATCTTCAAGCGCGGCTGGCCTGGACTGCGTGAATCCTGTTCGTGTGTAATTCCACACGCGCACGTTGTCTTCAAGCGCTGCTGGCCTGGACTGCGTGAATCCTGTTCGCGTGTAATTCCACACGCGCACATTGTCTTCAAGCGCTGCTGGCCTGGGCTGCGTGAATCCTGTTCGCGTGCAAATCCACAAGCGCACGCCGTCTTCAAGCGCAGCTGGCCTGGACTGCGTGAATCCTGTTCGCGTGTAATTCCACACGCACACGTTGTCTTCAAGCGCTGCTGGCCGGGACTGCGTGAATCCTGTTCGCGTGCAATTCCACAAGCGCACGCTGTCTTCAAGCGCGGCTGGCCTGGATTGCGTGAATCCTGTTCGGGTGTAATTTCATACGCACACGTTGTCTTCAAGCCTGCTTCCAAGACTGCGTGAATCCTATTCGCGTGTAATTCCACACGCGCACACTATTTTCTTCGCGGCTGTTCAGAACCGCGTGTACTTCATTTATACCACAAAAGGGCGCTATTTCCAACTCCTGCACCTGTGATATTAACAGGGGGATTTATTCATTTCTATACTTTTCTCTACGTGGGAAGGAAGCTTTTCAAGGACTGTTGGAAGGTGATAGTGAACAGTACTTTGGACGCTATCCTGTGGTGCATCAACCCGGTATCTAGCGTGAGCCTCGTTCCGTTCGGGATAAGTCTCCCTTACTAACCTTCCCTTCCTTGTCGTTTGTTCTACTTCTGGATTTTCCTCAAGAGACTTCTGCTGGATTCTTCTGCCCTAGGCCTAAGGTCAGTGTGTGAATTAATGTCAAATACTGTTCTATCATAGAGAGTCAATTTGGGGCAGTTTCTTATGATACTTTATTTTGTTCTAGGCTGACTTCCTATACCTTACCCACGCCCTTTCCAGTGATCCATCTCTCTGCCTGTTTTATCAGTCAGAGAGTTGTATCATTTGGAAGGTCTAAACTTGACTTCACAACTATCAAATCGTGTGAACAGGGATCCGGAAGACCCTACCATCTGTATCCTTTTGAGTACCGTATCCTTTTCAGTCAATACTTTGGTGCTTTATGACAGTTCTATTTTAAGGCAAGACAATTTTTAGACATTGGGTTTAGGAGTTAAAGTTTCCCACACTGTGCTTCAAACAAATTCCACACCTCTCCCTGAACAAAGGAAACTTCCCCCTGCCTTGGGCTATGAAATTGACAGGCTGTTGTGAGAAGGAACTAGGAAGGGCACCCTGGCCTGTTTCTCTGAGTGAAGACAAAGGAGGCCTTGGGCTGAATAGGAATGCTAATTTGGGTGTGACTGACAACAAACTGCTCTGGCAGGAAGAAGGCCATGTGACCTCTGAGTCAGCCCAGCTCTGGAGGCAGACCAGACTGAAATGTGGATTTAACATTGCATTAAATATATGTTCTAGAAAAATACTTATAACAAATTGCACTGAACAGACAAAAATGTGAAACTTTGAGATTGTTAAAATGAAAAATTTGCTCACAGTTTAAGACTAAGTTGGAATCCGTACGATGTTCTGAGACGAAACCCCGGAATTTATTCATATTGTAGCTACTGTGTTTATGCTAGGAACATGAAAAATTACAGAAATGTGCTCAGATGGGATATGCATGCATGTATAAAAATTGGTGTAGAACTAATATTGAGAAACCCACCAAAAGCGCGAAAAGTTGTCATTTCTGAACCAAAGCTCTTAGGAAGATGAGAGTTGAACAAAAATGTACCTTAGGCAATCTGTCATGTAGTTTATGTAGTATTAACAAGTTGTGTATATTGTAAATATGTGTTTTATGAAAAATGAGATATACTGTACAGACACAAAGGGGAGGGTTTTTCCCTAAGGCATAAACATGACACATGATGACACAGGATGACACGGTGCTCCTTTCTCCAATCAGGGGACAGGGAATCCTCTGACCTATAAGATCCTTAAGAGGGTTGGGCTTAGAGAATCAGCCTCCCCACCCACTTTGGAAATACATAAATAGGGACTGCTGAGGACAGGCAAGACAGACACACTTTTCCACTCATCAACCGATTTCTTGGCGAAGCACCCTACCGGAAGATCCAGGCTCCAGGAAGATCCAGACATAGATCCAGAAATCCAGAAACCAGACTCCAGAACCAAGCTCTAGAACCAAACTCTAGAACCCAACTCTAGAACTTTGAAGCAGAGAGGCCTAACCCAAGAAGCTAAACCCTTTTTCATCAGGCTTCAGAATCTTTTGCAACCTGATTCTAACCCCTAAACTTCCACGGGGCCTAACCAAACCATTCAATAGCCTGGTTGAGCTGTTTTGCTATTCTAGCTAAGAACCCTGTGCTAGAACCCAGATCCAGACCCAGAGAGCAGAGCTGTATCCAGAACCTGTCAGATCCAGACCAGAGTGCCGTGTGGAGAGCAGAACCCAGTGCCTGTGACCTGTCAGGTGGCAAGAGAATCCCAGCCAAACCCTTGACCAGACCTTTGACGGGGCCCACTCCATTCCAAAACCATAGGAGTGAGTATCCAGTCTAGAACTGTCCATAGTCACTTCTTAGTTTAAAGTAATCCTATTCCATCCATTTTAACCTATCCAGAACTGCATTCTTTTTTTTTTTAAATTAATTTTATTGGTTTACATACAAACCTTTAAAATAAGACCATTCATTAGTCCTCATTACATAACATCACTTTACGTCACTTATCGTCCATCCCATTATTCCAGTAAACGTTTTTCGATTATCACCAAAAGGTTTGTCAGCGGCAGTATCAGTTTCATGTTCGTTCCTCTGAACATGTGTTGCCACCACTCATCAGCGTTGAGGGATGGATGACGCTCACTCCAATTACCCAGTAGTCGGGTTCTCTCTGTGCGTATGTTTGTGCAGAATAACACCAAATGTTTTAGAGTTTCCGGTTCTTGGGCACAGCATCGACACATGGGGTTCAAGTTCGCGTTAGCTGACCACCCTCTCAAGCGTTCTTTAGTTTTGAACATGTTAAGCCGAAGGCACATGAACAGTCTCCTTGCGTTCGGATTTGGAAATAGTTCAATATATTTTTGCGGGTTATTGAAAGCCAGAGCCTCCGGTGGCACTTCGCTCAGTAGCTTCGAGGCTCCTCTTTCCGCGCATGTCAGCTCCCAGTCTGTGCGCCATAATTTTAATTTTGCTGCGTCCGGATTTTCTTGTAGCAGTTCAGGTTTGATGTCGTACTCTGACATTAGACTTTCACAACGTTCCAACCACATTGCCAAAACGCCTGAGGCTGACGAACCAGCGTTGTAAAAAATGGCAAATTGCGGGATGTATTTGCATGCCATTATTTTTCCATATAAGGATAACAGGCTCCAACATGCGTGGATAGAGATTAGCGATAATTCGTACCTGATTGAGGCCATCGAGGTGCCTTTCGTTATGCCCAGAACTTTTGTCCAAAAGATATTCTCGAGCGTTAACCACAACTTCCATGAACAGCCCAATGCGTTTTCTGCCCCGTATGTTAGAGACAGTATTGCTTTTTGTTGGTAAAATCGTAGTACTGCTTTAAGGGAAAATCTACCAAATCTGTTCTTTAACACTAAGGCTTGATTTGCCAGTTATTTGCATTTGCGTTTTGTCGCTGTAGTTCATGGATCATCGTTAAGGCTTGAGCTAATGATCATTCCAAGATACTTCACGCTGGATGATGATCAGGAGTTTTTCAGGTCCCATAAACCAAGATTGACTCGTAGTCGTTCTTCTACGACCGCTTTTGAGATTATTCAACACAAGAATTTCACATTTCTTTGTGTTAATAAGTAGATGGTTTTCAACCACATACTGCTGTACAGCGTTGATTTTTCTTTGCAGGCCGATTGGTGTTAAGTCTAGAAGTATGAGGTCGTCTGCGTACAATAGCCAATTCAGATTCGACCCGTGAATCTTCGTTGGAAATGATCTTACAGCCTCTATAGAATTGCTGATGTCAGATATAAACAAGCTGAATATGGCGGCTGCCAAAGGACAGCCCTGTTTGACTCCCTTAAATGTTTCAATTGGGGATGACAATGTGCCGGTTTGATCTAATCTTACTCTAACAGAGGTGCCGGTGTGTAGATCTTTTATTGCAGCCAAGAGGTCGTCAGGACAACCCCATGTATTCAGTTTTTTCCATAGCAGTTCTCGATCTACCATGTCGAAAGCGTTAGAAAAGTCAATGAAGGCAAGATATACAGCTGATTGAGATCGGATGGCCTCCATCTTCAGTAAGTTCAGCAGCAGTAAGTTTAGCGAACATCCGACATGCTTTACGAATCCGGTCTGTCGAATGTCGACATGGTTTGATCGTGAGGCCCACTTGACCAACTTGACTTGTAGCATGGTAGCGTAGATCTTTCCTAAGACGTCAAGTAGAGCAATTGGTCGGTAGTTTTTGGGGCAGGTTCTGTCGCCCTTTTTATAGACGGGCACAATCATGGCCGATTTCCACGATTTAGGTGTTTGTCCTTGATCACATACTCTCTGAAAGAGGGTCACGCAAAAGTCGGCCCATAATTCCGGATGTTGCTTAATTGTAAAGTTCGTCAGGCCATCAGGCCCAGGTGCATGCAAATTGTTTGCTTTGGTAATTATGTTTACAATGTCATCTTTGTGGAAGGTCAAGGTCAATTTCGTTTTGATTGGAACATACAAATCAGTTGTTTTTGAGTTCTTTTTGTATAGGTCGGTAAAGTGAGCGATCCACACTGGTTCTGGAACCATGGAGGCTTGCAAACCGGCCTGAGAGGCTTCTGCGTCGTTGATGATGTTCCAAAAGTCTCTGGTGTTTTTGTTTCAGAGACTTTCTAACATACGCTCCGAATCTCTTTGCATCATTATGCATTTGTGAGATTTGAGCCAATTTTTGTAACGCTGTTTGGCAGCTCTCGTCAAGACTTCATAGGAGGCTTTCCCAGCTGTCTGGGCTAGTCGAATGGTACGTCTCATCAGCCGTTTCTGTTGCAGTATGTCTAGGTCAAAACAGTGGAGGCGCTTTATGTTCAAGTGTTTTAGGCCACCGTCGTTTGTTTTAAAGTTAACCAATAGTACTGCGTAGTCAAGCATGGATCCACCTATGCGTTATTGACCAGATATCTGGGCGACATCTTCCTCAGCTAACCGTAGCCTCACTCTGTTTGATTCAACTTCGATCTTTTGCGGCCATATCGGCCCAACATTACGTATGGGATTCGTGAATTCCATGATTAACATATTGTGGTCGCTCTTTTCTTTCGGAGTCACTTTTAATGTTGTTACTCGTTTATGAAAGTCTGCTGAGACAAAAATATAATCAATTGTGGAGCCGTAGCTCCCACTGTTCCATGTCAGGACCGGCAATATGTCACCTTGAGTGTGGCCATTTAGCATTTGCAGGTTTCTTACACTCAATTCTTTCTTCAGTTTCGACGCTACGTTTTGTGTCGAAGGAGTCCTAGCATGAAAGTAGTCGATGTTCAAGTCTCCGCAGAGTATTACATCAGGGCTCTGTTGATCTACAAGTAGACGGTCTATGATGGTAGAGATTGCGTCGATAAACTCATCCTTCCCAGCTCGTGTATGATTCCAGTAAACATTAATGATCGTCATTTGGTCGATTACTTGTGACACGCGGTCAGTTCTGGTAATGGTTGATTCTTGGATGAACGGAGAATGATTTACAGAGTTGGAGATGTTGAACCCGGATGCACTTCTTACCAGTGTTATAAATCCGGCCATAGGGCGCCCCTTTCCAGGTCGTATGGCAGGGTTTATAGCGATCTGAAAACCTGTTATGGTTGGAATATCACTTAGCCACGTCTCCTGTAAGCAGGCAATGGACAGATCGCCCAACCACTCGCTATTGAACAGGTGATTGAATCCTTGCGTGTTCCAGGAGCCTAAAAAACATCGCAGAGGGGCAGCCTCCATCTGGCATTATTGTGGTTGATTACTGTTCAGTGTTGATGCTAGCCAGTGCCAGTTTTGTTCTACCTCCTATGGAAGGTTACTTAGGTGAGGGTTGACTGTTAGGTCATCAGAGTTCGCGTAACCTTGTATGGTTATGCTAAGGTGCTGGTTAGCGTTGCATTCTTCTAGACCGTGACATTTGGAAAACGAGACGTGTTTCTTTCCGATAAGCAGGGGATTTTTGTTTCTGGCTTTTATGTTGGAGCAGTCATCATCTAGGGTCTTACACGATGACATTAACTGTCCGATAGGATGATTCAGGGCTGCATTTGACAATCCCGTTGATGAGTTTTGAGTGGTCAAAATACATTCTGGAGAATGTAATTGAACGCCTTGATCGTTTAATGATACAGCTGGTATCCCATCTTGCAACTTGTAGACATCAAATCTCAAGGAGAAAAGGGACACATTTGCATCCAAGATAGAAGAGGAGATTAGGTGAGAGGTTATATGAAGCACCACTCTATCATTTCGACCCTCTTCTGGAAATTCAACGATATGCAGATCATCGGAACTGATCGCATGTAGTCCCGGTACATGATGTAATAGAGTTATGATGTTCCTGCGGTTTAAGATCAGATTGTCAGAAGACTGTAGGCGCTCGACCAATATTCTAACCAAGGGCTGATTGAGTGACCCCCTGGTTAAGGAATTCCTTTTCGAAGTGTGATTTTCTTTGTTAAATCTTGTGGAGTAGGCCTTGTTTTGGCTCACTGTCTGCGTTGGGTACTTGGGCACACCCCGGTCTTCTCGACCTTGGGTTTGACAATCACTTCGGTCGGGGACTCGATGAGCCAGGTCAGTGCACTGTTGCATTTGATAAATTCTGTTGAGCTCTAGACGTTTTTCCTGCATTGTCAAGAAAGTTGGACTCTTCGCCTGTGCAGTCGCGGTTGTCATGCACTCCACTCACTCTCCCTTCAGTTCTTCTAGGGTTCCCATTTACCACCCCTGTACCTCCATTTCCCCCGTCCTCTGGCCCGGTTCCGGGACTCACATGTGCTTTCCTCGAATCCCCAGGTGCCACGGCGCCAAGTGCCACAGCGCAAGGTTCGGCATGCTGCTTGCTCACGGAGACGCCCGCTCGATTGGCGTCTTCCCTGGCGCTTGAGAGACGAGCTTCTTCCGCGTCACATGACCACCGCCTCCCGCTCGCGTGTTTCTAAGCTACGCTCACGTGATGCGGTCGCGGCTCATGTGACTGGGAGGAAATAGCAGCGCTAGTATTTAAACGGCTGCATCGTAGGGCTTCGGTGCTTCACAGCTGTTCTCTTGGACTCCTGTACGGCGCTATTCTTGTCTTTTGTCACCTCTGGATTTTGGACTCGGATTTCACTATGGACTGCTATCGGATAACCCCTGGCTCTGGTTTCTACTTCTCGGATTCATTGCTATGACCACGGACTGCCTCTCGGACTTCTATCCACTACGTTCCGCCTTCATTGTGTGGATTCTGGTACCCGGTGGGCCCGGCTCTTGCAACACTACTGGGATCGCTACACTGCTGAAGGAACAGCCTTGTTGGGTCTCGGAACCTCCCCTATAGGTACAACTGATTCTCCACGAACACCTCTTGGTAAGACAGTTCCACTTACTTGTTGATTGGTTGTTGATGCTGTTTTGGCTTGATACTTAACCGGTGTTTCCCTTACAGTGGTTCGGGGTTCCACGAGTTCCGCAGTTCCGGAGGAACATCTCCCACCTGTGGCCTCAAAGGTTGTACAGAGAGTGACTTTGATTCTCTCTGTGTGGCACTTGTGGACAGAGGACTCTTCGACTACACGACAGTCAAGACACAACAGACTGTGAAGCCATCCTGTTGTGTAGCCTATGGAGGGAGCTGCAGATGACCCCTTGACCACTATGGTTCAGGCCATAAACGTGTTACGTGCAGACATGGCCGCAGCGAATACTGCCATTCACCAACGCTTAGATAACATCCAGAGTTCTAGACACCCCTTACCCCCGGAAGCTGAATTTGGGGATTTGCCACCAGCCCCTTCGCCCGTCCAGCCTCCTGTTCCACCCACTCCTAACCCCATCCCCGTGGTACTTCCCTCTCCTTTTCCCTTGGCCGCCCCCGAGAGGTATCATGGGGATCCCAGCAAGTTTAGAACCTTCCTGAACCAATGCAAGTTGCATTTTTTGTGCAGGCCCCTGGCCTTTCCGGACTCCACCACCAAGGCAGCCTTTACTCTCTCGCATCTAGCAGTTACGGCCGCTGCCTGGGCTAACCCACTCCTAGAAAACAACAATCCAGCCCTTTATGACTTTGATCTACTGGTTACGGAAATGTCCCGAGTGTTTGACACTCGTCATAAAGTTCAGTCCCGAGACCTGGAACTCCTGGATCTGGGGCAAGGTAGGGGGTCCCTAATCGAATACATCACTAAGTTCAACCAGCTTGCTGCCGAAACGTCCTGGCCCGAAACCAAACAGGCTGTTGTATACTATCGAGGCCTAAACAACGCTATGAAGGACGCCCTTGCGGTTGTTCCCTCCTTACCGACCTCTTACGAAGATCTAGTAGACTTAACCCTGCAACTGGATGCCAGACGTTCTGAACGCAGGGCTGAGGCTGGTTTTGTGCACACAAATGCCCCATCTCCTTCCACCTCTGCCCCCTCTGGCACCAGTCCCGAACCCATGCAGATTGGGGGCATCAGGAGCCCGATCACACCTATAGAAAGGGAACGTAGGAGGGTGGACAACGCGTGCTATTATTGCGGCCTAACTGGCCATTATGTGAAGGAGTGTCCCCGTCGCCCAAAGCTTAAACTTTCGGGTTTTCAGAGTGCTCGACCCTAGACTCGGGGACTGGATCGAGCGCTCCTTGTCATATCCCGAACCCTGTGTTTGCCTTTGGTCGCATCAGGCCCATTCATGTACAGGCCGTTCTACAACCCACGCCTGATGTCTCTCACCCACTCACTATTATCATAGATTCCGGGGCCACAGGCAACTACATGAATATCACGCTTGCTCAAACCCTGAACCTACCTCTTCTAGCCAAAACCAGGCCGGAACCTTTGCAGGCAGTCGATGGTACGTCTCTAGTATCTGGGCCAATCAAACAACAGACCGTCCCAATGCTCCTGACCATACAAGCCATACATAAGGAAACCTTGAGTTTTCGATCTCATCTCGATGCCCCAGTTCGATGTAATATTGGGGATACCCTGGCTACGCGAACACAAACCCTTAATTAATTGGAAAGCGGGTTCGGTGCATTTTGAATCCGATCTCTGCCAACACTATTGTCTAGCAGCAACCACTAGCATCGATACGCCCGCTCAAGCGTTGAGAGTCATAGCTCAGTTAACCCTAGAAGAGCCCACTATTCCCTCTACAGAACACCACACAGTTGGATTGGTCTCCACACTCATTCCAGCTCAATACCAAGATTTCATGGGTGTGTTTGACCATGGTTCGTCGGAAGTCCTACCGCCACATCGTCCGTACGACTGCCCGATAGATCTGGTTCCGGACAGTGCTATTTCCACAGGCCGTATCTATTCCCTTTCCCCTACTGAAGACCTAGCCCTCAAGGAGTACATTCGGAAGTCCCTCCGTTTGGGCCAGATAGGTCCTTCTACTTCCCCGGCGGCTAGCCCCATCTTCTTTGTTCCCAAGAAGGAGGGTGACTTACGGCCTTGTGTGGACTATCGTCGACTCAATGCCATCACGAAGAAAGATCGCTACCCCATTCCACTAATCACGCCCCTGTTGGACCGCCTCACGCACGCCACTGTTTTCACTAAATTGGACCTCCGCAGTGCCTACAATCTAGTCCGTGTGCGTCCCGGAGACGAATGAAAGACCGCTTTTTGTACCCACTATGGCTTGTACGAGTATATGGTCATGCCATTCGGTTTGTGCAACGCTCCGGCCACGTTCCAGAGGTTCATGAACGACATCTTCTCTGACATCCTGGATGTGTTCGTTGTGGTCTATTTAGATGACATCTTGATATTCTCCCAGACCATGAAGGAGCACGTACAACATGTTAGGGAAGTGCTCTCCCGCCTACGAAGCCACTCCTTGTTTGCCAAACCCGAGAAGTGTCAGTTCCATGCCGACTCCGTAGAGTTCCTTGGTTTTCACATCTCGTCTGGAGGGCTAGCCATGAATACCTCCAAAGTTCGAGTGGTGTTGGACTGGCCGGTCCCCGATTCCCTGAAGGCACTCCAGTCTTTTCTTGGTTTCACTAACTTTTACAGACGGTTTATCTCTGGGTTCTCATCTCTGGTGGCTCCTCTTACTTCCCTGACTAGCCCTAAATCTCCTTTCTTGTGGACGGAGGCACATCAACGAGCCTTTGAGGCCTTAAAGACGGCGTTCACTACCACCCCTATTCTACAGCACCCAGACCCCGAACTGCCATTCATAGTGGAGGCTGATGCCTCATCCTTTACCCTAGGTGCTGTATTATCACAGACTTGCTCTACCTCTGGTCGTCTTCACCCCGTGGCCTTCCATTCCCGTAAGTTCACAGACGCTGAGTCCCACTATACCGTGACTGAAAAATAACTACTGGCGGTCATGGACGCATTCCGCGTTTGGCGACATCATCTCTTGGGTGCTAAGCACCGTATCACGGTTTATTCCGATCACCAGAACCTACAAGACCTAGCTTCCCTGAAATGTATCAACAGCAGACAGGTCAGGTGGCATCTCTTCTTTGCGGCCTTTGATGTTGTTATCAAACATCGCCCAGGTTCTATCCATGGCAAAGCCGATGCCTTGTCGCGTTCCCCTGGGGGGGGGCTGGCCTTGCCGACGTTTCCAGATACTCTTCTAGATGTCGGTAAGGTGGTTTGTTTGTGTAATCCGACCTTTCCCTTGCTTGACACAATACGGAACTGGGTTACCTTACATCCAGATCAGTTGTCCGATTGGGATTTGGTGGTTCACGACGGTCTTCCCTTTGTTTCTGATCGACTATTCCTGCCCACGGTAGACACCCGCAACATGGCCTTGGAGTGGCCTCACGACGCTCCGGTTCATGGACATCCCGGTCAGAAACGCACTTTGGAGTTGTTGAGAAGGTGGTGCTGGTGGCCGTCTATGAGAAGAGATGTTGAATCATACATCAACGCATGTGCTGTTTGCGCGCAGAGTAAGCATCGTAGAGGTCGCCCTGTGGGTCTCTTGCTTCCTTTACCTGTCCCTCCCAAACCATGGCACACTTTGACCATGGACTTCGTTACTGACTTACCCCGGATCCGGGGCTTTGATACCTTGTGGGTAGTCATCGACTCCTTTTCTAAGATGGCTCGCTTTATCCCTTGTAAGGGCATCCCCTCTGCACCTACACTGGCCCGACTGTTCTTCGAGAATGTCTTCTGTCTTTTCGGGCTTCCTTCGGTTCTCATCTCGGATAGAGGTTCCCAGTTTACGTCACGCTTTTGGTGGGCCCTGACCAAGCTACTCGGTATGGACGTCCGCTTCTCCTCAGCATACCATCCCGAAACGGACGGCCAGACCCAAAGGCTTAACCAGACGCTGGAGCAGTACTTGCGTTGTCTGACCTTACAGATGCAGTCTTCTTGGTAAAACGTGTTGCATCTCGTGGAATTCACGTACAACAACGCTGTGCATTCCTCCACTGGTTTCTCTCTGTTCTATGTGCTGTATGGTCAGCATCGTCGTGTTTTACCCTTCACGGATCTGCCTCCCTCAGTCAACCCGGCTGCCCTTGCATGTGTTAGGGACCTGACCTCCATCCATGCTAAGGTGTCGACTCATCTTGTCGAGGCTCAGGCGTCCATGAAGGCGCAGGCGGATAGGAAACGGGTGATGGCCCCGTTGTATTCTGTGGGGTCCCGTGTTTGGTTGTCCACCCGTCACCTGCGGTTGGTGGGTTGCCGCAAGCTTCTGCCTCGTTTTGTGGGTCCCTATGTTGTCACCCATGTTATCAACCCTGTGTCCTATCGTCTTGCACTTCCAGGGTCCTGGTGGCTTCACCCCGTCTTCCATGTTTCACTGCTCAAGCCCTGTCACGCTCCCACACGGCTTTGCTCCCCTGTGGCTCCGGTGTCTCTGTCCACCCCAGATGTGTTTGAGGTCTCTGCCATTCTGGGTTCCCGTGTCTCTAGGGGATGCCTCCAGTACCTCGTGGATTGGTCAGGCTATGGCCCCGAGGAAAGGTCCTGAGTCCCTGCTGCTGATGTCCAGGCTCCCCATCTGGTGGCGCGCTTCCATAGGGACAATCCTTCGTGCCCACAGGGTCGTGGGCCTTTGGGGGGCTCTGTCACGCACTCCACTCACTCTCCCTTCAGTTCTTCTAGGGTTCCCATTTGCCGCCCCCGTTCCTCCATTACCCCCCGTCCTCTGGCCCGGTTTCAGGACTCACATGTGCTTTCCTCGAATCCCCAGGTGCCACGGCGCCAAGTGCCACAGCGCAAGGTTCGGCATGCTGCTTGCTCACGGAGATGCCCGCTCCATTGGCGTCTTCCCTGGCGCTTGAGAGACCGGCTTCTTCCGCGTCACATGACCACCGCCTCCCGCTCGCGTGTTTCTAAGCTACACTCACGTGATGCGGTCGCGGCTCATGTGACCGGGAGGAAATAACACCTCTAGTATTTAAACGGCTGCATCGTAGGGCTTCGGTGCTTCACAGCTGTTCTCTTGGACTCCTGTACGGCGCTATTCTGGTCTTTTGTCACCTCTGGATTTTGGACTCGGATTTCACTACAGACTGCTATCGGATTACCCCTGGCTCTGGTTTCTACTTCTCGGATTCATTGCTACGACCACGGACTGCCTCTCGGACTTCTATCCACTACGTTCCGCCTTCATTGTGCGGATTCTGGTACCCGGTGGGCCCGGCTCTTGCAACACTGCTGGGATTGCTACACTGCTGAAGGAACAGCCTTGTTGGGTCTCGGAACCTCCCTTATAGGTACAACTGATTCTCCACTAACACCTCTTGGTAAGACCGTTCCACTTACTTGTTGATTGGTTGTTGATGCTGTTTTGGCTTGATACTTAACCAGTGTTTCCCTTACAGTGGTTCGGGGTTCCATGAGTTCCGCAGTTCCGGAAGAACATCTCCCACCTGTGGCCTCAAAGGTTGTACAGAGAGTGACTTTGATTCTCTCTATGCGGAACTTGTGGACAGAGGACTCTTCGACTACACGACAGTCAAGACACAACAGCGGTCGACAGAGCTCCCTCCTTTCCATTACCATGACTAAGCTGTGCAGGGGAGGACACGAGAGCCGCATCGGGTGGTGTGACAGGTTCTCGTGTTTGCACATCATTCCCAATGAGAACAACTCTACCGACCATTGGAGTTCCTTCAGGATACGAGTCCGTTTGTATCTCAGTGCCAGTTTGTAGTTTTTTAGAATGCACGTCGGTGGACTCAATGTCATCGTATTCATTTTCATCATAGGTTGACATATTTAGTAGTGCGATTGAAATTTCCTGCTCTGTATTCAATTTGTCAACTAGATTTGCTCCACACTCGTAGACGGGCGGACTGTCGGAGGCTTGATTTTGAATAGGCTTCGGCAGTTGTTTTTTATTTTCCTTGGCTAGCACGTGAACCACCTTGATGTTACGAAGAAATCTTCGGGTTCCATTCTGTTTATTGCCTTTCTTAGCAGGTACATTTTTAGATTTTTTTCGTTGTTGTGCGGTGGGTTGTTTGCCTGCACCTGAGCATGATGATACCTCAGCCTCCTTGTTGAAAATGAAAATTGGATTGGAGCTGTGTTAGGTATGGAGCTGAGCCCAACCGAATTTGAGCCCTCTGTCTGGGGTTGCATTGTAGATGTTGATTCAGCTTGAGAGTCCATTAGTGTTAAGTTAGCAGAGCTTTTAGCTTGTTCAAATGCAGTGTGAAATGAAACATCAGCAATTTCAATGATTGGAATTACATGTAAGCTTGAGGCTGCCGTACTTGGTGGTATACTTGGTCTCGTCAATGGCAGGCTATTTATGTTTTGGTTACTGGCTAGAGACTTTAAAGGGCCCATGGTAGGTGTCTGGACAGGAGTCTTCTCAGCAGGGTGTTTGGGGCTCGACTGTGGTGAATTTAACTTTGTTGTTAACAAGCAGCCGAGTGGATTTGAAATGTCACCACAGTCTCCCATTTCATGAGTTGTCTCCTCTGCCGCCGATTGAGTGCGAGTGTTGGGTCCATTCCGGTTTGCTGTTGATTGTGGGCTTTTACCTTCCCATTTAAATAATGCAAGGGCTTCCTTTGCAACGTCAGGGAATAATTTTTCATCAACCGCATCATTGCTCCTTTGTTTGGTCATAAGCTTGTATAGGTCGTCTAATTTTGCTGAGTCCTCAAGCTGCTTCTTATTTGTGAGGCCACATGTTTGTTCTAGGTTCACTACTTTAGAGTTGAGTAAAGCCACAACAATAGTCAAATCGCGGGTGGCCTCATGCAGATGTTCATACAGCTTTATGAATGGGGCAAGAGAAATGGTTAGTGTGGATAGTAGCAGTTCTTGCAAGCCCGTAGACGACATTGCAATATTTGCAGAGGAGCTGTGAGCGGATACTTTAAGGCGATGGTGCCCTCTGTCAATACTGGCTCTGTTCCTTCTGATTTTCAGGAAAGGGCGTTCAATGAAGGAAGAGTCAGTAGACTCTTCACAATCTGAGTCAGTATCAGAATTAGCACTACACAACAACGGTGGCGTTTTTGTGTTCAAGGAACTGTTGATTGGTAGGCACTTTGTTTTGGTGCTTAACCGTTTCTGGGACAAAGGTGGTAAGCCAGTTAATTCAGGGGGGAACGCAGATTGTTCTCCTGTGTCTCCTATTTTAGACATTTCGGACGTTTTTGCTCGTTTACATGGAATATTCAGTGTTGGCTCTTCACGAGAGTCAGCTAGTCTCGTGTTGTCGCGTTTAAGCGAAAATTTTGCCCCTTCTTTACTAGTTACTGATGTTATGTCGAGGTCACTGATATTCTGCGCTTTGTTCAGACTGATTAGTTTTTGAAGCACGTTATTTACGAGGTCTAAGGAATCTCAACGTACACTTTGGTTGGTGGTTAAGTCCAACATTGCAGAACCAAGTTGCTTGTCTGTGTAGGGATCACTAGGTGTATCAGGAACCCTACTGTCAAAGTTTGCTTCGGCTGAAAGGGTGCCTAAAATTGGTGTATTGAGGCCTCGAGCAATCCCAGCGTCTGCCTCTCGAGTTCGAGAGGGGGCTGGGGGCGGCCCGACAACAGGCAAACAGGCTCTGAGAGACGGCGAGGTGCTAGAGTCGACATCGATTGATCGACGCTCGGCTAAGCTAGACTCGCACGCTCTGTACGGCAAATCCTCACCTCGGGTGGAACGCTCGGGCAAGACCTCCAAAGTTTTCATCGCCGCGTCCGAGTCAAGCCGTGAACACTCGCGTCCATCCACCAGAGAGGCAGATTCACTGCACGCTAAAGGTAACTCGAAGTGGTTTCCTATGCTGTTAGAAGTCATACCAGAGTCTGTTACCTCCAGAGCGTCGTATGCTGCATGAACTTTCAATATTCTTGGTGTTTCAGAGTCAGAGTTATGTTGCTCTGATTGCGCTGATGTGTTTTCTGGATGTAAGGTTTCTAATGCGCCATACTGAGTCCATGGGTTGGAAGTATGCTTCTCGCCAAAAACGTCATTGTCAAGGGTGACAGGTGAAACTGGTACATCAGGGGTGACCGGCATTATTGTGTGAGAGTGCATGTGCGTGTCAGTGTCTTCGCTCGTAGATGCACATGAGTAATATTTACTTACTTTGGCCTGGCGACTTCGTTGAGGCACGGCTCTGCGAGTTGAGGTAGAATCTTCACGTTTCCTCTGGGCACGAGTTTTTGGTGAAAACATCACCGGCAGTGTCCTTGGTTGAGTGTTGTCTGTCATTGAGACTGCACATTGCAACTTGCCAAACAGCTAAACAGCAGAAAGTCCTCAGCCCTTTGGTCCTCAGGGCTTAGCGCCGCAAGGGCGAAGGAGGCGGCCTTTTGTACCCAGTAGCCTGGTTGGTTGTTGGTGATTAAAGGTACAGGCACACGCACCTCTTTCTCACAGCAGAGTTTCCAGGTAGTTCACTCGCCACAGCTAAACAGCAGAAAGTCCTCAGCCCTTTGGTCCTCAGGGCTTAGCATTCTGCATTCTAGAATCTTGTGTCCATCCTGAATCCTTGTTATTGTATAGTCTGTGATAATTGTAGCAATAATCATCTATACGCTGATATTTTTTCAAGTGTCTTGACGCATAACAATCAGAGCGGAAGGTGCCCTGTTTCTGGTGGTTGTCCAGTTGGGTATCTTGTAGTTTCATAGCCCTTAGTATAAATCCATATTGATTCCTAATCTTTAAAGCGTAATCTTTCATTTTGAAATCTTGAGTCTGTTTCTGAAAAATCTACCTTCCCAAAAACCTCTGTAACCTTTGACCCGCACGTCCTAGAACCGAAATGTAACTGTCATTTTGAAGCTAAGATCCTAAGCTTTCTAAGGAACCTAACGCGACATTCCAATTACTTACAGTTTTTCCGTAATCGCGTTTCACGCACATGGAAAAGTTGCTGCGAATTGCATTTTGGTTAAATTTCACCACATGCCAGAATAACTGTTTCTTGTTTGCAACTGCTGAATTTTGTTTTTAATCTGATAATCATTCATAATCATTGCTAGTGTTGACCTAAACCAATCCAAAGTAACTGTCACTAGTGCTGAATCCCATTTAGCAAATTAAAGTCATTTTTAGCATTTTTCACATTCATTGCAATCACATTCATAAGCATATTGACCTGTTTTAAAATCATACCTGTTCTCTCTAAGCTTGCTGGGGGGAACTGGGATTGAACTGCATTATTGATTGTATTCCTGAAACCTGTGTGCCCTCATTTCCATCTCTTCATATTGCATAGTGGGGGGAGTGAGTAGTCACAGGGGAAAGAGTGATCATATTGTCTTTTGTGGAAATCATATCAAGTTTTATTTCTGTGCTGCATTCTTTCCTATTATTTCATTTCCTTGAATCCATATAAAGTATTCTCTGCTACAGTATCCTTCCTATTCCTACTCCTAACTGATTAAAGAGATTGTTGATATTGTAATATTACCCATTGCTGATCATTGTTTATATTCATAAGTGTGCTATTCAGATATTATTCTATTCATAAAAGTATGATATATATTGTTCAATTCTTCAAATAAATATTTTAATTTGCAAAACAAACCTACTTCTTGGCTCAGTGAGGTCGGGGAGATCCAAAGAGAGGGGCATTATATAAGGGTTCATCATCCAGATTTAAGGAACTTTTGACATAAAAATATATAAATAAGGGTTTCCATTGGGCATCCCAGACTAGGCATTGACTTAGTTGGAATGCTGGATTGAAGTCACTTACAACTTCTATTGCTGCACTTGCACGAACCAAATGACACAAGGCCTAGGAATGTTTGTCTTGTCCTCCCTATGTTTTCCCTCTCTTGTCTTGTGGCACATAGAAGCACTTGTGTATAGGTGCGTTATAAATGCCATATCATATCATGGTTACTTGTAGATCCATTGCTGACTATTGCCCTACCTCCCCTGTTGTTAGATCTCCACTCCTTTGTTTCTTTTCTCCCTAACCTTGTTCTTCCCCCTATGATAATAAAGCACCCCGTTGCTTCCCAAAGCTAGGGCAGCGCTCAATAACTACCCTAATAATAATAAAAGTAAATGTTTACTAAATCAGGAGAGGCCTGCTGAGTTTTACGGTGTGTGTTGAGCCAGAGATGTAATAGATTTCCTGCTAGGGTCTCAATGGCATTTAATTCTGTGTCTTTTCTTGGAGCAGCTCAAGATAAGAGCTGTCCAGTAGGCAGCAATTGCTGGAAAATAGGTCTTGCAGTTAATCTTCAGTAACTTTTTGTGTGCAAAATTCCAAGTCTTCATGGAAGTGTTAATGCTGGGGCTGTTATGGTGTTAATTGTGATAGGCCATATGCATTTTAAAGCCTCGTTCCAACAAAAGGTCTTACCAGCTGTTTGGTTCATTTGTGAAAGAAAATATCAACTAAATACTATTAGAAATTGTTTGACAAGCAAAACAATCTGTACTTTTTTCATAACTGCACATTTTATAATGAAAAAAGCAAGCATTATTTATTATATAGCCAGTCCACGACAGACTATATAGACATTGCCATTGTCCCAGTGTCACATGTCAATAGGGCATCCAGCCCTGACTTCTTTTTTATTCTGTCACTTATAGCTCCGCATTTATGAATGAAAAGCAAAACTACGAATACCAGAATGTACAGAAACACACAGTACTGAATGCACCAATCACACATGACCTGGGGCATGGGCAGATCTCTGGTTTAGATCTCTGGCTGCTCTCGAGAAAGAGACTGTGTACATAATGTCTCACAAAATCCAATTAATAAGGCAACCTGCTGCACACAATATATATTTAATTATTTGAGTTTGATTGGGGGCTGTATCTGTGCAATGCATTTGGGAGCCACACTTAACATGCGAGCAGCCACCCAACCCAGTCTTTGCAGTCTGGTACCCATAGTAATTTATAATGTAATAAGCATACAGTATGTGTCCAAGAATGAATAGAAACAAATAAGGCAGGGACACGGTGTGAGGGAAAATACACCACAGTTTCACAACCACCATATAGATTAAGAAAGAAGAGATGGGAAAAAGCGGATTCGTGGTCAGTCTTTGCTCGTTATACCCAAAGGCCCTTTGCATTTGATAAATTGCGGTACGAAAAATATGGGGAAAGCTAAATGCCAAGTCACACAATGTAAACTGCTGTGGAATGAATAGCCAGGGCTAGATGCAGCTGTCAAAAATGTCAGGGGCTCACATCTCAACACTTAAAGCTTTGCTGGAATGAAGTCCCCTTCAGTAGACCTAGCACGCCAACCAAACGCCTAGAAACACATGTGCACAGGCGCGTTACAAATTGCTTATCACATCATTTTAAGTGTGAGTTAGTCTGCCATTCATGATCCCCAGGCCAACATCAACCTGCACGCCTGCTGCCTGCAGATCTTCAACATTGCGCAAGCGAGCAAGAGGCCTAGAATATCGCTGTATGGTGTGCTTAGCAAGTACAGCAGGAGCCAAAGTAAAATGGGGAGACTTCATAACAGGCCCGTTTCTGTGAAAGGCTAGGAGGAATGGGGAACATTCAGTCGCACGTCGGTGTACCCGGCTGAGCCTCTCATCTCTCCTGTCAAAAAGAGTACTGGTGGGAAATGTTTCCCGCCCAGATTTAAGGACTCGCCTATGCTCCGACAGGCCTGCTAGGGATTAGGAAGAGCCACATTAATGTTCGTTGTGCCTAAATCAGCCTTTAAACTTTCTTGCTCGTGTAGCATTCTTTCAGTAGGCCAATAATGGCAACTTTTCTAAAAAAAATTGCAACTGAACAATATGTTATTGGTGTGATATATATGAAATGGTTAAAGGGTCCCTCTCAACTTTTCTGCTGTGATTTTTTTTTCTGGTGGGATAATGCACATATTAGTGAAATCTTAAGAGCTTTGAGAGTCAGGATCATCTCAGCCTTTCATCTTTCCAAAGCCAAAAATATATGGTATAATGCCATTTCAGCTGTACATCGTTTTTTAATTATAGCTTTTTTCTTAAAGGATATAGCTATATGTGTTTTTTAAAACGAATGGCAAGCCTGATTTTGTTCTCCCCCATTGCTATTGTCCTACTACACAGTTTTCAAGTCTATGAAGTGGACGTGACAAAGGCATGGGGCTCTTTTTACAAATCATTCTCAGCAGATCCTTCAGTACTTTCAGTTCATTTGTAACCAAGACTACACTCTCCAGAATGCATTTTAAAACATGGAAGTCAAACAGGTGTCCGTCCATACGACACCTTTCAAGCTTACGGTTCTCAGGGAGGCGTGCCATTTTGTTTCTGTTTCCATGCTGCCTATCGTTTTTAGGTGAAATTGCATGTTCACGCTTAGCAGTTGGGGTTTGGCTAGTGCTGTCGTCAAGGCAGGGCAGCCTGCCCTAGCAATCCTCCTCTCGCCTCCAGAATACTCCCAAACGTGACCTTCTCTGTCGAGGCGTTCACTGTGGCTTTCCTTGGCGGAAGATCTACTGGGAGACGCAATAAATTGGTTTCTATTTCGAGCGCAAAGCAATGCAATCAGCAGGCGGCATTTATGCCCCGGACCCCCGAGCTGCCATACTCGGAGGACCTCCAAAACCACTGATTAGCTGCACGCACCTGATGCACCCTCCAGAGGGTGCACCGCAAAAGATCACAACAAACACACGCCTAAATAATGAAATGGCAATGTCAGCGAGCACCAATGCTAGGAGAAGTGATTAAGATTAGATTATTATATTATTGCGCAGATACATGGCACGGCTGCATTACTATGATCTAGCATAGGTGTGCTGTGTAGGGTATGCACTCCCCAATTAAGACCATACTAATTGTCGCTCTGTATATTTTGGAGTACAACTCTCATCAGCTCTAAACAGCATAATCAATAGTGAGGGATCATGGGTGTTGTAGTTCAAAACATCTAGAGAGCCAGAGGTTGCAGGCCCCTGCATTGCGTATGTATTTGAAGTTTTGCAATGAGCTACATACATAACAGGATGCATACACAAAGGAAACTGTTTGCACTCAGGTTGTGTTGGGCTGACACTATTTAGCTGCCTCAGAGTCGTTAGCATGAGGGGCGCCTAACACAAAGGCCCTCCTCCGACAGAAAGTTTGGTTCCCGGAGCTGGAAAGGAGAGTTGAGGGATTCGTGGCTTCCTGTGTATGGTGCCAGGCGGTGTCACCTGCGCTGCGGGAGCCAACCATCGAAACCATGCCCAGAGGGACAAGGCCGTGGGAGGTGGTGCACCCGGACTTTGGGCCCACGACTGTTGGGGGCCCAGTCCGGATCATCGGGTGTGCCCCTGTGAGTGCCGGGACCATCCGTGTTGCGCTCACGCAGCAGACAAAGGAGTGGGGATCACCCCACTCGCTCTGGAGCACAGGAGAAACCCACGTGGCTGGGGGCACACGGCAGCCTCGGCTCTGGGGGCACTCAGGCCGGGGTTGCATCATTCAGCCATGATCACATGGCTAGGCAACAGAGAGGGTGGCGTTGCCCAGCAGGGGCGCCAACCTCGTGGAGGGTCCCGTCCCTGGGCCTACTCCACACGGTGCTGGACCAGCAGGGTGCACCCAAAGAACGACACCAGAGTCAGCTTCACATCGACTGGCGAGCCGGAAGTGGCTTGTCTCTTTTATTAACATGGTCACATGGTTACCCCATGTGACCATGACACCAATACTAGAAGATACCATGTCCCCCAGAAGGGCTGACTTGCAACAACGACCAGGGGCACACACTTCCTGGTGGTTGTCGATGAGTGGTCCCGATATCCGGAAGTGGAGTTTGTAGAGTCCATGGTGTTTGAAAGGGTGGTAGTGGTGCTGGAGAATGTCTTTGCCACCCACGGACTGCCCAAAGTGCTGTGCCCGGACAACGGAGCACCATTTCAGGGCCAAAGCTTTGCAGACCTCATGAAAGGGTATGGCATACACCACAGGAAGGTCACCCCACAGTGGCCCGGAGCGAACGGAGAAGCGGAGCGGATGATTCGTACGCTGAACAAGGTGTTCCGCATCGCTCAGGGCAATGGCGAGTGTCTGCAGAGGGCACTGTATGCGTTCCTGCGAGGATACAGGGCCACCCCACACACTTCCATGGGGGTGGCGCCAGCGGAGGCTTTGTTTCAGCACTGTCCGAGTAACGTTCTGCCAGAGGTGGGGGAGCGAGAGCCCGCCGTCATTGATAATGAGCAGGTGGAAGAGGAGAAAAGGGCACGAACAGATCTGGAGAATGCCCGGAGGGGTCTAAGGCCACCAAGACTGGTTCCGGTGTCACAGGTTTCGCTTTTTCTCACCTGTTTTCGCTGCTTTGCAGAATCCTTAGCCAGGGTTTTCTTCCGTGCTGTTCGGGTCTTGTATAAGCCCGCTCGGCCGTCTTCGGATTCTAGGATTCGTTCACCTTCTTCGTCCGGGATCAAGGAAATTCCAGGAAGACCAGGAAGGAAGGCAGCATTCGGGGGCGGACCGCGTGGAACACGGAAGGATACAGGTACGAGGAGATGGGAAGGAAAAGGAGTAAGGAATGGGTTCCGGGAATTCAGGAAGCAGCTCAGTTCCAGGAGTACGAACTACGACACACGTCAAGCCACAGCTAACGGTAGCGTTGAGACGCGCGCGCCGCAGGGGAGTGGCTAATTTATAGAACGTGCTGCCTAGGACGTAAGGTGGATAGACAGCGTTCCGTGTATACGGCCATGTTGGGTGTACTACAGCGAGTAACATCCTCAAGGAAAGCTCTCCCTCACCTATGAGCCGCACCGTTGGACGTGGTGGCAGTTAAGGGGTCAATGGTCAATGCATCCGATGGAACGGCGTCTGTCACCGGGAATGCCAGCTTCTTTAAGAAACTGGGCGAACCCCGGGTAAAGACAATGGCAGACATGGACCTGAAGGAGGTGCCGGACGAGGGCGGTGGGCCCTCATTCCTGGCGGGGTCTCCGGCCCGAGAGGAGCATGGCCAGAGAGACTTGCAGGAGGTACCCCCTGAGGACAGGGTGAGGGAAACCTGGCCATCTTACGGACTGTCATGAACTAAGCGATTGGTGTTATATTTGTTATATCACGAAGCCCACAGAGACCGACCCCAACTGGGGACCCTGGGTGAGTGTCATTAAAGGGGTTTCCGGGGACATGTTGATATTGTGTGCTGTGATGTTTGGTAGCTAGAGCCTCCTTTTCAGTTGTTTGTTGTTATGGAAAAGGAGGAGTGTGGCGCTGCCCCTTTAAGGGCGGGCGCGCGCACGCACGCACGCACGCAACGGAGTGACGTATCCCTCCGTCGCGTGCCCATATAAATAAACGGGGCATTCCCGGCCGCTGCAGAGCAACCGCGGAGCCCGCACCAGTAACACCGTGTCCGTGTATGTCCGGAGGTGGGGGGCTCACGGGCCACGTGGCCACTGGCAACAGTAATGACATTTTCCCAACAAGCTAAACAGAAGAGTGCTGTGAATTGGGAAATGGCCCTTTGTTGGGTACTTTTGAAAAGAAACAGCTATATATTCTACTGTGCTTGCTGTCCCTTCATAGCTTTCATTGTACTGTCCTCTGTTTGCAGGATTTATCGCATGCAAATCACATCCTCATATGCCTTCTACCCAGAATTCTGCTTGATATTCTTCAAAATCCCCTAATCCCGGGAGGATAGTTTAGGGGAAACTCGTTTTTCTTCGAAGCAAGCCAACAGAGAGAGGTTTGAATCCCGCACGTTGTAAAAGATTAATTAATCTATCCCTTACTCCATCGTCTTCAATGTTGTAGTAGCATTTATTTTGCTTATTCTTGGAGGAGAGAACCATCGTTCACAATTGAGGTTCCTATGAACGAGATAAGAGACCGGGCCAGCCTGTTTTATTTACGGCATAAATGGTCAATATTTGTATAAGTTTGGGCACAGCGCATAGAAGCCTCCCCTCCACTCCCACCCCTCGGCCCAAATAATACGTGATGTATATCCATTTAGGGAATAAGGACTATGTTTCCCTCGTAGAGCGTAGGCTATTTTAAATCCATTGCAGAGAGGAATTCCTAGTTATGTTTCAGATAATCCCCTACACCATAACGGCGTCTCGCGTCTATCCCAACACAATCTGGTAAATACCAAAATTAAACCAACGCCCAATGAACCCTACACCAAAATAGCACTCTTTGCTGAACCCACAGAAATGAACAAAAACACCAACGCGCACTGATACTAGGGAGAACATAAAACAACCAGGCAGATTATCCACACTAGGATTTGAACGGAAGGAGGGATATCAACGTTTAACCAAATGTGGGATGCGTGGGGTTCTCCGTACAACCTTGAGGTCTGGCGCTTGCTCCTGTCCCCAACCCTCCCCCATGTGTTGAAGCAGATTGAGAGGCTTGTGCTGTCTCCCTTTGAGTGTCTGTTACATCCGCTCCCGGTAGGGGTTGGCGGACGTGGTCCTTATGGCACAAGTGGAGACACATTTCTTGCATCGCTCCTATTACCTCCAACATGGAGGTCGCACGGAAGAGCAGCGCTCCAGCCTTCCGAATCAGGAAGTACCAGTGGAGTCCACCCCCAGCCTCAGAGAAGGGATTTCCTTCAGCGGCGTCTTCGGAGCAGCACGTTGCTACTTCTCTCAGAGGCCACGCATCGTAAGTCCGCGAATCAAGACTTGCTCCCTGTTACTTTAGGAAAGCTTTTCTTGTTAAACGTCTTTCTTACCTTTCCCCATTTCTATAGTTTCAATCCTCTCTTTCCTCGAACATCCGCATTGCCATTCTTCTACATGCATTCACAGGAGGCACTTGCGCAACCCAGTTCAGTACGTATAGTTCCTCTGTTCCCCTCTTTCACATATCCCTTCATCCATTGGCATGCTAATTGTCCATACTCCTTTAGTCTCTCCTGCACAGCCTGGGAATTACTTTTTCCAACACACAGAACGAACTCAACGGACTACAACTTCCGTGCCATTCAACCTCTATCCCGTTTGCAGACATTCAGATTTAAAAGGTACATCGCACTTCAGGATTCTGCCTTCGCTATCTCTCCAGCCCATAAATTCAATCTGGTTTCTCTCTTTAGGATAGTCCGTGATAGCGAGAAGTCCAACTCCCGAAGTCACTCCTTGGGAACCGAAGCACAAGCACAGCTGATTCCGACTTCCCGGCACGACAGGGTTTTATTCCCCACGAGGGTTTCCCGGTCTTCTCCTCTTTGAGCCGGGTTTCTCCGGCGTGGGGAGAGGAGGATAGGTGAGCCTTCAACAGGTGAACAGGATCAGGTTAGTGTTGTTTTTTTATGTTAATCTGAGTTCTGCATTAATGACTGTGAAAACATTTACTTTGGAACTGAATTAAAACTTAAGAAGTGTTACAGTCTCTATGCCCTGGCCCCTGGTTCCTAGCTGCAGGCAAGCTGCTAGTTTTCCCAGCAGATACATATTCTGTTACCAAGGGAAGTTGAGGGACGGTTCGCTCTCCCTCCTCGGAGGCCCTGTCTTCACTCCTATGGAAGGACACTTTGAGTCACATAGAAACATGTATCAACCAAGTGGGTCTTTCCCACCTCACTTATCCCTTAATCCAGATAGGAACATGGTGGCTTCCAGGATGCTATGGGGACATCTCCCTTGTGGAGTGTCCTCCCGCTTCTGCAGCACTTCTGTGGGTGGTTTGCCGCTGGAGCATTCACTGGTTGGCAGATGTTGAGAAATGTGGGGGTTCCCACATGGTGAGAGTGTCACTTCTTTAGCTTCCATCCTGCCTTAGCACTGAGCATTCCCTGCTTCACAGAGAACAAAGGGTCCTGGATGCAATTAACATGCCCAAATCCCCCCCTGTTGTCTGGTGTGATTTTATTTTGGTGCTTCGGCTTGGTGGGATAATAAACCTGCTCATTTCAGAGACATTACGTCCAGCAGCTCCTTTGCTCACAACTTACAGTCTCCTGGATCAGCCACACCTTTGCCCTGTCCTGTTCACTTTTGGCCCGGTGTTCAGGGTAGAAAAGGTCCCAATTCTTGAGGTCTCTCCTCGGGATATTCCATAGCTGTGAGGCTTGATATCCTAGAGCAGTGGTTTTCACATTTTTTGGCCTGGGACCCCCTGAGCAAAATGTAGGCAGGCCAGGCCCCCCCGAAAATGCCAAATGTGCAGTAAGTCAAAATGGCTATGAACTATTGTGCGCCATCGCTGCACGCTGCTCCCAGTATAGTGCCTGGGCTCCCCCATCTGCTACCATCACAGTCTCAGGACTCCCTCATCCCACTCCTAACCCAGTCCGTGGGCTCTCCCCACCCCACAACACCCCATCACAGACCCTGGGCTCTCCCGACCCTGCTCCTCCCCATCCTGCTCCCACCACAGTCCCTGGGCTCCCCCACCCTGCACCCATAACATTCCCAGGGCCAGTGGCAACTGGTGAAGTTTTTAAGTGGAGGGGCATACATATTTCCCCCAGATATGCCATAGCACGCGAGCGTAGCGAGGGAACCGCAACCAATAAAAGTGGACTGGAGTGTTGCAGAGTGGAGTGTTGCAGAGTGGAGTGTTGCAGAGTATCTGGTGCTGGCATATACTCTGTCACTTTGTTCTACGGTGTGCTTGATTCAGCTGACTTATTTTGCCACGGACAACTGTCAAGTATTTCAGACTCGCTGAGTCTGTTTTCAAAAGACTGCTGTTGTCTTGACTAGTATCTTGGCTCTCTGGTTCCCTGGGATTCAACAACCCACTCCCTTCAGCCTCCTCCTCACCTGAGCTGTCGGTTGATGTTTATTCTTCACGCAGGTGTCTTCGGGTAAGGTAGTCCTTCTCTTTCTTTTGTAGTAAGTGTCTTCCTCGGGTAGAAGCCACAGTGACTGCCTGTGAGCTGCAGACCTGTAGTTCCTATCCCGGGGACAGGCAATATGGGAACGAGGGGAAAAAAGCGCTAGGCTTAAAAAAAAACTCTGCTGAATTTGAGTGAATTTCCAAAGTAGCACGATGGCAGGGTACTGTGCAGATATGGAGTAGGCTTCCAGAAGTCTTCTAGCAGCAGTCTATCTCAAACCAAATAATAGTAAACCTGAGAAGGAGTAAAAGGGAGGGGCTTCAGGCTCCGTAGTGGACGGGAAACAGGAAGAGACTGAACGCCGTAGCTGCCGAGGAAAACTAGAGCAAAGAGAGGTAGGAAAAGAAGCGGAGAGGAGGTAAGAGGAGTAAAGGGGGAAGAAAAGGAAAGTAAAATACAGCGGGCGAGGCACAAAGAGAGAGAGGGATGAAGTGCCGGAACCCGAAAGCGACAGGAAAGCTTCGTGCGAAGCAGAAGTGGAAAACTGGAGCGTACCAACCAAAGAGACTAGCGAGTCAGGACGGTTGCAACGCAATGACCGCTGGGAGCAAGAGTGTAACGTACCTCCCAGCTGTCGTAGCGGTGCAAAAGACTAGCCTCGTAAGGGGCGGTGGGAAGGAAACGTAATGGACTGTCAATTGCACTGGAGACCACATCCCGCTCTCCAGCGCGGCAGCAGTCTTCAAGTGCGACCGTGTATGACAGCTGCTGACCCTAGCCGCCACTACCAGACTCGCTGAGTCTGTTTCTGCTGCCTATTTCACCAGACTCTGCCTCTGCTCACGCTCTCTACCTCAAAACATCCAGCAATATTGAAGCGTGGTGGAGTGTTGCAGAGTGTCTGGTGGCCGATGGACGTGGCCATGCACCTTTGCAGCTCCACCCATCGGCTTGCGAGCATTCAAAACTCCAGCACTTTAATGCAGTCCTCTTCAACCGGACCTCTTTTGGCCCCTGTGGGTGGGGTACTTGACACACGGCTGGTGAGTAAAAACTCTGACCTTTTACAACCTCGTACTAACTCTTCTATTTTGAACTGTTCTCCACCAGCTGTTGCATGTTGTGAAAGTTTCCCTACCACAAACTCTTTGAATTTATCAAGAACATCTAGGTCCCGCGATGTTTTGTGGGACACTGGGTCTCCTGTACGCCTGATCAATTCTATCCCTGCCGCGAGCCACTCTTCTAATCAGCAACAGCTTATGACAGAACTGGCAACGGGTCTAAACCCTGCCAACAGTTTGCCGGTGTGCGTGTCATCTGTTTCTGTGCTCCCTCGAACAAGAAGGGTTTCCCTGGGAGGGCTGGTCTACCCGGACAATGAAACTTCTGCGGATGTATTGGGTCAGCTAGAACCTGAAGCTCCCCCCCCCCCCGTTATAAGGGTGAGTCCGGTCACGCTACCTGCATCAGGAAAACCCAGTACGACAAAGGCTCAGGTCCACATGCCCTTTGTTGCTGCCTGTGTATGCTCTTCATCTCCACAGCCTTTAATGCCAAACCTTGATAATATCGGGATGTTTACTGTTGTAGTGCTGTCCCCGGTGGAGGAAGACCACAACCTATCTTTCCACACTCCCCCAAGGGAGAGTTTGCCAGCCGGAGATTCAGTGGCGTCTGAAGGAAACTTGACCGCGCCGGAAGGTGATGCAGTGAACGATCCCCTCTCTGGGTAACTAGATGCTCTACGCCACAACAACAAGATCTCTCGCCCAAAGCCCCGAAAAGGAACGAGAGGTTCAGGGGTGACGGGTGTGACTCCTCCCTCTAAAGCTGTCAACTTGCCTCATAAGCCTAGCATATACCACACACTTCATAGGCGGGGTTGTGAAGGACCCCCACAGTTCTTTCTATGTTTTCTAAGAAAAATAATCAGTTGCTTCTACGTTCGGGACTTTGCCCGGGGATATTTCAGACGCCGACCTATTAGAAGGCACTGAAACTTGGTGTTGGTCTCCGAATCACTCGAAGTTTGCAGAAGGGGGTACCACAGCCACGCCTTCCTCGATTGCCCCTTTCAACTTTAAAACAGTTCCTCGGGGCCTGAAGCCTTTACCTATGCCTGTTTCTGCCCCCTTGTTGGGAAACTCCCGGTGCCAGAGCTCGGAGAAGTTCTCCACGTTGAGAAATGACAATTTGCTCCTGCTTAGCCCGTATCAGGGAAATCCACTTGAGGTGGACCTCATACTGGACACGGCCCCTCCACCACCTGAGAGGAAAATCCACTGGCCTGATGCCCTAGCTTTGGCACATGCTCCCCCCGAGGTCTCTACTGGAGGGTACAGGCGTTGCTGAAACACAGGCGCCGGGGTCTGCAGTGGCAAGATTGCAAACTCATTCGGACCAGTTTGGGTCATGGGAAGTAGAGGCCCCATTGATGCCGACAACAGACGTTGGTCCTGATCTGTCTTCACCCTTACCAGGTCAAGTCAATCTTGGCACTCCGCCTGCAACTCGGCCCTTGGAGCCGTCCTCTTTGTCCACCCTGCCGACCCAGAAGAAAAAACTTGACCTTCTTTCAATTATGCCAATACTCACCATCGCCCTTGCCCTGTTCACTAAACTATATGAACAATACCCTCAAGGACCACACCACCCTTTTAGCCATGACCCATTCTAAGCTAATATTCCTGGAGGGCTTCATAACAGGCAAGGAGACTCATGGTTTGATGTTGAGCGGCTCTGTGGCTTCTCTCCATGCCGCATCACAAACTGCTAACAAAGTGGGTCCTTCTGTTTCTCAGTTCACTCAGACAAGGAACTTGTCTCTTTCTGTAGATTTGACAAAGGACTTCACAGCTCCCCTTGGTACTACACATAACCCCTCCGCAGGTGCTTCAATTGCCCAAAACACAGTGAATGGTCCATGTATTGCTTGCAATATGGACCTACAAATTACCTCAATAGAGGAGGAAGGGGTGGGTGACAACCAGCCTTTTCCATTCTTTTCCAACCAAAAACAGGGGCAACAGAAGAGGACTGTAAACTCTAATGGCTGTGAAACTGTACCAGCGCAAAACAAGGTCACACCACGACTGTCAGTGGATGGGAAGCGAGCCCCAAAACATGCCCCGAGAAAGGTGGTTCCAACCCTGCGAGGACCTCAGTCAGGCGGGGACTCAGACATGAGGGGTGCCTCTCAGGGGCCTACTCCTAGCCCCCATCGAGGTGGGTCTCGCCCGAGCCCCATTTCACAGAACTTGTTGAACTTTTCTACTTACTCAACTGAGGATGCACTGGCCGATGCTCAGAACGAAGAGCCTCTTGATCTTATAAACACCAATGATGGAACTAGTTTGGCACTTGCAACAGATAATCTAGAGCTGCCGGACTCTCCCCGGTTTGAATCCATGGACGATAAATGGAAACGATTAAGATCATAGGTCCCAGTGGCTGCAAGAACCCAGGCTGCCACCAACTTTCCAGCCCCTCCGCCCAAAAGATTAAACCACGTAGAAAAATTCCAACATAGGATGGGAGACGATAAAAGTAACGACCTCAGGGACAACTGGTCAGCTTACACCAGAGCAAGTGCGAAACAGGTCAACCCCCAAAATCTATCATTGAAATTGGAGAGAGTTTTAGATCAAAATAACAGTCTTGTCTTAAACCGTAGAGTGATTTTGGAATTATTCCATTCAATACCAAACTTGCGTTTGCTACGCTCCTCCGATTTTCAACTCATTGAATTTTACGAGAAAAAACGCCTGGACTCACTGTGTCTCCATCTCTCGTCTCCAGTGGTTAAAAACATGTTGCTGGGACTTCAAGATGGCCGCCGTGGAGGGAGGACGTGTCTGAGCTGAGCTCCGTCTCCCCTCCTGGGCCTTAGCAGCAGCCGGATCAGTTGCGGTTCTCTCGGGGAAGCAAACGGAGGACAACCCTAGAGACAGCAGGCGGAGCTCCCCGCAGACGAGGCCACATCGACGCCACACACACAGAAGACTCTTGGTTCCCTGTTGAGCCACACCAGGGCGCCGGAGAAGGGAGGACGCGGCTCGGTATTAAGACCGCCCAGCAGCGAAGCGGGGCACGGAGACTCGGCCCCCCCTGTGTATGCGGTTCGGCAATACCTTGCCGGGTGGGCGGACCGGTGCGGGGGATCTCGGGCGCGGGGGCGCCCCCCTCCTTCGGCGAGCATCGGAGCGAGAGGCACTCCGGACGGCCTTGCGGGGAGGAAGTCACACCCGCCGCGGCCGCTTGCTGGTGAGCTCCAGTAGGGCACTGTTAAGGTGAGCCCCGCGCGGTCCGCTTGGGGAAAGCGAGAGGAGAGAGCGGCCTGGCGGTCCCAGCCCTCGAATGCGGCCCGGATCATGGGCACAGGAGAACGCGAGCGCAAGAGGCCAACGGGCAGCACCACAAGGAGCGCTATCGTGCAGATCGCGGGGAGGGGAAAAGGGGCCTACAAAGATCAATTGGAGCCACGGACTCCTGGAGCCGCCACATTTGTCTCGCTCTCCCCCATTCCCCGCGCCCATATACTCTGGGAGGGCACTGCCCGAAGTTGGCCACAAGCATAGCACATTGGAGGGAGAAGAGTGATCTCCCCATGTAGCAAGGCACAGCCATAGCGCGGGAGGATCCTCACCTCCACGGGAGACGGACTTAAGTGGTGAGCGGGCACATACGGCTGAGCCTCCCCATTACTTTTTGGGGCAAACAATGGGCGAACCTCGGATGGAGTAGTGAACCAGATATCCGGGACAGAGAATCACGGATAGGACCTGCAGAGGCCAGCGAAGGGGAACCACGCAGGAAAGGTCGGACCCCATTGAGCAACTAGCACGAGTAGGGCGAAATGTCAAGATCCAGAGGGAAGCAAGGACAAACAAACCCTTCTACCCAACCATCGAAGCAAGATCAAAGCCTGGTCCATTTCTGGGGGGGAGACAAAGGAACCCCGGATAAGGCAAAAACGACCAAAGGAACTAAAGGCGGCTCGGAAACAAACACCCCCCACGAAGACATGGCCACAAAAGAAGATTTGAAGACGTGGTTTGGGGAGTTTCAGGCACAATTTATGGACTCTATGAACGCGCATCTGGATGCCATGAAGGGCGAATTCAAATCGGCGTTGCAGGAACTAAAAACAGAAGTTGCAGGCCTAGGAGAAAGAACAGACACCCTAGAGAAAATTGTGCAGAACATGGAAGAGGAGAAGCAACAAGTAGCAGAAACGCAGGAACGTCTGGCCCGCCTAACGCACAACCTGGAAATCCAGTATGAAGATTTGGAAAACAGATCACGAAGATCGAACATTAGAATAAAGAACATGTCGGAGACGGTGGAGGATAGAGATCTCAAAACAGCGGTCCAGCAAGTTTTCAAAGATATCCTAGACCTGGGAGAGGGAGAAGAAGTCCCGATAGATCGAATACACAGGGTGGGACCAAAAAGATCGACTTCCCAAACCGACCGCCCGAGAGATGTGCTGGTGGCCCTCACTAGATACACACAAAAGGAGCAGATTCTAAGGAAAGCCAGAACAATGGACTTCATTCGAATGAATGGGGAGGCAATACAGCTGTATCAGGATCTAGCATTGACAACGCTTCAGAAGAGAAGAGATATGGCTCAGATAACAAAGGAGCAGACAGCACGCCAAATTAGATATAAGTGGATATTCCCATTTGGCCTCTTGTTTACATGGGAGGGGACGCAAAAAAGAATAACTTCGAGTGAAGAAGATCAGAGACTCTTGAACCTACAGGACCAGGACGATGACTCCCCACAGGCGAGCGGTTCAGGCCACTCAGCTAGGAAGACCCACTCGGAATGGAAAACGATCAACAGGAGGACGAGACGACCTAGCAGAAAGAAATAAGGGTCAGGGGAACGTCTAGAATGCGGCAGCAGAAGCACTACATAGCAGCCAACAAAGGGGACTTAACAGCGCCAGTAACAACCCGAGAGACCAAGATTCAGGTGCCGGGAGGGGGGGTGAGGTACCGGGGGCCACTGAAGTCATGAGGAAGGGTTTAGGATTCCCTCAAAGTTATCCCTGAACACGGGTGGGGCGTGAAGCACAAGGTGACACGCCTCTGTGCTAGTAGTAAATCATGCCATCCTCAGGGCAGTTGGGGCAGGGGGGAGGGGAACACGCTAGTTGGGGTTTGCGTGGCACAATGGGGGGGGAAAGGGGAGTTGGGGACAGGGGAAGACCGGAACTCTGAAATTGTAAAAGGGAGGAAGGTACCTATGTTAAGCGACCTCATACAAAAGAAGGGATGGGGATAAAGATCCTAACACAGAATGTAAGGGGCTTAAACTATCCAGTCAAGCGTAAAAAAGTATCACACTCCATCAAGAAGGGAGCCTTCAACATCGTCATGCTCCAGGAAACACATATAAGAGCCCAAGACAAGCATACATTTCGCCTCAGGGGCTTCAACCAAATCCTTCGTGCGAACGCCCAAGAGAAAAAGGCTGGGGTGCTTATAGCGGTCAGAGATTCCTTGCATGCGCAGGTTAAGTCCTCATGGGGAAACAAACAGGGGAGATGTCTAATAGTGACCATAACACTCGAAGGCAGACCCCTGACACTGGCCACGGTAAACGCCCCCAATACAGGTCAGGACGGCTTCTTAAGAGAGGTCCTAGACAAAATAGATCAACAAGCTTTGGGGGAGGTTATCTTGGGGGGGGATTTTAATATGGTGTGGCACCCATCCCTAGATAGATCAGGGCCAGGAAGCAGGTTCAGGATGCCCCTTCAAAAAATTTAAAGCAGAAAATCATGCACCTTGGGCTAGCGAATGCATGGCAAAATGGCAACCCCGAACGGAAAAGCTATACCTACTATTCGCATGTACATAACACGGCCTCGAGAATAGATTATCT
The DNA here is from genome assembly GCF_040938575.1 of Ambystoma mexicanum. Classification (NCBI taxonomy): domain Eukaryota; kingdom Metazoa; phylum Chordata; class Amphibia; order Caudata; family Ambystomatidae; genus Ambystoma; species Ambystoma mexicanum. The sequence goes on from NC_090925.1 coordinate 1,084,691,623, forward strand.
CTGGGTATCGGTGAGCCTCCTAGGTAAGATTAAACAGATAGAGATAGAACCCATCACACTCTCGGACCATGCCCCTCTGTGGGCGACCATTAATTGGTCCAAACAATATCCCAGGCTTTGGAGCTGGCGCCTCCCAGAGGATATAATTATGGACCCGGTGCTGGCTCAGACGCTTAGAGAACATATCACAGATTTTTTAAGCAGCAATGAGCTACCTGACACAAACAAAGACACATTATGGGACGCCCTAAAGGCAGTAACTAGAGGACACCTAATAGCACTCAAGGCACAGAGAGAGAAATTGAACCACCAATGGGAAAATGAGTTAGAGGCACAGATAGGGGCAATCCAGGCAGAATTGATCCAGACACCCACTAGGAAAATCATGCAAACATTAAGACATGTTCAGGGGCAACTAGAAGCACTACACACGAAAAAATCAGAAAGGGCACTTCTATACACGAAACATTAGTATTATGTAAAGGCGAACAAAGCCGACAAATTGTTAGGAAGACAACTGAAAGGCACACAGCAGACTTGAACAATAAGAGCTTTAAAAGATGAGTCAGGCCAGATTAAGACCCAGACCTCCGAGATAGGACAGATATTCGAAAGATTCTATCAAAAGCTGTATACTACGGATCTCCCAGACAGGGATCTCCAGAAAGCTTTTCTCGCTGGGGAAAAGCTTCCCGTGGTGGAGGAGGAAGATAGGAACAACGTAGAAAAAGAAATCACAATAGAAGAGGTTATTGCAGCAATACGGTCCCTCCCGAAGAACAAAGCTCCGGGCCCGGATGGGTATGTTTTCTATAAAACATACAAAGATATCCTCACTCCAGTACTCACGTCCTTATACAATACATTTGGGGAAAAGGGAACCGTGACCCAAACCATGAATGAGGCAAAAGTGTTGGTGTTTCACAAAAAGGGGAAAGAAGAACAATGCCCCACCGCTTACCGCCCCATAGCTTTAATAAACCTGGACGCAAAATTGTATACTAAGATATTAGCGACTAGATGGGTGCCACTCCTTCCTAGACTGATCAACCAGGATCAATCAGGATTCGTCCCAAATCGGCAGACTCATGACAACCTTCATAGGGTGTTCCAACTGGTTGAAAAAATAGGCATTAAACAGACCCCAGCAGCATTGGTCGCCCTGGACGCGGAGAAAGCGTTTGAACGGGTGGAATGGTCATTTCTATTTCAGGTTTTACAGAAATGGGAATGGGTAAGGGATACATCAACATGATCCGGGCCAATTACAATTCCATGTCCATAAGAATAGCGGTGAATGGAGGATTGTCGGACCAGGTATATCTAGGGAGAGGGACAAAACAAGGGTGCCCACTTTCCCCCCTTCTATACGCGATATACCTGGAACCCTTATTGGCGAAAATTAGGGATCTACCGGAGGTAAAGGGCATAGAAATGGCGGGACAGGAGCACAAAGCGGTGGCATATGCAGATGATATGCTAGTGGCCATAGGAGACCCGGGGTTATCCCTCCCACATTTAATGGAAATCATAGACAGGTTTGGTGAAATTTCGGGGCTAAAAATAAACAGGCAGAAATCAGAGATACTGATCCTGGCAGGCAACAAAGAAGAAATCCGAGCAATTGCAACGTATTGTCAATTGAAGGTAGCGAACACCAGCATCAAATACCTGAGCATCACTCTCACCGGGAAAATTGACGAACTGTATGCTCACAACTACCCCATACTCTTGGGAAATATTAAAAAAGAATTATTAAAATGGAATCCATTAGCGATTTCCTGGTGGGGTAGAATCACGGCGGTTAAAATGTCGATACTTCCCAAACTAATGTACTTATTTCAAGCCCTCCCGATAAGACCCCTCGGGGCGTTCTTTGGTGCACTTAGGAAGGTGGTTTTGAAATACGTCTGGCAGAACAAAACCCCTCGAATCTCGAATGCGGCTCTGACAGCACATAGAAGGGAAGGGGGGTGTGCCATGCCACACTTTAAGAAATACTACAAAGCCGCACAACTCTGGCTATTAAGGGAATGGATCCCAGAGCAGGTGGAGAGAATATGGGAGATGCAGGATAGGGCTGTGGCAACGACATCCACCAGGCATATGCCATGGATTAACAGTCGATTTCGACATGACAATACACATATAAGTGGGATACTAAAGACAACACTGGGGGTGTGGGATGCAGCCACCAAAAAAGAAACTCCGACTAAAGATCCCGCCCCGTTTATGCCAATGTTTGGCAATCCAGAGTTCCCACCAGGAATGGAAAGGGGAGCATTCAGAAAATGGGAAGAGGTGGGGTGCAAAATGGTGGGTGATATGCAATTAGGCCAACAGATAAGGTCATTTGCAGACTGCACAGCACTACTGAATCTAACTCCGAAGGACCGATTTAAATATGAACAACTCCGTCACTGGTTGAGCACTCCCCGGATAAAAGAAGCAGCGTCCAGAGACCTGAGCCCCTTTGAAACGTACATTATGTCCCATACAGGCACCCGCAAATTTGTCTCCAATACATATAAATACATAAATGCACAACCGGAACCAACCACATGGCAATACATGAAAAGGTGGGAGAAAACCCTGGGCTGTTCACTTCCCAGGGATAGATGGGAGTATGTTTGGCGTCTGATGCCAAAACTGACGAGAGCCATCCAAACCAGAGCGATGTGGGTGAAAATAATGTTTCAATGGCACTATACCCCTGAGAGACTACACACGATGTATCCTAACGCCCCAAACAAATGCTGGAGAGATTTCGGTGGGCAAGGGGAATATAAAGAACAATGGTGCCTGCACAAGATAAGGATGTTGGACTTCTTCACGTAAATGGGAGCTGTACCTCCGGGAGAAGATTTACATGGACTGAGAATAACCCGGGCAGGGGGGAGGGGGGAAGTTTATTAATGTTATATTTGTGGTTGAACTCTATTTTGCATAGATTTATGAAAATAATAAAAATACGTTTAAAAAAAAAACATCTTGCTGGACTCAACAGAAATCCTGTTTTTATTGGGATTCGACCTGTCACGTTGTACTACCATTGATCAAAGTGCTATCGCTGCGAGGGGCATTTCTTGGAGGGGTAACGGAACACCTGACCCTACTGCTTTCCCTCTATTCCAGGATCCTTTGAAGATCGGTAGGGTCCCGTTAGGTCCTGAATTGAAGCTGAACGTGACATTCAAGCGAGACAACTCGTCTCGACAAGTAGGAAGTGTGACCTCTCAAAAACCTATTAAAAGACCTAATCTGCCCACTTCTGATTGGTCTTGGATTTCTGGCGGTTTCCTCTTCAGCCAATACCGCTATGCTGAAATTTATATCCTGGAATACTAGGGGTTTTCCCATCTTTCACGTCCCAGCAACTTAAATTTGGCTGAGTTTGATTTAATCAACCTCCAGGAGACGTGGTTAAGGAAGTCGCCAACGTTGGATGGCTTCGATTTGTCTATTGTCCCGGCTGTGAAGGGTGACCTTGGGCGACCATCGGCGGGTTTACTTACAGCAGTGAAATTGGGCAGTACTTTGAAACTCTTGAAATCAGTGTCATCAAACTTTCTTATACAAGAAAATGTGATTGCATGAGAACCTGACCCACCATTGTCAGGAAGTGGCACTTGTTCTAAGATCTCGATCATAAATGTCTATTGGAATGCTGCGCTAATCTCAGATGACTCATTCATTGCCTTAAAGGGATGGTCTAGTAAAACATTTTATTTAAAAAATAGATAGGCCCCATAAAACAAAATACTAGCATTCTCCGTTTTAAAACTTCCTATGTAAAATTCTGAGCTATTCAAGCTCAAAATTCGCAAAAGCAAGCACATGGGCGCAGCCATTTTGTGAAATGGAGGCCCTCCTGTGCTGGCTTTTGCTTTTGCGGCACTAATGAAGGAAAAGCCAGCCAGCTGTAGTAAACAAAGGCTACCGCTGGGTGGCTTTCCCTTCATTAGTGCTGTAGGCGGAGGACGTGGACCGGAGACCAGAGCAGGAAAGCTGCAGCTGAATCTCGGTAAGTGCTATTTATTTTTTTTACAAAAAATAAGCACTAGCTGCGTTTTTTTTTCTAAGTTTTCCGGGCTGGAGGAGCCCGGAAAACTTAGAAATAAAACCGCAGCTTTAAAAACGTTGTATTTATGTTTGCGGCCGCTTTTGAAGCGACCGCAAACATAAATACAACGTTATTGTGTTGGAAAACGCTGCGGTTTTTCTTTCCAAGTTTCTCAGGCTCCTCTGGCTCGGAGGAGCCTGAGAAACTTGGAAAGAAAAACAGCAGCGTTTTCCAACACAATAACGTTGTATTTATGTTTGCGGTCGCTTCAAAAGCGACCGCAAACATAAATACAACGTTTTTAAAGCTGTGGTTTTATTTCTAAGTTTTCCGGGCTCCTCCAGCCTGGAAAACTTAGAAAAAGAAACGCAGCTAGTGCTTATTTTTTGTAAAATAAATAAATAGCACTTACCGAGATTCAGCTGCAGCTTTCCTGCTCTGGTCTCTGGTCCCTGTCCTCCGCCTACAGCACTAATGAAGGGAAAGCCACCCAGCGGTAGCCTTTGTTTACTACAGCTGGCTGGCTTTTCCTTCATTAGTGCCGCAAAAGCAAAAGCCAGCACAGGAGGGCCTCCATTTCACAAAATGGCTGCGCCCCTGTGCTTGCTTTTGCGAATTTTGAGCTTGAATAGCTCAAAATTTTACATAGGAAGTTTTAAAACGGAGAATGCTAGTATTTTTTTTTATGTGGTCTATCTATTTTTTAAATAAAAATGTTTACTAGACCATCCCTTTAATCTCTTCCAGATTGTATGATTTTTATACAAACCAGCAGTCTACATATCTCTTCACTTGTGGTGATCTTAACATCCCCGATCTTGTTCAAATGAAACAAGCCCATCTTTGGAATCATGACGACCCAAAACATGCCAGACACGATAAGTGGAACATACTTATGAACTCAAGAGCCATGCACCTCCTTAATGGCAACGCTAGGGGGGATGTCCCCGCTCAGCCGACATGGCAAGGCAGGGGCTCTATTTCTACCTTAGACTACATCTATGTATCCACCAACTTCCTCTCTTTGGTGCACAGTTTTCAGGTAATCTGCACCCCTTAGAGCGACCACAACCTTCTTCTCCTAGAATGATGAACTACTGGTCCTTCAGTTCGAGACTACACAACAATCGTGGTCGACTCTTGCAACAAGGGATTTCGCTTAAGGATGTTGTCGGCAAAAGTTAGAGCTTTTTCCTCCACGTTTGCTAAAACTACATCCACGGTTGAATATTCCCTGCTGTTGGAAGAATTCATCTTTAACCCTACACCTAAAGGCTTTGCCACAATGTTCGGTCCCCATGTGTTCGAACCAGTCTTAGTGTCGAAAAGAAGATTGGTTTGAAAACCGCTGAAGATCGCAAAGGAAACTAAATCAACCAAGGCCCTTGGAGAGTCTAGGTTGGCACAGCTCAACTACAAAAACTGGCTCTGTTCATCTAAACATCTAAGCTACCAGAACAACGCTGAGGTAATGTTGAGAACTCTGGCGGGACGAGATCCCCAAGCTTTTTAATCGCTCGTTAAATTGGACGAAATCTCCTCAAAGGCAGATCAATCTAACCCTATAGACGAGGAATCATGGATAAGCCATTATGTCAGGCTCTACACTTCGATCATGGCCAAAGGGGCTGCCTAGTCGCTCCCTAAGAAATTGGGTCCATGGGTGACAAACCTTAATATCAACAAAATTATAGATCGTATTAAGAAACTAAAGACCTCCCGTGCCCCGGGCTCTGACGGCCTAACGAACATCATGCTTCGGGAGCACCCGAAAGACTGGGCTTGCTTCACAGTGTCCTTATTTGGTCAGATCACCACGAGTCATCAAGTACCCAGTTCATGGAGGAGGGCGATAGTGGTTCCGATCCACAAAAAGGGGATCGGGAGGATCCAAAGAACTACCGCCCTATCGCTCTCCTCGATGTTATTGGCAAACTGTTTGGTATGATTCTCCTGGACCATTTTCACGACTGGTGCAGGTCCACTGACAGCTACAATCGTTTCCAGTGTCGATTTGTGAAAGGCCTGGGCATGGCTGCTTACATCTTCCTGCTGCAGCTAGTGAAAGAAACTGCCCGGAGACGAAAAACAAATATCTACATGGTATTTGTGGACCTTGTTCAGGCTTTCGACCAGGTAGATAGAGGTCTGCTCTGGTCCAAAATGCAGAAGAACTGCCCGTTAGCCATCTTGGAACCTATTAAGGCCATGCACTCCGACACCACCCTGAGAGTCAGATTAAATCAAACAGGGCTCCTGTCTGAAGAAATCAAGACTTTGAGAGGGGTGAAACAGGGGTGCCCGATGGTGCCGGCCCTCTTAAATTTTTACCTTGAGGATATGCCTGATGCCTTTCACACCATAAGATAATTTCCCCAAAGGTGGGTGGTGTCTACCTCTCGTGATTGCTATAATCCGTCAAGGAGCCAGATGAAAATATCGATAAAGTCACCTAAAACGTCTCGAAGAAATAGAGAAATACTCAGATAATCCATCAATGGGAAAGTATTAATTACCGAAAATATTAGATCTCTATGTCCTGAAGACGGCCATTACCATCACCAGAACCAACGGCACCGAGAGAGAGTACCGTATGAGTCAGAAAGGCCGAAACATATGTCGTCTTGCCAATAGGAACCTGTTATATCTTTGTTTCCCTTCTTTCATCCCAACAATTTCTGATAGGGTATTTGGTGTGTACAAAGCAACCCCTGTCTACCCTACATCAACGTGGTAAATTAGAAGAGAGTGGTTAGCAAATGAAATATGGAATTACATGTATGACTATCCGGTCTGGTTAAACACATGAGGTATACATTACTGTTGGGAGGATTCAACATGCCTGATCCTTCGTCTTGATTATATGTGTTCATGTTTACAGTAATATATAATGGTTTTCCCGTTTCCCTTTCTCTATGTACCATCATGAAAGGTCTGGTGTGCAAACACCAGTTAGAATGTAAGTGAATAGCACAGTTTGTTTTTACATATATAGGTTTTAGTGAGCCTTTTTACTCTGGGCACGAGATGCTCGAACAATAAAATGAATTTTTCTATGAATATTACGTGTGGTATCAGTAATCTTAAAATTGTATGAGATTATCTTGGATTTAAGCTTGTGCTTCTCAGGGACTCAAGGTAGGGGTAGTCGACCTATTATCCTTTGCTTTCTGCTTAATAGCCTCCCACAGGTAGTGTCGTCCCCCCGATAACAAAAAACAGGGAGTACCCATTTTTGAAATACCTTTCTCTACTGATAGTCAGGATTCTATTATTGCACAGAGATGAGCATTATCCCTCCCTATGCTGAGTGTTGTGAGTGGGCACTGCTTGTTTCAATAATTCTTCATATGGTTCAAGTTCAAGCTTGGTGTTGACAAGTTGATTTATGTGTGTGGGGTGCAACCCACTAATTGGTGCCACCATGCTAGGCACTCGAGATAAGTAGAGAGTAGAAGAGACCTATGCTAATGAGCCTTCGGTGTGAGCTGCACACCCTATTTCCCAAAATGGGTTTGTTTAAGAGGGACGGCCGGGGGCATTCGTATTGTGCCACTAGAGGTGAAATTCTTGGACCGGTGCAAGACGAACCAAAGTGAGAACATTTTTCAAGAATGTTTTCATTATGTAATAACCTTATAATAATAAGTACTTGAAAGCAAATTATCTCTCGTCAATTGTAAATGACACCTACCTTCGCGATGATCAGCCCTCGCGGGATAGAAGCAGATGGGAATTACCTGCAATCCCCTCTCAACCCCAGCCAAAAGGCTAGGTTGGAGTGGAGTCTCCACGGGAAACCCAGAAGGGAAAAAACCCAGTGATGTGCTGCTGGGGAGCGTGGATTCCTGCAGCGGCTGGTGGAGGATCACGCTATTTTGAATGTGGCGGGAATCTTGTCAGGAAGGATTCTGAGTGAAACAGAGTAGAGGTTAAGGTAAGTAAGGATACGGAATCCAAAATCAGTTGGATGGTAGAGGATTTAGAAAAGAAGCTTACCCTGACAGGCCTATTCTCTTCTAGGCTTCTGTATTTCAATCTGATGGGAAATGCAGACAAGGTGCCCAACGGAGTTAGCCCCAGGGAGGAATAATAACGAACAGAATAAGGGGCTTGAACTTGAAGGAACGGAAGGCTGAATAGGAGGTCTAAGGCTGATTCCAGTAGGAGCAGCTGCGAATACTGGGAGGTGTCTTCCTGTTGATCCGCAGGGCAAAGAAAGTAATCGAGGTTTGGTGCGCAGCGCGACTCTGAAGAGAGAAGCAACGCGTATGACCGAAGTTCCAGCTGCCGGATATTCCATTCCAGAAGTCGGGGGTGGAGCTAACCGCGCGGTCCGGGGAGCGAGAACAACTAGTGCGCCCCTCACAGTCTCAGGCTCCTCCATGTTGAGAGTCCCGGTTCCGAGCCGAAAGGTGGGCATTGGTACCCGGAAACGGGAAGCAGCGGGATCCAACAGGACAGCTGTAACACATTAATCATGAACGAAAGTCGGAGGTTCAAAGACAATCACATACGGTTGTAGTTCCGACCATAAACGATGCCGACTATCGATCCGTCTGCATTATTCCTATGACCGGCTGAGCAGCTTCCGGGAAACCAAAGTCTTTGGGTTCCAGGGGGAGTATGGTTGCAAAACTGAAACGTAAAGGAATTCACGGAAGGGCACCACCAGGAGTGCAACCTGCAGCTTAATTTGACTCAACATGGGAAACCTCACCCGGCCCGGATACGGAAAGGATTGACAGATTAATAGCTGTTTCTCGATTCTGTGGGTGGTGGTGCATGGCCGTTCTTAGTTGGTGGAGCGTTTTGTGTGGTTAATTCCGACAACGAACTAGACTCCTCCATGCTAACTAGTTACGCGACCCCTAGCGGTCAGTGTTCAACTTCTTAGAGGGACAAGTGGCGTTCAGCCACACGAGATCGAGCAATAACAGGTCTGTGATGCCCTTAGATGTCCGGGGCTGCACGTGCGCTACACTGAACGGATCAGCATGTGTCTACTCTTCGCTGACAGGTGCGGGTAACCTGCTGAACCCCGTTCGTGATAGGGATTGGGGATTGCAATTATTTCCCATGAACGAGGAATTCCCAGTAAGTGCAGGTCATAAGCTTGCGTTGATTAAGTCCCTTTGTACACACCGCCCGTCGCTACTACCGATTGGATCGTTTAGTGAGGTCCTCGGATCGGCACTGCCGGGGTCAACAGCCCTGGCAGAGCTCTGGGAGACGATCAAACTGGACTATCTAGAGGAAGTAAAAGTCGTAACAAGGTTTTTGTAGGTGAACCTGCAGCAGGATCATTACCGGTGGAGCAGCCGGAGGGAGAGCCGCGGGCCCGACCTCGGTTGGGTCCCAGATGCGCACACCCACAACCCAGGGCACCCCTTGCTCTACAGTCTTGCCAGTGGAGCGGTCCGCAGCCGGGGTATATGGGGGACCAGGCCTGGGGAGCAGGATTCCCTGCCGCTGGAGGGTGGTCCGCAACCCAGCAGACAGACGGGGATGCCCGGGGATGCCCGGGGACGTCCCCAACCATGCACCAGAGAGGGAGCCCTGAGCGGCCCCCATCCTCTCCTCACTGAGCCGGCCGCTTAGCCGCTGCGCCAGCCGGGGGCGCACTCCTCCCCATGAACCGCCAGCGGGCGGGCTTTGATGGGCACACCCCCGGTCGGCAGGGAAGTCCTGAGTGGGAGCAGCCGGGAGCCGAGCAAAGCCCCGACATTCTCGATAGACAACTCCCCAGGTGGAAAGTGGCCCAGCATGCCGGGCGAGCCCTGAGCCATGGCTTAGCCGGGCTTACTCGACGGGCGGGCATCAAGGTTCTGGCTGCCCACATCCGTGGGCAAGAAATGGCCAGGCCCGCTGGCACAGCAGGCAACCTTCCCTCTTGCCCAGGTACCTGGAGCTCGGGCCTGTGTGGGCAGGCTGGGGTTTGAAGAATATAGCGGTCCCACCGACCCCCCTCGTGGTGTCTCTGGCCTGCCTCTCGGTCCGGCCCCCGAAAGGGGAGCAGTGGAGGGGGTCGGGTGGGGGGGAAGGATGAGCGGGATCGGGCCAGGTGGGTCGGCGGCAGAGCGGCCTGCCTCCATCACTGTGGGAAGCCCCTTCACCATGCTGCTACAAGCGGCGGGCTGAGCGCCTGGATTTTTTGGTTGTTTTGTTTTAAATCCCTGATGGTCTCGGCCGACTCCCAAGTGGGGATGCTAGACGGGGTGCTGAGCTGTCTTGTCGCGGTGGGCGGGACAGGCAGCCCTGCCTGCCCCCTGGCCTCTCGTGCACTAGCAGGATCGGGCGAACGTCTGGAACAAAAAAAGTTGCCTGAGACTCTTGGCGGTGGATGACTCGGCTCGTGCATCGATGAAGATCGCAGCCAGCTGTGAGAATTAGTGTGAATTGCAGGACACATTGATCATCGGCACTTCGACCCACCTTGCGGCCTCGGGTTCCTCCCAGGACTACGCCTGTCTAAGGGTTGCTGATCGGCACTGTTGCAGGATCCCTGGACCTGGCTGCGCAGGCTTGTTACTGGCACGTCCCGGCCTCCCCCACCTCTTGTGGGTTTCGGGAGGGCCGGGCGCCCCGCGCGCCACAGGGGCCGCGGTGGCGGCCCTTGAAAAAGCCTGGCACGCTTTCGCCGTGCGCTGCAGCACCAGGGCGTGCCGCATGTGGCTGTCTGTGGTGTCCCGCGACTGCCAGCGTGGGACGGCCCTGGAGTGCGTGCCTCGTGACTAGGTCGGCTTTGGCCACAGATCGGGGCGGCGCACGCTCAGCTGTGCCAGAGGTGCAGGGCCAGGGCAACGCCCCGGCCGCCCATCAAGCTTTCTGCTCCCTGACTACGACCTCAGATAAGACATGGGGACCCGCTGAATTTAAGCATATTACTAAGTGGAGGAAAAGAAACTAACCAGGATTCCATCAGTAACAGCGAGAGAAGAGGGAAGAGTCCAGCGAAAAATCCCCATCTGGCAGGGGCATGGGCAATGTGGCGTACAGAAGACCAATTCCCTGGCGTTGCTCAGGGGGCCCAAGTCCTTCTGATCGAGGCTCACCCCGTGGATGGTGTTAGGCCGGGAGTGGCCCCTGGCGGGCCGGGATTGTGTCTTCTCGGAGTTGGGATTCTGGGGAATGCAGCCCAAAGCGGGTGGTAAACTCCATCTAATGCTAAATACGGGCGCGAGACCGATAGCCAACAAGTACCGTAAGGGAAAGTTAAAAAGAACCTTGAAGAGAAAGTTCAAGAAGGCGTGAAACTGTCGAGAGGTAAACGGGCGGGGTCCGTGCAGTCCGCCTGGAGGATTCAACACAGCAGGCAGATCATCGCCCGGAACGGCAGATCCCCTCGCGGGTCTGCCGCCCAGGTGTACCCAGACCCCGCAGGGTGCATTTCCTCCATGTCAGTGCACCGCGACTGGCTCCGGGTCGGCTGTGAAGGCCCGGGGGGACAAGTGGCTCTCCGATCCGGCAAAGAGTGTTACATCCCCCTGGCAGGAGTTTCACCATGTCCACGGGGCCGAGGGAGAATGACCGCCGCCGTGCCCTTTCCCGGCAACTATCCGGCCCCTCTCAGGGGGCGGCGATGGGGGATGGGGCCCCCTGCTCCTGGTGCAACTGTTGACTGGAGTGGAATGTCCTCAGTGCGCCCTCACCGGGTCTCGCTGCCAGGCCGGGAGCCCCACGAAGGGCACAAGGAGTCTGCAGTGATGTCAGTTACTGTCAGAATCCAAGGTAGAACTCAACTTGTACCCGTAGTGTAGCCGTTGAGTTCTTTTTACCAATGTAACCCTCTGAACACACAAGGTAAATTACAGAGCGATCAGTTAGTCAAAAGATGGGGAACACCACACGGAGACCAAGCACTGCAGAGGGAAAAAAGGAATTATTACTTGATAATGCCAGGCAATTAGTCCAGACTATAACAATGGAACAAGAACGTAACACTAACCAGGGATATGTTTCTTTATACCAGATAGATCTTCTCTAACTTGATAACTGGACCGAGATGTGATCTATAACACATAGGAAACCAAGTGAGCCAAAGATAAATTGAGGAGTCAAAAGAATGGAATAGCTAGGAACAATACTTACCACTTCTTATGTTTGGGGGGATCTTAGCTTCACCAGACACCTAGTGTATCCTAGTGTATCCTACCCCTAACCCGACGGCACGAGGACGCCTGGATGGAGGATGGTAGTCTCTAGTCCAAAACTATCCCGCCGGCACGAGGACGCCTAACGACCTTAGAGCTGTATGTGGACAGTCTCAAGTTCAGTGCTCGTAGATAATACACTGGGTGTAGTGAACTCCCTGTTACACTTCGGCAGAGAAGAACTTCCCTGCGGTGTACGTCCCCTTCACAGGCTCCTTTGTGGAGCAGATACAGGTTGCCATGGTGTCTGTACAAGCTACGCCGGAACCCGGGTCAGGTGACACGTCTCGTACGTGAAGGACGTACAACAAGGCACGCACCCCCTTACGGGTTTAAAACTGCCGTCTTCCAGAGGACTTGTTGCCCAATTTGGATTGTCCTTCCCTGCTCCTGCTGTCTTTGCAACTCATTTGTCAGCAGTTCCTCGGAACACCTCAGTTGCTCCAAACCTCGTTTGGGAAGCGTGTGTTTCAGGTAACCAACAGTGTTTGTTTTCTGCTATTTCTGCCAGCGCCATCTTTGACTATTGTACCTCATTTACCTACTGCTATGTTGGTATTCCTCTCTACTGGATTTGGGACATTCATTGAATTACAACACTCAACGAACTTATTTTCAAAGTGCATATTGACGCTCTCCTGATCCTGCACCAACCCGGCTCTAGCGCGACCCTCGTGCCGCTGGGGTTGAGGCGAATAGAGCAGGTTTAAAACAGCACTGTCTAATATCTTTGTATTCCTTTGCAGCATTGGTATTGGCGGTGTGTGTTCTCCCCGCTCTTTTATTCAACTGACACCTCTGCCTGTTCCAATAGGAAAAGCAGAGAGGTACGTTGTAAAGAAGAGCCCCTCTTTGAGGAAGCCTGAGTCTTGTACTCAGGGAAGCTGGAATTGGAGGCTGAATATCGATTCCTGTGTACATATCGTCTCCAAGGTCATCTATCTATCTTCCTGACCTGTTTACGGAGCGGTGAGTAACACTCCCCAACAGACAATTCAGTAGTGTTCCCAATCCAATCGCCGAAGAATAAGGCAAGAAGGCACAATGTTCCAGGGGGAAATCTGTTTCGGTACACAGGTAAGCAATCCGAGTTGAATCGGCAGGCAAGAGGAGTCCGGAGAGCAAGCTGGTTCGGTACACGGGTAAGCAATCCGAGTTGAATCGGCAGGCAAAAGGAGTCCGGGTAAGCAAGCAAATAGGAGTCAGCAGACGAAAGAATAACCAAAGGACAGTCCGAGTCAACAGGCAAGAACAAGGTGAGTGTACAGGGTCAAAAGGTTTCCAAGAAAGCAGGATGCGACAACGTAGAGGCGTTATTCATTCAAAATCAGAAGCGGCGAGTTGAAGAACCCGGAAGTCTATATAGGTTGCCATGGAACCCACGTCCCCTCTCTCACGATTACGCTACGTATGGAGAGCATAATGGCCGTCATAGTCGCCAGGGCAACTGATGTCCGCTATTCCTAAGGAAACACTTACAGCAGGGACTTAAAGGTACAGCAGGCAACCGCCGCTTTAATGTATCTTTGTTCTTTATACCGTGTCTACCTGGTTTCACTAATGATGGACCAGTTAACACAGAAGGCATCCTGACAGTTACCCACCGACCCATCTTGAAAAACAGACAAAGGATTCTAACATGTGCGCAAGCCGGAAGGCCGAACGAAATCCTGTGGTGCAATGAAGGTGAGGGCCGGTGCGCGCCGGCTGAAGTGGGATCCCGTTGCGACGGGCGCACCACCAACCCGTCTCGCCCACTCTGTTGGGGAGGTGGAGCATGAGCGTGTGTGATAGGACCCGAAATATTGTGAACTATACCTGGGCAGGAGACAAAGGAGGGACTGGCAACCCGTTCGAAAGACGATGCAGGGTTGTCAGCGTTTTGTGCCTTTTGTCCCACCAGGGTACTGGTACAGATGATAAAACACATCATGATTGACTGTGCTGCTCTTCAGGAAAAGAGAGCGCAAGTATTTGCTCGATTTGTTGATCAGACCTCATGGCTAAATACAGAAATACAGAATCTTTCTGGGTTTCGGGTTAGATTCAGCACAGGAGTAGAAACTGCCTTATTAATTGAAGTGTTAAATATCTGAAATACAATTGATCTTGTTAACATTAGATGGTAATGCAAATGGTATTGTGTACTTGCCAATGTTTTGATTTATGTTTTGTATGACTTCATGTTGATATTGTTGGTTTAGAAGTTTGAAATTTTTGATTTGGAAGGTTTGGTTTTAACTATGCTATTTGTCCTACCTGGTATTAGATATGTTATAACTGGATTTTACCTGTAATTGACGTAATGTTCTTTGATTCTTTTTTCTATCTTTCGTGTGGTTTTATATTAAAAGGTTGATTATTTTAACAATGACACATTAATAAAAAATGTAAAAAAAAGTTGCTACTATGAACAGACTCACCGAGAGATGCATGGGGAATAATATTGGGGTGATACAGGCTCCTGAGCTGCCCACGCCTCACCAAACTGGAGGCGCAGCCTCCCCACGGGCCAGAACTGCCTTAATGATCCTTCTGGGGCTGAACATCACCTCTTTCTAAGGGACACCATGCTCAGGGGTGTCATTAGGGCTTTAGGCAAGTACTGTGGCTGTGAAAACAACAAGGGCCCTTTAATATCAGAGCTACAGGACATATCCTTATACCCACTCTACCACCCCCTGCATAGCATAAACCTATTGAGATGGACAATTCTGGCTGGCAACACCACAACCAGAGATAGTTCTTGATCAGTGTAAGGGGTCAGCAATGTGAGACAGACAACTGTTTGATAATTGTTCAAAACATGCCATTTTATTAAAGTCAAAAATATATGAAAATGCTGATAGGTTAAGTTCTACATCACCGTTAGTGCAGTTGCAGGAGAGAACTTCATCTTGGCCACCACGACCCTACCCCGTCCCAAGGCAGGTAGGCAGAGAGATCACACATGCTAACGGGGTCTGGAGAGGAGCCCCACTATCCCTACTCTAATGAGGATTTTCCTACCTAACAAAGCTTAAGGGAAACACTGTAACACAATATGTCTGGCCCTAATACTCAACATCAAATACAAAAGAAAATATATGGCAATTCAAATATCAACAACAATGATATTCACAATTTCTTGATAACCTTTTAGCAACCTGAGTGAACTCCCTTCCCCATGATTCAAAGTATATTCAACTTCAATGTTCATCAAAAGAAATAAGGAAATCCACATAGGTAACAGAATCTCAGTTCAGATCCTGACGGTTCAATGTCAAGGTAAGGTTTTGTTAAACAAAGCTCCAACAACCACAAAGCTCTTCTGCTTGGTGAAATAAAGACTTTCCACTTCCTCAAAATAGCACCAATGGCTTTCCCAGCCACAATGCCTTGCCACCACTTACAATTATCCAAGAAGACTTTGTACAGTTCGGAAGAAATACAACTTCTATAAATGTTAGTGAAACACAAGTCTTGGTTAACCGTTATTATATATCTTCATTCACAAGATTAGGAGTCACAATAGGTATATTTGTCAGGGTGACTTCACAGTGCTGCTGCTTCTTTTTCACTTATACTAAAGTTTACCATGAGGACATTCTACTTTGCCTCATAGCATTCCACTTCATTTGTACCACTGATGTCTTGCATCTACTGACAACCAAATAGACCACCTCAGCTTCAGTAATTTGTGATCCAAGACATGGTCTGACAAGATTCACTTTAAGGCACTCCAAACACCTTAATATAGGCAAGGCACTCTTCCTCTGAATATCTCTCTTCAAAAGGTGCAGCCTCTTTGCCTCTCTTGTCTGCCTGCAACTACGACAACTTCAGTATTTTGTAATTTATAATAGTTTTCATGTAGACCAAGATTAACTTTCAGGCACTTCAACATCTTCAAGTAGACAAGGTGCTCTTCCTCTAAACAGAGGGGCAGCCTATTTGTCTTTCTTGTCTGCCTACTACAAGAAAAACTCAAGGTTGCCTTAAGGACCCACTTCTCTCATTCTCCAACAGTCTTTGGCAATATAGTATTGTTGTTTTTAACAATTTCTATTGATTTTAAAACAACAGTGTAACGTACAAACATTAATCAATTGTCCATCACATTATGCATCAATAACTACCTCCCCAACTCCCCCCTCCCCACTCTAGCCTATCCCACACCCTATACCACCTCATATTCAACCATCCGTCACAAAGTATACATTGGTATAAACCCTTCACAGCATAGAAGAGACTCTCCCTCCTGGGCTGCACCACGCCTCAACACCCCCAAGTCTTGCACCAACTGCTTCCAGGAATCTAGGTTTATGCTCTGTTCGTCTTGGCTGCTACGTGGTCTTTAGCAATATAGGTTGTATCAACTTCCAATAATAGTTATAAGCAGCAAGGTTTCCCATCCCCAACATTGCCTTCACCTCTTTGCCAACTGTCAGCCAAATAAATTACCCAGAAGCATTGGTGTCACTCTATTGGCTTCAGGTATTGCTTGCACACTTGTAACTTATGCAAGTTTGAACTTCTATTGGGCTCACAGTAATTGTTAAAACGTTTTCTGGCTTTGAGAAAATCTGCTTTCAATCTTAATGAGGGAACACTCTTTGCTTGGGCAATGCGTGCGCTCTCTCTAACTGCAGATACAATGTTAATAGATTTAAATTCTTTAATGCACAATGGTTATTCGTGTGAATTAAGAGGTAAAGTTCACTCTTCCCTTAGAAATTGAAATTAGGCACACACAACCACTTTTCAAGTTTTACAAGGTTTAAATGTTCAATAATGCTCTCTGTAACGTTTGTTCTGCTTAATGAGAGACACGCAACCACGTCTTCCGAGCTTAAGGGTTTAACAACGGCTTTCAGCAGCATTTACTTTTATGCGAGTAAAAGAAATACTTCTGATCACACGTGAGTGCTACTTTCCATTGTCCCCTTTTTAGAAACTTAAGCGAACCAATTCAACTCGCTTCTACTTCTATGCAAGATAACAATTAAGCTGGATACTGCTGCCAACAGTGCTCATGCAGGGATCAGAACGCCAGCTTTGATTCACCGGCTTCTGTGATCCTCTTTCCACCAGTTACACAACCTGTACTGCTCCTGGTTCACTTGGGTCCCACAGCCTTCCGCGCAGAAGGTGTCTCTGACCCGGCACTCGATTAAAGAGCCCCCCCCTCGCTCCTGAGACCCACAGCTTGACAACAGCTCCTCGGCTTCCAACACATTTCCTGCACAGCAGCCACTGCAATCAGTCTCACATGGTGAAAGCCAGCTTTCCTGCACGCCTTCCGCTGCACAGCCTCTGCACTTCAGAGTATGGGGGAGCAGGACCCTCTAAGAACAAGCAGGTGAAATCTGCTACATCCACGTTTTGGTGTCCCTCTGGATCTCCCACTTCTGCTGGGCTTGCCAAAGCTGTGCCTTCTTCTTTCTGCTTCTGCTACTACTGCTGCACGCACTCCAGTCACAGTTCCAGCTCCAGCTCCTTCTAATTGCCTGCACCTTAGGGGGCCTTTTATGCTTCCCAGTTTCCTTCATGTGTGGGCGGCTGTTAGGCTTAATTACCTGACTACCACTGACTACTGCTACAGCATAACTGTTCAGTCCTCTTCCTCGTCCCAGTACTTGTGGGATTATGGGAGGTGGAGTCCTTTACAACAAAATGAGATTTTCCAAGTTCTGCTGTTAGGCAAACAGCCATCAAAAGTGTGGGATTACAGTGAAAATTAAACAGGGGGTTCCCAGTCTTCCAGGCCTGTTGCCCCCCCAACTCCCAACTCCCCCCCATGTGATCCTCCCACAGTACATCACCCCCAGGGTCCGGATCAGGAAGCATTTGCCTTTCCCTGGCCACATGAGAAGGGTCCCAGGCCAGGTTTCTGGGAGGAATCATTCCTGATTCATCACATCAGCCACAGGATCTTTTAGGGAATTCAGAAGGATATGGGTCCACCCTGGGTCTGAGCTGGCATACACAGGACTGGAGGAAGCAGAATTCAGAAAAGCAAGCCCCTGCCCTTTATGGCAACAAAGTAAAAGTAAGAAAAGGGTTGCAGAAGGCTTAAAACAGGTTGGGCCTGTGAGGTTTGTAATTCTCAGGTAGAAACAAGATGCACTGTTCAAGCGGATCTCTGTCAAAAGGCCGCTGGAATGAGAGCAACGTTGTGGAAGGTCGCCATCATAAAACCACTCTCCCATCTCTGCCAGCATGCCATTTACAAGGTGGGTAGCCCTGAAGGCCTGTTCCTGCAGCACAACACTCCCTTCCCACCTCACATGCTTTTCTCTCCCAACTGCCACGTTCCCCCTGTATCACCAGTTACCTTCTCCTCCTTTTGTGCTCTTGTGGCCACCAGGGCAAAGTACAATATGATTTTGCGCATCAGCCCAATGCTCTTTTGTGTGACGGGATTGGCGCTTACAGCCATCAGACTACAAACAGTTCAAGCACAAATACTCACTGGGTCTCTAAGACCCAAGGCCAGGCATGCAACCACACTCATTCTTGTATAAAGTGACAAAACATTCTAAGGAGAGTAATTGTCTCAGCTGTACAGTATAACGAGACCAGGTGTCAGTCTATATCAGAAGCGGTACCTGAAATGAAGCGGAACAAGAAGGAAATTGAGCAGAGAGCTGGTAAAATAAAGGCTGTAACCGTGTACACTTGGAGCGGTCACCAGAACCAGCCTGAGGCAAATAGAGGCAGCGACCGCATATGCCAGAAGCGGTCACCGATATCAGCAGGCAGTCTGGATCACCCTTCCAGGTAGGGAAGATAAGTGCGGGTGAGGGTCAGTGCTGGAGGACAGGGTGGACAAAATCTGAGTCACAGAGGTGCTGGAGAGCAAGCGTGTTACAAGACATGAGCGTTCACTCCCGCAGGCGACATCGGCAGTGCTCGGGCCATGGTGCTAGTGGTTGGCCCATGCGCCTGAAAGTTGCAGTGGAAAACCACCAGAGAGCCAAAGGCTAAGACCCCTTCTCTATTGAGAGCCAAAATAGGGAATACAGTGCAGGAGAAGTGTGGGCAGATTTTACTTAAACAAGGATAAGCCTGGCTGTATGATTTCTGATTCATTAAGCACTTTCACCCTTCAAAACTTGATAAGTTGAATACCTTGAAGATCCTTCTTCTCTTTCCTATCAACGAAGTTGAGGAACTAGATACCCAGGCAACTCCGCACAGAAGACGATCAACTAGTCTTTAGAAAATATCTCAATAGCTGGCTGATCATTAGACTGCAACAGCCAAACTAGCAATGCACCCTATACAACTGGATGAAGCAGAACTTTCAACCTCTAGCCACCCCGTCCGGAAATATAAGACCCACCAGAACCAATCACATGAACCAGAATGGTCCTGTAGATCCCAAGGAATGGACCAGTAGCATTTTAACAACATAATATACATGGCAAATCTGGACACAAAGACCGATCAGACCACCAACCTTGCATAGCAGGATGAAATAAAGATTGACCAATTTGGGTCAGCCTCACTGACATGTGCAATATGCCTATGCACAGCACTTAAATCAAGAAAACCTTGGAGATCGGAACTGTAAGGAACTGCAACCACGTGGACTATGAAAACCTCCATCCCGAAGCACCAGTCAGAGGGATCGCTGACCGGTTATTAGGGCCACAGGTAGGTGAGAGCAGGAACACAGGAACCCGGACCGTTGCAAAGAAAGGCAGGGGTTAAGTACCAATGGGATATTGCAATAACAGTACCACAACTAGAAAAGAACACCTACCTAAGTAAGGGTGGTGATGTACTGTGAAAGAGATCCTGCCTCTACACCTGGGGAAGTTGAGGGAGGACCAGTGGAGTGGGAACTGGGAAGTGGCTCCAGCAGCAGCAGAACAACGTCGGCACTAGCGTGATGATTCTGTTATTCCAAAGGACACAAGAGGGCTGCCAGAAAATGTAAGTTGAAAAGGAGTCGTAGCTGGTCACTGCAGGGAGGGGCAGAGACTCCTTGTACTGACAGGAGCAAAGAGGGCTAGACTGAGGCAATCCAGAAAACAGTCCGAGTTCAATAATCTTGCAGACCGATAACAGAGCCAAACGTAATCCCAGTGCAGTCCAGGAAGCAAAGCGAAGTCGTTAGCAGCGTCGGGTGAACAGTTCCAAAAACGTGAGGCAGAAGCAAATCCGGGGACGAAGCAGAAGTTCAAAAACCAGAAAACAAATCTAAGGTAGCAAGGTCGAAGAGCCACGTAGCAACTGTTGCGAACAGCTGATAAGCAAAGTTTGAAAGTGAGGAACTTCCTTATGTATGTTCTGTTCCGGCCACGTGATCAGAGTGTGCGTGTTCACGTGATTGGTTCTGCGTTACGGGGCGGTGGTGTGTGCCTCGTCTCCAGGGTAACCGCATTCTCCATTGCGGCCAGAGACGCAATGGGTGCCGAACACGGAGTGAAAACAAGCCGTATGAAAAGGAAGAAACAGAACGTCTGACAACATTATGCCGCCGCTGGGTGCACGAAGGGGATCTCAAGGTAGAGGGGTTGCCTGGGGTAACTGGAAGTAGGTGAGGAGCTAAACTAGAGGGACGTGATGTGGAAGGCATGACAGAACCCCCCGAAAAGGCCCACGACCTTGTGGGCTGGTAGGATTGTCCTTGTGAAAACGGGACACCAAAAGCGGGGCGTTCACATTCCCCGCAGGCTCCCAGGACCTCTCCTCAGGGCCAAACCCTAACCAATCCACGAGGTAAAACAGGCGACCCCCAATGAGACGGGAACCAAGGATAGCACTGACCTCATATTCCCCGGGAGCACATGGAGAGACCTGAGAAGGTGGCAGAACTCCCCGAGTAGTGGGGAGGAAAGGTTTCAGAAAGGAGGTGTGAAAAACCGGATGGACCTTCCACGTGCTGAGAATTGACAAGCGATAAGCCACCGCGTTGATCACCCTAGAGATCCTATAGGGGCCCACAAAACGAGGCAATAGCTTTTTACAACCAGGAATGCCCAAATGCCTTGTCGATAACCAGACCTTGTCACCAACATGGTATGACGGAGCCGCAGTTCGGTGTCTGTCAGCGGCTCGACACATGAGGGCCTGAGATTTGCGGAGATGGGACAGCGTCTGGTCATGAATGGCGGACAGGTCCCTGATGCAAGCGTCAGCGGCAGGGGTGCCAGAAAAGGGAAGGTCAGAGAAAGGCAGTGTGCAAGGATGTTGGCCGTACAGAACATAGAAGGGGGAGAAACCAGTGGAGGAATGGGGGGCATTGTTGTACGCGAATTCAGCAAAGTGCAAAACACGATGCCATGAATGCTGAAATTGCAAGGACAAGCAACGTAAGTAATGTTCAAGAGGTTGATTGACCCGTTCAGTTTGGCCATCAGATTCCGGATGATAGGAAGAGGAAAAACGAGCATCAATACCAGTGAGTTTAGTGAGGGATCGCCAAAAACGTGAAGTAAACTGGGAACCCCTATCGGAAATGAGAACGGAGAGGAGGCCAAACAAGCAAAAGACAGAACGGAAAAACAAATCAGCCAATGTGGGAGCAGAGGGCACCCCGGTGAAGGGAATAAAGCGGGCCATCTTGGAAAAAGAGTCACCCACGACCCAAATGGTGTTGTAACCCTGTACTTTGGGAAGGTCTGTCACAAAATCCATGGATACTGTATTCCAGGGACGTAGCGGGAGGGTTAATGGTTGAAGCAAGCTCAGGGGTTTGCCTCTCTGATTCTTGCACTGGGCACAGATGGGACAGTTATTGACATAAGCACAGACGTCTTCGCACATAGAGGGCCTCCAACACCACCGCTGTAGTAGAACCAGGGTGCGCTTCTGACCGGGGTGTCCATTGATAGGGGTGTCATGTGACCATTCCATTGCATAGAGATGAATGTCGGCAGTGGGCAAGAAAAGTTTGTCATGCAAAAAGGGTAGTCTGTTGTGAATTACTCAGTTCCAATCTTGTAACAGGTCGGGAGTACGGGACATCCATTGTTTAATGGAATCCAGTAGAGGATCAGGAGGGGTACAGAGACAAATGACATGTTGTTTGCCTAGAAGGGATGCAGGGAAAACTGGGAGAGAGTCATCACCAGGGAGACGTGACAGAGCATCTGCTTTGCCGTGACTAATACCAGGGCGATGTCTCACAACGAAATCATAGGCTGAAAAGAAAAGTTGCCAGCGTACCTGCCGACTGTTGATACATCGAAAGGTAGCCAGATCCTGCAGATTTCAATGGTCTATGTACACAGTGATTTGGTGTCTGGCGCCTAATAAGTGATGTCGCCATACTTGAAAGGCGTCTTTGATGGCCAATAATTCTTTTTCAGTCACTGTGTAGTGAGATTCCGCTGCCGTGGATTAAATCCTCCTGTCCCTTAGTCTGGGGGGGCGAGTGTTAGGGAGAATTCTCTCTTTGGGCTGAATTTCCTAACCTAGTGAGTCCCCCAGCAGCTTTGCTGGATTTCTGGAGTTTGTTTTTTTTCCTCCTGCCAAGAGTGAGACTCTTTTCCTCCCACTCTTGGACATGATTGATGGTATTCCTTTGACTGGTAATGTGTTTTATGGGTTATGGGGTCCTTTACTCCATAGGGTCTCATGCGTTTTTCCTATGTGTGTTACACAGCACCCTCCGTGCAGTAACACAGGGGTGTCATAATGACACCCCACCATAGACTCCATACCCTGGGACTGACTACTGTCTCCCAGGGCATGTAAAGTCACCATTGGCTTTACTAGTCCCAAATTATTAGCAGAAACCAGTACAAACCATCATATTGTGGACGTACTGGTCAGGGCAATTCGATTGCCCCGGGGTCTGTTAGTCGAGGGGGCACGTCTCCGTCCCCCCTGATCGAGTTTTGGCTGGTGGCAGTGGAAACTACTTTTTATATTCGACCGCGAATATTTTTCTATGGGATTTTCCCATTGTTCGAGTCTACCAACTTTAATTATTTAATTCTCATAGCCTCGAACATACCGCCGGTTTATTTAATTAATATTAATTCTCCGGTTGGTATTTTTTGCCAAGACTCGATTCTAAAATGGCGTTTGTGTTCTCTTCTGTGACTCCAACCCAAGTCGAGCCCTTTGTTCCACTTTTTGGCAGGCTTCTCCACAGAAGCCTCCAAAAGTGATGCCACTCTGTCTGGGTACCATAGAGGGTGGGGGAGGGGTTTAGGCACCCTGGACTGAGTTACCGTGGTAACTCAAGTCGCACTCTTGTGTGATTGGCCCAAGTGGTGAGCCGGCCGGCTCACCACTTAGCATGTTTGAGTGACAGCTAGGCTGAGTGAATGGGGGTTTTCTGCATAAAAGCAGGGCTTTGGGGACTGGAACTTCAGAAGTCGCCACAGGACCTGAGAATCCGACGAGGGAGAAGCTGAGCCGACCTACCACGACGACACCACCGGTGGAGCCCTGCAGAACCAACTCACCACTTCCTGACGACAGAGAAGATATCCCGGCTGGAGAGGCTTCTTCCCCTGACTGGTGGGCATAACCAGTTTACCTTTCTTTCTTCACACCCCAGCCCGGTTTGTGGTCGAACTGCCCGTGCCAAGCACCCCGGCGGCCGGATAGCCACTCACCACTGAACCGCAAATCAACGGACCGCTCCTTGTACCTGAGAAACTCTGCAGCTGGTTTCATCCCTGGCAGTGCAACAGGCCCCTGTCTTCCTCCACGACGAGATCCTCTCTTCCCCCGGATGAAGCACCGACTTGCACCCACTGCCAGGAACAACTGCCCCCGCTGGAGCATTCTCACCACTTTAAGGTACCGTGTCAGCCAGGCCTCCCTTTCTAAAGATTGCAACAAGGGAATAATAACTCCCTAACCTTCTGGACTGGGCTGGCCGCCTTGACCCTCTAACTGGTCCCTTTTCTTTGATCCAACTTCTTTTTGAACCATTACTAGACTTTTGTGCACTGCAACCGTGTGACCTTGGACACATTTCGTTTGGATCCTCTTAAAGCGGATCAGGCCTACTAACTCTGAATTCACGGTTTTAGTTTGCCTTCCTCTCTTGCTATGTTCTTGTAAAAGTGTTGGGATCTGTTTCAATTTGTTCTCTACTTTTCTCTCCCTTTTTAAAAACGAACTATTAGAGTGCCATCTACGTTAAGCGCTCACCGCTGTCTGAAAATAAGTGGGGCTTTACTTAAGACTGGTCTAATATTCTTTTAAGGGAGTGTATATCTTTTAGTGACCGTGTTTTTGAATTGCTTACTATTAGTGCCTGTGTGTTTTCCTAGATGTGGTTTTAAATAAATAATTATATCTCTTTTACACCAAGCCCTGGTCAGTGTTTACTTGTTCTATTGTGTGCTCTTGACCTATTGTGAATACTCTGTATACTGCCTAACTCTTCTTGAGGGAAGTCTGACTGCTCAGCCACAGCTACCAAGTGAATCTGTGTGGTACAGACTGCTACCAAGTGGGTTTACTGCCAAACACCTGTAGTCCTAAATCTTTTGCAGTGGTCCCAGAGGGAACTGCACAGGTTTCTGCCTAACACTGGTGTACAGTGGTGGGATTTGTATTGAGTATACACTTTAGAGTGCTTGTTGAACACTTTAGGACAACCAACCACAGAGCTTAGCACTAAAAAGCTGATTTTCTAACTATGTCTGCTATGGAGAGTTATACCCTAGAATCATTGTCTGCCAAAACTGCTGCTTGCTTAAAAGTATTGTGTAGACATAAGAATCTCTCTGAGAAGGGCAAGAAAATGGAACTTATAGAAAGATTGTTAGAAAACCAAAGTCTGGGTGGTACAGAGGAATCTACCCCCCCCCCCCCCCAGCAAATGTAGAAAACAGTGATGGTATTGATCTGAATCAAAGACTTGATAATGAGTCAGAAGAGGAAAGTGAACCTAATGAAGTTAGTCACTCTGAGTCTCTGTCTGCTTTACCTCCTGTACCTACTGGGCCTATACCAGGTCCCACATGTAACCCTGCTTATTTTGAACTTGAGAAAATGAAGCTTGAATTAGAGTACAAACGTTTTTTAGCTCAATCTGAAAGAAACCAAGAGCTAGAGTTCAGAAGAATGAATGCCCAGGCTGGGCAGAAGCAAGCTGAGTTAAGACTCAGAGAAATAGAGCTTAACCATGAATTAGAAATGAAAAAGTTGTCTGTAGAAAATGCTTCTCTCTCCTCTGGTTCTTCTAGGAGTTCCAGTCCCAAAAGACCCCGGATGCCTAAGGAATTAGTGGGTATGTATGAACCTAGATTGGATGTGTTGGATTGGTTGAAAATGTTTGAGTATAATCATGGGCTCCAGGACATCACAGGGAATGAGTTACTTCCCTGGTTGTTCTCTAGGCATCCCCCTGTTGCAACTGATGTGGTAATGGAGTTGGGGGAGGTGGATAAGAAGGATTATGAATGTGTGAAGCTAGCTTTGATAGCTAGATTTGGGAAGACCCCTTCCCAGTACCTTAAGAGG
Source organism: Ambystoma mexicanum (assembly GCF_040938575.1). Lineage (NCBI taxonomy): Eukaryota > Metazoa > Chordata > Amphibia > Caudata > Ambystomatidae > Ambystoma > Ambystoma mexicanum. Next base: position 1,084,717,267 of record NC_090925.1, read on the forward strand.
TTTAGGACCCTCAAAAAGCATGATGGTACCCCTTGGGCTACCTGGGTGAGTGAAAGTTTGAAAAACTTAGAGGGATGGATTAAGGGTTACAGAGTTAACACTTATGAAGGAATGAAGAATCTTGTAATGTTTGAGTCAATTTATGATGCCTGCTCTCCTGAGCTCAGACAGCACTTGGCTGATTCAAAGGAATTAGATTCCAGGAAGTTAGCTAAGGCTGCTGACTTGTGGGTTGCCAACAGGGCCACTCACAAGGATTCTGGGGCTACTCAGAAAAAGGATGAGGGAAAACAGCCAAAGAAGGACTCCAAAGAGAATTCTAATAATTCCAATTCCAAAGAGGGCCCCAAACAGAACCAAAAGGGTAAGCCACCAGGGAAACCAAATCAGGCTAGTGTACCTCCTGGTGCCAAACCAGAAGGAGGGCAGAACAAGCCACCATTCCAGAAAGCATTAGGTAAATGCTTTGTTTGTGGCTCTACTGACCATGTGAAAGGAGATCCCAGGTGTAAGGGTAAACCTTCAGGGGTCCAGCTTGTCTCCTTAGCCTTCGCTCGGGAGGAGGAAGTCCAAATGGCAAGTGGAAACTTTCTATTACTGGCTGATGAACCCATTGGAGTCTCAGCTAGTGTTTCTTTAGTGTCTCTGGGTCTGTGTGAACAACAGAACTTAGATGTCTATAATTCTATCCCAGATAATACTAAAGAGTACTATAAGGACAGTGTCCAGGTGAATGGTCAGGAGACTCCTGCCATTAGGGACACTGGGGCCAGCATAACTGTGGTGGACAAATCGTTTTTTCAGGCTGAGGATATTGCTAAGGCACCCAAACGCCTCACCAAGTTAGCTGGAGGGCCTGTGCAGATGCTTCCCCAGTTACCAGTTCTCATCCAGTGTAATGACACGACTGTGAAGATACCTGTCAGCATACAAAGTGAGGTGCCAAGAAGGGTTCTGCTGGGTAATGACTTGAAAACTCTTGGAGTAGTGTCACACACCCCCAGACCTCCTAGTAAAAGGTTACAGGAGCTCACCAGATCTGCAAGGGAGAGAACCATGAGAGGTACTCCCAAGGAGATGATGAAGAAAGAGATCACTCCTGCTCCACAGGAGATGTCAGCTGCTGTCTCTAAGAAAATAGAAGAAAAAGGGAAACCTAAAACTTCTAAAAAGAACCTCACAGCCAGCACTCCAGTGCAGCCAACCAGGACTTCCCCTAGGTTGTCCAAAGTTACACCAGTAACTCCCCCTCCAGCTGAGGCCGAGAGGGAGGTACAACCCTGTGTGGTTGAACTAGACCCTGAAGAAGAGCTAGTAGAAGGCCAGGAACTCATTGGCGATCTGGATCCTGTTGACCATCCTAAGCTGCAGTCTTTACTGGCAGAAGGTGGACCCAACAGGGCAGACTTCAGTAGGGGACAGAGAGAATGTCCAACTCTGGAAGGTCTTCGCCACCAGGCGGATGCTGAGGCTGAAGGGCAAGAGCCTGGGAAATATAGGTTACACTGGGAAGATGGCCTCTTCTACATTGAACCAACCAAGTCTGCACCTGGGGACAACAAACGACTTGAAGTACTCCAAGAGAACAGACCACAGTTCTTGCAGTTAGCCCATGAGATTCCTTTGGCTGGTCACTTGAGTTTCAAGAAGACTAAGGAAAGGCTCTCACTCTACTTTTATTGGCCAAAGATGGGGGCCGAAGTAGATAAATACTGCAGGAGCTGCCACACCTGCCAGACTTCTGGTAAGGTTGGCTCCTAGAATGTGGCACCTTTACTGCCTCTCCCAGTTGTGGGAATCCCATTTGAGAGAGTAGGGATTGACATTGTTGGTCCCCTTGATCCTCCAACTTCCTCAGGCAACAGGTTTATACTTGTTGTAGTAGACCATGCTACTAGATACCCTGAGGCAATTCCTATGAGGACTGTTACAGCTCCGGCTGTGGCTAAGGCCCTCCTTGGTATTTTTTACCAGGGTTGGGTTTCCTAAGGAAGTAATCTCTGACAGGGGGTCAAATTTTATGTCCCACTACATGAAAGCCATGTGGAAAACCTGCGGAGTTACTTACAAGTTCTCAACCGCATACCACCCTCAGACAAATGGGCTGGTTGAAAGGTTCAACAGAACCATGAAGAGCATGATAGGTGCCTTAGAGGACCCCCTTAAAAGAAAGTGGGACCTTCTACTGCCCTGCCTTCTCTTTGCTTATAGAGAAGTCCCTCAAGAGGGAGTAGGTTATTCTCCCTTTGAACTTCTCGATGGTCATCCGGTCAGAGGTCCATTGGCCCTGATCAAGGAGGGGATGGAGAGTGCTCCTTCCCCCAAGCCAGTCAGAGTAACTGACTATGTGATAGGTCTCCGAAGGAGAATGTCACAAATGATGGCAGAAGCAAGTGATAACTTGAAAGCTGGACAAGCATTGGTCAAGCACTGGCATGACCAAAAGGCTAACATGGTTGAGTTTACTCAAGACCAGCTAGTTCTCGCTATGATTCCCACAAGGCAGAGGGCCTTGCAAGATAAATGGATGGGACCCTTCAAAGTTGTGGGTAAACTTGGAGAGGTCAACTATCTGGTGGACTTGGGCAACCCCAAGGAGGCTCCAACAGTCTTCCACACCAACAGACTAAAAGCGTATGTCTCCAGACCTGATGTAGGAGCTTTGCTTCTAGCATCATCAGAGGAAGAAGAAGAGAGTGAAGCTCTTCCTGATCTCCTCAGAGGCTTACCTTTAGACGAAAAAATTGAAGGAGTAAATCTCTCTTCAAATCTGACACCTGAGCAACAGGAAGAGTGCAAATCTATGTTGAATCAGTTTGCCGCTCTGTTCTCACTTTCACCAGGCTTGCCCCTTGGGGACAGCATGACATACTCACTGGTGACTGTCTGCCAGTCAAAAGCAGAGGATATCGAATGTCAGAGAATGTAAGAACCCACATCAAAGGTGAGGTCAACAAGATGCTTCATCTCGGGCTAATAGAGCCCTCTACTAGTCCATGGTCTAGCCCAGTTGTGTTAGTACCAAAGGCAGGATATAAAGAACTTAGATTCTGTGTGGATTACAGAGCTCTTAATGCAGTCACTAAGACTGATGCCCACCCTTTGCCAAGGACAGATGAGTTGGTGGATAGACTTGGTGCAGCCAAGTTCCTCAGCACATTTGACTTGATGTCAGGCTATTGGCAAATAGCCCTGACAGACCATGCCAAGGAGAAAACTGCATTTTCTACCCCAGTTGGCTTATACCAGTTTAAGGTTATGCCTTTTGGATTGAAAAATGCACCTGCTACGTTTCAAAGGATGGTAAACCAGGTTCTGAATGGGATGAGGACTTCTGCATGGCATACTTGGATGACATAGCAGTGTTCAGCAATTCCTGGGAGGAACATGTGGACCACCTGAGATATGTTTTGCAAGCTCTTGGAAAGGCCAATCTGACCATAAAGGCAAGTAAATGCCAGATTGGACAGAGTAAAGTGGTCTACCTTGGACATGAGGTAGGAGGTGGAGAAATAAGGCATTTGCCCAGTAAGATTGAAGCTGTGCAAAATTGGACAACACCTACTACTCAAACCCAGGTGAGAGCCTTCTTAGGTCTCACTGGGTACTACAGGAATTTCATTGAGAACTATGGGTCTATAGCTTCTCCACTGAATGTCATCTCCTCTCCAAAATTCCCTAAAAAGGTTAGATGGAATGAGGAATGCAATCAGGCCTTTGAAACCCTGAAAATGGCTCTTTGCCAAGCCCCAGTACTCAAAGCTCCTGACTATCACCAAACTTTCATTGTGCAAACTGATGCTTCAAATGTAGGAATAGGTGCAGTCCTCAGTCAACTGGATGGGAAAGGTAGGGAGCACCCCATTTGCTTCATCAGCCGTAAGCTGAAGGATCCTGAGACAAGGTTGGCAACAATCGAAAGAGAATGCTTTGCTATTGTGTGGGCACTGAAGAAGTTTAGGCCATACTTGTATGGTTCTACTTTTGTCATTCAGACTGACCTCCAACCCTTGAGATGGTTAATGCAAATGAAAGGGGAAAATCCAAAACTATTCAGATGGTCAATCTGCCTTCAAGGGTTTGATTTCACCATTGAACACAGGTTAGGGTGTCACCATCAAAATGCTGATGGACTCTCTAGGATGTATGTCATCAACTAGAGGTATGAGGTTCATCCAGGAGTGGATTAAATCATCCTGTCCCTTAGTCTGGGGGGGGCGAGTGTTAGGGAGAATTCTCTCTTTGGGCTGAATTTCCTAACCTAGTGAGTCCCCCAAAGCTTTGCTGGATTTCTGGAGTTTGTTTTTTTTCCTCCTGCCAAGAGTGAGACTCTTTTCCTCCCACTCTTGGACATGATTGATGGTATTCCTTTGACTGGTAATGTGTTTTATGGGCTATGGGGTCCTTTACTCCATAGGGTCCCATGTGTTTTTCCTTTGTGTGTTACACAGCACCCTCCGTGCAGTAACACAGGGGTATCATAATGACACCCCACCATAGACTCCATTCCCTGGGACTGACTACTGTCTCCCAGGGCATGTAAAGTCACCATTGGCTTTACTAGTCCCAAATTATTAGCAGAAACCAGTACAAACCATCATATTGTGGACATACTGGTTGGGGCAATTTGATTGCCCCGGGGTCTGTTAGTCGAGGGGGCACGTCTCCGTCCCCCCTGATCGAGTTTTGGCTGGTGGCAGTGGAAACTACTTTCTATATTCAACCGCAAATATTTTCCTATGGGATTTTCCCATTGTTTGAGGCTACCAACTTTAATTATTTAATTCTCATAGCCTCGAACATACCGCCGGTTTATTTAATTAATATTAATTCTCCGGTTGGTATTTTTTGCCAAGACTCGATTCTAAAATGGCGTTTGTGTTCTCTTCTGTGACTCCAACCCAAGTCGAGGCCTTTGTTCCACTTTTTGGCGGGCTTCTCCACAGATGCCTCCAAAAGTGGTGCCACTCTGTCTGGGTACCACAAGCGGTGTGGGAGGGGGTTTAGGCACCCTGGACTGAGTTACAGTGGTAACTCAAGTCGCACTCTTGTGTGATTGGCCCAAGTGGTGAGCCGGCCGGCTCACCACTTAGCATGTTTGAGTGACAGCTAGGCTGAGTGAATGGGGGTTTTCTGCATAAAAGCAGGGCTTTGGGGACTGGAACTTCAGAAGTCGCCACAGGACCTGAGAATCCGACGAGGGAGAAGCTGAGCTGACCTACCACGACGACACCACCGGTGGAGCCCTGCGGTACCGACTCGCCACTTCCCGACGACAGAGAAGATCTCCCGGCTGGAGAGGCTTCTTCCACTGACTGGTGGGCACAACCAGTATACCTTTCTTTCTTCGCACCCCAGCCCGGATTGTGGTTGAAGTGCCCGTGCCAAGCACCCCGGCGGCCGGATAGCCACTCACCACTGAACAGCGAATCAACGGACCGCTCCTTGTACCTGAGAAACTCTGAGGCTGGTTTCTTCCCTGGCAGTGCAACGGGCCCCTGTCTTCCTCCACGACGAGATCCTCTCTTCCCCCGGACGAAGCACCGACTTGCACCCGCTGCCAGGAACAATTGCCCCCGCTGGAGCGTTCTCACCACTTTAAGGTACCGTGTCCTCCAGGCCTCCCTTTCTAAAGATTGCAACAAGGTAATAATAACTCCTTAACCTTCTGGACTGGGCTGGCCGCCGTGACCCTTTAACTGGTCCCTTTTCTTTGATCCAACTTCTTTTTGAACCATTACAAGACTTTTGTGCACTGCAACCGTGTGACCTTGGACACATTTCGTTTGGATCCTCTTAAAGCGGATCCGGCCTACTAACTCTGAATTAACGGTTTTACTTTGCCTTCCTCGCTTGCTATGTTCTTGTAAAAGTGTTGGGATCTGTTTCAATTTGTTCTCTGCTTTTCTCTCCCTTTTTAAAACGAACTATTAGAGTGCCATCTACGTTTAGCGCTCACCGCTGTCTGAAAATAAGTGGGGCTTTACTTAAGACTTGTCTAATATTCTTTTAAGGGAGTGTATATCTTTTAGTGACCGTGTTTTTGAATTGCTTACTTTTAGTGCCTGTGTGTTTTCCTAGATGTGGTTTTAAATAAATAATGATATCTCTTTTACACCAAGCCCTGGTCAGTGTTTACTTGTTCTATTGTGTGCTCTTGACCTATTGTGAATACTCTGTATACTTCCTAACTCTTCTTGAGGGAAGTCTGACTGCTCAGCCACAGCTACCAAGTGAATCTGTGTGGTACAGACTGCTACCAAGTGGGTTTACTGCCAAACACCTGTAGTCCTAAATATTTTAAAGTGGTCCCAGAGGGAACTGCACAGGTTTCTGCCTAACAGAGCCTGCTGAAAATCCTGTGGTTTGGGATGTGGGCGTCTTGGACATTCTCTAACATAATGGCCCAGCAGTCCGCAGTAGAAACATGCATTGGTACTCTGCCGTCTTTCCCTTTCTGTGGAAGTGATGGGCTCCTAATGCCCCCGATTTGCATGGGCTCACTAGGTGCAGGGACAGATACTGGGATGGAGGAAGTAACCCAACCAGAACCCCTACCAGCTTCGATTTACGCTCAGAGCGTCGGGCGTCTACTTGCAAGGCCAAATCGACTAACTCGGGATACTGAGCGGGCAAAGAGGGGACTACTGCCAGGGCATCTTTCATCTGGTCGTTTAAACCTCGGTAAAACACCACAGCCTTTTTGCTTTCAGGCCATGAAGTCTCAACTGATAGTTGATTGAAACGGGTGATATAATCGACCAAAGAAGATTTTCCCTGGGTTAAGTCCAACAGTTCAAGATCGCGGGTTTGTGATTTTTGACGGGTGTCGAGTACACAAGTAATTTCTGTAACCAGTCTATCAAAGTCGTAAAGTACAGGGCAATCACCTTCAAGTAGGGGGTTGGCCCAGGTGGCAGTTATACCACTTAAATGAGAAAGAGTGAAGACAGCCTTTGGAGTGGAGTCTGGAAATGCTTGAGGGCGACAAAGAAAGTGTAGCTTGCATTGATTGATAAAGGTGCAGAATTTTCGGGGATCTCCCTGAAATTTCTCGGGGGCTGCCAAGGGAAATGGGGTAGGGACATAGACAGGAGTTGGCGGACTGGGACCACTGGGAGCACTAGGAGGTGGTTGTGGATCCCCGAATTTTGGGTCTGCGGCCAGGGCATGTCTTTCACTTTGGATGAGATCCAACCTTTGATGTATGGCTACCGTAGCGGCCGACATGTCTGCCCGCAGGACCGTGATAGCCTGAACTAAAGCGGTTACCGGGTCACCTGCGGTGGCTTCCATAGTAGAGGCTTATCAGTCTGTCAGGAACTGCAACCACGTGGACTATGAAAACCTCTGTCCCGAAGCACCAGTCGGAGACATACAAAAACGAGCTGACCGGTTATTAGGGCCACAGGTAGGTGAGAGCAGGAACACAGGAACCTGGACCGCTGCAAAGAAAGGCAGGGGTTAAGTACCAATGGGATATTGCAATTAACAGTACCACAACTAGAAAAGAACACCTACCTAAGTAAGGGTGGTGATGTACTGTGAAAGAGATCAGGCCTCATTCCGAGTATGGCGGTAAGGGATAGCGGCCACCGCTAACGAGAGCGGTGGCGGTAATCCCTTACCGCCATACTCCGAGTTCCCTTAGCGCCATGGTGCTTTTAACACCTGCTTTTAGCAGGCGTTAAATACCATGGCGCTAAGGGACCTTGATGTTAATTACGCCACCGTAATTTACGGTGGCGTAATTGACGCCTTCCCCACTCCCATTATGCCCTATGGGGCAAGAATGGGAATGGGGAAGGGTAAATGGGGATTGGGGAATTACCGCCCCGCCAACCTTGGAATGGGGCGGTAATTCCGCCAACCACCAAGGCGCTGCCGGTCCGGGTACGGCGTCAACCAAGGCGTTAATAGCGCCATTGGTTAGCGCCGTACTCGGAATGAGGCCCATCCTGTCTCTACACCTGGGGAAGTTGAGGGAGGACCAGTGGAATGGGAACTGGGAAGTGGACCCAGCAGCAGCAGAACAACATCGGCACTAGCGTGACAATTCTGTTATTCCAAAGGACACAAGAGGGCTGCCAGAAAATGTAAGTTGAAAAAGAGTCGTAGCTGGTCACTGCAGGGAGGGGCAGAGACTCCTTGTACTGACGGGAGCAAAGAGGGCTAGACTGAGGCAATCCAGAAAACAGTCCGAGTTCAATTTTGCAGATAACAGAGCAAAACGTAATCCGAGTGCAGTCCAGGAAGCTAAGCAAAGTCGTTAGCAGCGTCGGGTGAACAGTTCCAAAAACATGAGGCAGAAGCAAATCCGGGGACGAAGCAGAAATTAAAAAACCAGAAAACAAATCCAAGGTAGCAAGGTCGAAGAGCCGCGTAGCAACTGTTGCAAACAGCTGATAAGCAAAGTTTGAAAGTGAGAACTTCCTTATGTATGTCCTGTTCCGGCCACGTGATCGGAGTGTGCATGGTCACATGATTGGTTCCGCGTTACGCGGCGGTGTTGTGTGCCTCGTCTCCAGGGTAACCGCATTCTCCATTGTGGCCAGAGACGCCATGGGCGCCGAACACGGCGTGAAAACAAGCCGTCTGAAAAGGAAGAAACAGAACGTCTGACAACATTATGCCGCCACTGGGTGCACGCAGGGGATCTCAAGGCAGAGGGGTTGCCTGGGGTAACTGGAAGTAGTGGAGGAGCTAAACTAGAGGGACATGATGTGGAAGGCATGACAGGAACCCAGTCAGGTCAATTCCTAAACTGTTCTCCCCGTCAGACATAAGGCACTGACACAACCCCACTATTATCACATAAAGAAACCCAGAAAAGTAATAACACCACTCCTCAATGAAAAACAACACGACTTGAACTCTAGCTCTTCAGTGTAACCCTCAGATATCAATAATGTGACTCTCAGGATCCTTAAACTACATCATCCAGTGGTCGAAGTGTACGAAAAGAAGTAGTGGAACTATGTTCCCTATTGGCCTACCCCACTCACCACAAATCCCATCGCCATGCCCCTTTGCACGCACAATACAAACCCCCAAACACATGCGCTGCTGTTTAAGGGAACGTTCAGTGCAGTGTACTAAAAGTGCAAGTTTCAACTTCTTCCTACACTATTATTGTAAACAAAACTATTCCGGAATGGTTTCTTTTCAAATGGAAGTATAGGAACAGTAAAACTTAATTTTAAAAAAGTAGAGGAGCACTGCTCTCGCCTACTTCAACCACTGACCTTACCCATCGCCAATTAATCGCCTCACCTTTCAATACACTAGCACCCTTAAACTACACCCACAGAGACCACAAAACACAAAGCAGATTTATTCCTGATAGCACCACCCCCATCAAAGGAACCTTGGGGAAACAGCTCTGAGCTCATTGGTACATATTTAGTTCTATCACTTGTTGTGCCATACCAAGGGCTCTTACAGTGTCTCAGGGCTGTCAGCTAATCAATCTTGAGTTGACCCTCTGAATGGATTACATACCCAAGAATCAATGCCACAAACCACTGTGAGGGGTCAGAAATACGAGACGGACAAATAGATAGATTTTTATCATGAGTAGCCATTTATTAAATGATATGGGTGTGATAAATGCCTAGCTTTCCATAACCTAATGAGGATTTCCCCACTTGTTAAACTAAGACTAAAGGAAAACATTCTAAACAGTTTCTATTCATCACATTCATACATACAACATAAATCATGTAGGTATCATATGGCTATTTCAACTTAATAAAACAATAGTTGCATTCAAACATAAACTTTGCAAACATGTATCCATCGGATCCCCTTCCCCAGGAATACGTTAGTACTTTCCAACACAAAAGTTCACATCAAGAAAGTTACTTCCAAGATGCAAGTTCTGCTTTCAATACAACACAACATGTTTTTCTTACTCCACAAGTCTTCTACTTGGCAGTTGAATCTGTCACTCTTCACAATGATTATCTAAGTTCCACAACCTCTTACTTAATAACCAAAAACAACTTTAGTTTTGTACTTTCAGTCAGTATTCAAAGTAATTTCTCTTTGTTGAAGAACAACTACTTTCACACTTCTTCATAAATATCAAAGTTTTGTCAAGATGATTTCTCCACAGTTCAAAATAACACAGCATCAACTTTCCTTCCAACACAATTGTATACCACACTGCAATACTTTAATTGTCTTCTTCCTGGTCCACTAACCTTTCAGGCAGGAGTAACCTCTAATAGTCCCTTTCCTGGTATACTCCCCTGCCAGGACAAAACTCCTACTACAAATACGTTGTGGTAGGTTACATGTCTTTACACTGAATATTTTTCACGTAAAGCATTTTATATCAATTTTTTTTTACCTAAAACCTTTTTACCTAATGTAGATTTACATAATCAACCGTGTTTATCTACCGAAACGGATTCACCGAAAACCTGTACACCAAATTTTATTTTATTTTTTAATTGGGGGTGTCATCCCAAACCCTTGTTTTCTGCCCTTAAAAACACCCCAAACATTCCCAAACAAATGTAATCCTTTAACCCACCAAAAATACATTATACCTTAAATATATTTAATGTTATATGGTTTTATTTAATAACATTGTAACATTAAAAAAACAGTTAACATTCGATATTAAAAACTTCTGTAAATAATTTTTTCAATGAAGATTTTTAGGTGAAAAACCTCTTGATGAAAAGTCTTTAGGTGAAAAGTCTGTATACCGTTGTGGTAAGGTTCACTTCAAGCTTTAGAAAAGTATTCACTTTCAACAACCACATTGGGATTCACAACTTCTTCCACAAGGATACAATACACATTGATGCGGTTTGTTCCAGTGATTTGATTGCCATACGTAATGCAGGTAATTTTTTTCTCCCCTTCAGAATTTCTAAAAGGAGGGCTTTTCGCCTGCCACCTTTGGATTCCTTCTACAACATCAGTTAACTGTTGGTATTACTTCTTTCTCAATGTTCCCTCTTTAGGAAAGTTATATCCCTTCTCATTTATAATTGCCTCTTCTTGACTTAGGCAATGCTGGGTTTAATTTCACTTTTTAAGTAATCTTCCTGTATGCATATTACATTTGTTTTGGTCGGATATTGTCCCCTCTTTACTTGGACAATGAAAGCAACAATGTTTCTTTGTTCGCTATTTCTCATACAATCATTATGCCAATATTGCTTTACTTCATTAGTTCGGCATTCAAAACAATTGCATCCCCTCTTCACTTTAGCAATAGGGTTACAATGTGTCTCTTCTCGATCTCTCTCGATGTAAGCATTATGCTTGAATTTGTTAGTTCGGTATTCAAAACAATTGCATCCACTCTTCACTTTACCAATAGGGTTACAATGTGTCTCTGCTCGATCTCTCTCAATGTAAGTGTTATGCTTTACTTCATTAGCTCGGTATTCAAAACCATTGCTTTGTATCAACGGTCTGATATGGAGCGCACCGGGGTTACTTCGTGAAGGCCAACTCACCAGCTTTCCTCTGTTCGACCCGCTGACACTTCCACGGCTTTTCTCTTCAGCATCTGGGCATCCAGCAACTCCTGTTGTATCCCTGTGGCTCGCGCTCTGTGCAAAAAAAGCCTGCTTCGCTTCTCAAGTACTCTGGTGAACTCCAATCACCAGAGTGAGCCACAGAATTAGTAGAGCCTTCCTCTCCGAAGGAACAGCTGGTCTTGCTACCGCTTCCCGCTGCGCGATCCGTGCAACTTGGGTTCCCAGCTTTAACAACCCTCTTGGCTCAGCGACTCGCTGAATACACAGCAGAGGCACCAATGTCTTCTCCCTCTTGCTTCGGCTGCTTCAACTGCTGCGGTTTACGTCTTCTCATGTCCCGCACCTGAAGGGGTCCTAAATATTCAAAAGTCCTGTTCAGGAGTGGGTCATCAGAACCACTTCATCGTATGTTACGGTTCTGTACCTCTGAGCTGCGCTACCTCGTTCCAGTATCTAGAGCATTATGGGACTTGAAATCCCTAATGTACTGGTTTATTCTGAGCATATTTATTTCACTGTGGTTGAATGTTTTATCCAATGTATTTTTAGGAGAGGCTTCCAAAGGAATGAATGATTGGTTTTATAACTCCAACCTAAGGTGGAATTACAACTATCAGAGGGTATCAATTCTCTTATTCTTATATATACCATTTTTAGGTTGACCATAAGGGTCTTCACAGCTGACAGTTTGTGTAATTTTAGGAAGGGAAGCCTTATTCTGAGAACAAGCCATTAGGTACTGTGGTACTATGTAATTCTCATTCTGCAAAGAGGATGGATACTGCACCTCTCCTAACTGAGTCATCACATTCATTTGGTGGCCTTCTCCTCCCACGTGATCCACCCAGCTAGTACCACCCCCAGGGTTAGGATAAGGTAGCGGCTGCCTTCCACTGGCCACCTGGGAGGAGACTTTAGGCAGGGTTTCTGTGTGGACTCAGCAGGATTCATCATACCACATAGAACCTTGCAGGCACTCTGGACTCTGGTACTTACAGCCTGCACTCATCAACACCACGTTTCACATCTGCCTCCTCTGTATAACTACCTTGCTCTTTTTTGGCAGTACCAAATCCCATAAGGCTACTAGAACATTTCAGAGATGTGCTATAAAAGGCAACTTTAAATTAGTAATCACACTTATTAGAGCACTTTGACAAGGGCGGTATTTGCCATGAAGTGCTAGATACAAATGTGATATGACTTTTGTTGATAAGCATGAAATAATGCAGAAGGGTTATATAGAACATTATCGGCCTCATTACGAGTTGGGCGGTGTGGGAAAAATGCAGTGGAATTACCATATACTGCCGCATTTCTGCACCGCCCAATTACAAGTTTGGCAGGAAGTCAGAAAATTCACCTCCAGCCATGGACTGGGGTTAAATCTGCCGATTTTCTGCCCTTTTTCGGCTGAATTACTGTGGCAGTAATTCCGCAAAAAAAGTCTCATAGAGTCCAACGGACTCTGAAAAAATTGCGATTTACTCTGCCACCGCCACTTGTAATCTGGCGGTCATTCAGCCGGACCAAGTGGCGGTAGCGGAAATATAGTTTAGGGTTATTTGTTTAAAGCACTGAGAGGGCACTTTGAGGAAGACTATTGAACTGTCATGTTGGCATTGTAATATGTACGTTTGGCTGAGGTGCAACTCAGATTGCTGTGGGGTGGACCTTGAAGGTCCCTTATGAAGGGGACGAATAAGAGGTGATCATTTCTTTTGTTATATATTTTGTCATTCATTAATTGAGTTAAAGCTACAGTAACAAATGATAATACAATCAGAGATCTCACGGTTTCCCTGACCATGCATGAGAAGACCAAGCCATCCAGTCCTGATTTTGCTTGAAATTCTGGGAATTGTAGTTTCCCTAAATTTCTAAAGGGAATGAAACAATTATAAGTCATAGAAGGTAAAAAACAGGACTTGATGGCCTTCTCATGCATGGACACAGGAAACTTGAGAGCTTTGTAAAACATGTTCAATGACAAACGCACAGAAAACACATGGTTTCTTTAGGCCTTTTGAACTGTCATGGCGATGCATTGGTCACTTTGGCACCGTTGGCAGTGGGGCGGTTAACAGCTCCATTACGTTGCCCGTCTAGTCTTTTTCTAAGATGGTGCCCGCATCTCTGTTCTCCTTAAAAATAATGAGGATGGGCTGTGCCTCGCATTGCAGCCCATCCCACTCCTGCTTTTTTTTGGGTAAGATGCCTCCCCTAGTTTCATTGCCTTGCCTCCCCTTGCTCTTCCTACTTGTCTGCTCTCCCATTGTCCTGCTCCTCCTCCTTCTGGTTGTTTCTTCCTTTGCTAATTCTTCTTGGATTTTACATTAATACTGGCTGCCAATCTTCCCTTCAAGGACTATCTTGTTACTACAGCTTGGACTTCTGCTGCTGGTCATCTTTTAAGAGGTTTTGGTTTTTCTGTCATTCTGCTTTTCCCCATTCCAGGCTCGACCCTCCGGTCTCCCCTCAGTCCTGGCCCATTATATCAAGCAGATGGCAGATCGTCCCTACCTCTCCTCACACCGGCTCCATACACGATGCAAGGAAACCAGGTTCCCCCACGAAGGATCATCTCAAGGCACAGGTGAGAGCTTACAACACCAGACAGCCCTTGATGAGATGAATCAGCTACAGGAACTTGTTCAAGGCCTCACTACTGAGGTACAGAACCTGAAAGCTGAGAATGCAACTTAACGGCATATGATGACCAACAAGGACTTCCACCCTTCTGATTTGCCTACAGGAGGCCTAGCCTCTGGAAAACGTGATGGTTCACCAAAATGGTTATGTGAATTTTTGGATTCCTGCAGAGTTTATTTTACATTCCGGACGGTGGCTTTCCCCAATGACAGAGCCAAGGTTGGCTATATGATCCCTTATATGACCGGCCATAGCTCCATTAGTTACTCCCTCCAGTCCTCTCCTGGTGGACTATACTGCATAAGCCTTGAAGGACATGTTTGATCAGCCCTAATTGACTTACTCTGCCTATGAAAGTCTTCTGTATCCGACAACGTTCCTCAGATGTTCTCGCTTACGTGACCACAGTGATGACTCGGAGAAGATTCTCCCAGGAAACCTGGCCTGGGACCCTTCTCATGTGGCCAGGGAAAGTCAGACGCTTCCTGACCCTGGGGGTGGTGTTTCGCGGGAGGATCACATGAGGGGGGAATCAGGTCAGGAGGACTGGGAGAACCCCTTCACTAACGTCCCTAGAGACCCACAATCTTAATGGCCTATTATGGAATTGAAGCATTTAAAGAAAAAGGTAATTTGAACATTGGGGACTTCAAGTGAGTGCAGTGGATGCACGACGGGGAGCATTTTTGTGAAATGCTTTCTCCATAAATTGTGCTCTGCTGCGAGGCAAGCACTGGAGAGTACCTGGAGCAAGGAATGATACTTACCGGATTGGCGCGGGCTGCGGGAAGTGAACCAAAGCGGTTTGCTGTGCAGGAAGACTGGGAGAACCCCTTCATTAACTTCCCTAGAGACCCCAAAATCTTAATGGCCTATTATGGAATTGAAGCATTTAAAGAAAAAGGTAATTTGAACATTGGGGACTTCAAGTTCCACAATGCCCAAAGTACTGGGACGAGGAAGAGGGATTCAGAGGAACTGAACTGCAAAGTGCAGTCTAGTGTCTCTAATGACCCACACCTGACGGGGACATTTGAATATAAAGAACCCCCTTAGCTACAGGCCATTAGATGTAGGAGGTGGAGTTGCTGTAAAGGCTCTACGTTGCAGTGGCAGCAGAGAAAGAAGGAATACAGCGCCGCCTGAGCCGCCACTATTTACAGAGCAGATGACCATCCTGAGAGAGTCTCTAACTTTGATGGCTGTGAATGCAGAGGTTGCACAAAGGGAAGTGTCTTTGTGAAATGCTTTCCCCATAAATTGTGCTCTAGTTGCAGGCGAGCACTGGAGTGTTCCTGGAGCAAGAAACGCTACTTACCTGATCGGTGCGGGCCGCCTGAAGTGAACCAAAGCAGTTTGCTGTGCAGGAGGCGGCGGAGGAAGCAGAAGGCACTGTGGCAGCAGAGTGAGAGGACGCGTATGCAGCAACCAGCGAGTTCACCTCTGTTGGGTAACCCCAGCCCAGTCCGTAATCACCCACTGGCAACTAAGATTAATTTTGAATACCAAACTGATATTAAGAAGTTAAAGTGGCAGAACAAGAACTTTGTGAACAGAAAAGGTTATAATTATACTGATAAAGATCAAAGTAATTGCCAAAGCCAAGAGAGAGCAATACTAATAGTAGTTAACAATAACCAACATTGCCAAAGCCAAGAAGGATGTCGCTATGCTCGAGGATCGGATGGACACCAATGAGAGGGTGCTTCAGGACATGGTGGAGGATAGTCGGAAAACAGATGAAGCTCTGGAAGACCTGGCCAGGATATCCCACAATGTAGAGTTGCAATGCTAAGATCTGGAAAACAGATCACAAAGATCTAATATCCGCATTCGGAACCTGCCGGAGGAGGTAGAAGGAAACTGTGCTATGAATATTTGTGGACCTGGTGGGCGACAGTAAGACAGACGATATCCCTATTGCCAGGTTACACAGGACGAGCTCCAAGGGACAAGAACTGGGCACAAGGCCAAGAGACACGCTAGCGGTCCTAGTGCGCTACCCTAAAAAAGACTTGATCTTACGTGCGGCCCATCCAGCAGAGCCCATAACGTACAACGAGGCAGACATTCAATTGTATTGGGACCTGGCTCAATCCACTTTGCAGAAGCGCAGGGAAATGGGCCCAGTGGTGAGAGCCTTGCAAGCCAAAGGGATCAAATATAAGTGGACATTCCCCTTCAGCCTTCTCTTCACCTGGGAGGGCCAAAAGCACAGGATAACGACGTGTGAAGAAGGTTCTCAGGTTTTGCACCTCAATGATGACACACGCCCCGCGCCGACAGCCGGGGAGGGGCTCCCCCCAAAGACAAAATCATGGGACTGGTCACAGCTAACGCAGGGCCGTAGGCGGAACCGGACCTGCAGACCCGGCCCACAAGGTAGACTACCAGGAGGTATACAATGCACTGCCAAAACTTTAAAGTATCGAGAGACGAGCAAACGTCGATCACTGTGCTTTTCAAGTGGAGCGATCGTGGCCCGACGGAGTCGGAGGCCCGCTTCTTGGAGAACCACTTGGAATTATGGTAGGGGCTCTAGGATGCCCTGCAGGTTGGCCTTGGTCATGTTTGCGAGCTGAAGCTTAGGGCAATTTGCCCAAGGGTTTGTTAGAAACTTCAGCTCGCACCAGGGGCAGGGGGCAGTGTAAGGAGGGAAATGGGTATGTGTTGGGTTGAGAAATGTTTGTTGTAGGAGGGGGCAGCTAAGGGAAAAATCATGGGTGGGGTTGTCCATGTTCTTTTTGGGGAGGCAGACTTACCAAGCAATCGGAGAGGGGTAGATGTGGCAATGCACCCACAAATCATAGTAGTCTGCCTTCAAGTGCCTGACGGGGGTTAAATACCCGGGTCAAAAGGCAGAAACTCAAAAGGTTTCTCGCGCACCAACAGCCAGACCTGCTAGCACTACAGGAAACTCACATAAAGAAACTGGACAGACATGAATTTAAGCTGAAGCAATATCCCCAAATATTACACGCAAACGCTCAGGTAAAGGTAGCGGGAGTTCTTATAGCACTGCAGGACTGAGTATTGGCCCCGGTTGACAACTCGTGAGCAGATAGGGAAGGGAGGTACGTGTTCCTCACACTACAAATAGGGGTGTTCACGCTAACAGTGGGCTCCATATACGCCCAAATTCTGGACAGAATAGCTTCGTGAGGATGACCTTTACAGACCTTGAATCATTCAGGAAGGGAGAAATACTGGCAATGGGGGGGGACTTTAATTTGGCGTGGACCCTCAGAGATAGGAGCTCCACTGCACACTATGCCCAAACCCCACCATTGCATGCTCTCGAAGCAATTATTGAGCGCCTGTCCCTGAAAGATGTCTGGACCTCGCTTCGGGAGAACGAGAAGGGCTACACTTACTTTTCGCATGTGGACAGCTCCTTCTCCCGAATCGACTACATTTGGTCATCGATCACACTTCTGGGGGAAATCACGGAGGTGGACCGCATTACACTGTCAGATCATGCTCCCATCACAGTAATGGTAAACCTCCCGCGGGAGTGGAGGGGACTTTGGAGTTGGAGATTCCCACAAGAATTACTTGCTTATGTGATACTGTGCGCAGAGCTAGAAGACAACATTAATGAATATATTGAAACTAATACCTCCCCTTAAGTAGTTGAAAGCACCCTGTGGGATGTGTTACAAACCTAAAGGTGTCTCACCCACTAGCCCCCAGGGATCTGTCATCCAGGTGGCCAGGACACAGCCATCGCTTTTGGATCCAGTTCCTGGGGGATAGACCAGTCTGAGGAAACCATGCCTTTGTCCGCAGCTGTCTCTTGGTAGATACGATGCCTCTGTGCCCAGTGTGTGCATGCTGATCATCCTGTCCTGCAATGTTTCTGGAATGACAATTCGATTTTGTTTCAGCAGTAGACCTTCCGGGGATAGAGACAAGCTATGTTTTAACCGATGGAATGCTTGGAGTAGTTTCTATTCTGTCAGAGGTGAATGGCTCCTTCTTCTTCGATTCATGCCATCTCCCTGAGGACATCCTGTCCTTGACTTTCATGAGTACTGAGTCCTGGCGCATGCCCTTGAGGAGCTCAGGGATAGTTAGCGATTTGGGAAGTGTGTTGCTGACAATGTAATTGATGCATTGGTCCACTTTGAGGGACTGTGATTTATCTTTCGCAGGCAGATGATATCTTGACAAGTCAGCCAGTTTGTTGTCCTTCCCAGGGCGATAAAGTATCGTGAAGGAATATTCCTGTAGTCAGAGTCCCCCCTCTTGCAATACGGGCAGGCCTTTTTGTCGGTTTATTTGCCATATATAGTTGCGAGGGCCTGATGTTCTGTGATGATGGTGAATTTCCACCCATAGAGAAATAAATGATAATGTTCACATGCCCAGACCACTGCTAGGCTTTCTTTTTCAGGTTGCGAGTATGCACACTCCGCAGGATACAGGCTTTGGCATAAGCCACAATGCGGCGTGATGATGAGGCGGAAGAACTTGGTTTGAATTGGGCAAGGATGGCTCCTAGACCAACCGGGCTGGCATCTACAGTCATTTCCGTTTCAAGATCTGGATCATAATATGCCATGCATGAGGCAGAGGTGATGCGCCCTTTGATTTCTTGGAAAGCATCTTCGCAGTTGTTTGACCACACAAATTCTTGTCCTTTTCCTGTGAAATGCTGTAATGGTGTGCTAACAGAGGCGAAGTCCTGCATGTGCTGTGTACAATAGTTTCCCATGCCCAGGAACGACCGGACAGCTGATGTCGACTGGGTTGCGGGCGCCTCAACAAGCGCTTGAACTTTGTCCGAGTCGGGTTGTAGCCCTTTTTTGTGAAAAAATATAACCAACGAATTTGAGCGTCTTCTTGCTTAGTTCACATTTGGCAGCATTTAGGGTCAGATGGGCTTCTTCTAGCGCCATGCATACTTGAGGCAGTGTGTCATTGTGAGCTTCTTGAGTCACACCAAATACTAGAATGTCATCACTATAATTGAGTTTAGTTTATTTATATAGCGCACCAAACCCTCGGGTATCTAGACGCAATGCAGCATAGTTACAAGAACAGAGATAAAACATTTACAGGGTTAACAGGAAGTAATTATAAGTGCAGTTCAGATATGTACATATTAGCAGGTTACTATGTTTGTCATGCCTCATTAGAAAAGAGCCACGTTTTTACATTTAACCTGAATCGTAGTAGGATGGTTCCGTTCTTAGGTCAACAGGCAAACAGACATTGTGGAATGTGCTTGTTTATTTGGTGTATCTCGTATTTCGTTTTGAAACATGTCTGTGGGAGGACACCCCAAAGCTGAGTCCCTTGTAGCGAAAGAGTCCTATGTGGGTAGAGAACATGGTTATATAGCGGGACTTTGGGTGTAGTTCGAGTTGGTGATAACCCTTATTGAGGTCTAGTTTGGAAAAAATCTTTGCTCTGTGCAGCAGGTGCATCATGTCAGTCATTCTCAGGGACTAGTGTCTCTCGCTCTCTCTCTCTCTCTCAATGGCCATGTTTGGTGCCCTTAAGTCCACGCAGATACGGATGCTTTTCCCGTTTTCCTTCTTGGGGACTGGGATGATAGGTGCTACCCAGGGTGTTGGTCCAGTTGCATGTTTTATAATGTCTTGACTGGGAAGTGATTGTATCTCATCTTCCACTTGCTTTTTGATGTTTAACGGAATTCCTCTGTAGTGATGTGTGACGGGTTTGATATTCGAGTTGATGTGTAATTTAGTCTGCCTAGCCCTTTGAATAGAGTTGGGAAAATTTGAACCATCGTGTCCTTCAGGCTTGTTGTGTAGGCCGTCGTGATTCGGTACAATATATGTACCAGGTCCATTTGTATGGCAGACTTAAAACTGAGGATGCTGCCACCTGGCAGATCATCACATATATTATCATTTTTGCTGTTTTGTCGTTGTACGTGCAAGTGGCTCTGAACATGCCCTTGCGTTCCAAGGATGTGTTTGCACCGTATGGATAGATGTCAACGTCAGCTGGTTTCAATGCTCTCTTGCTTTTAGGTCCTTGGTATGTTTCTTCCTTGATCACGTTTACGGTTGCTCCTGTGTCGATCAGAAATTCCTGAAAGCTTCTGTTCACTTGTAATAATAATGTCGGGCTGTATTCCATTGCTGTCTTATTGCCTATAGCATGCACTTATCCTCGCTTACGGTTGCCACTGGATGCGGAAGAGTCAGTCATTATGGCGTCTTGGCGAGACTTCAATGTACCTCACCTATGTTCCATCGACCTTCTCTTTGAGTCCTCCAGCAAGCGCATTCGTCATGTGTCTTCCTTTTTGTCAGTTCTGTGCGGGGATTCCCACCTTATGCTCGTTGACGGAGGCGTTCTGCTGGTGGGAGACCTCCATTGACTGGAGTGGGAGCTTTCTAGCTTCCTGCCTTGTTCTCCATAGCCGGCAGACTTTTGGAAGTATTTGACATTCTTGCATACAGACTGAAAATGATTCTCACCCCCACACTTGTCACAAGTGTGGCCGACTGCCAGGCATGGGCCAACATGAGGGAAATTATAGCCATGGTGGGAGCACTTCTTCTGATCTTTGTTGTAGGTCTTCTCAGACGACCGTACCTGACACAAACACGCAGTGAATGATGTCTGCATAATTTTGATGTTTCTCAAGGATTCTGTTTACATTGAGAGTGCTATGTCAGCTCTTGCTAATTGCAATATATCTTCTAAGGATCTAGTCCTCTGTAATAATTTATTGCGAAACTCGCAGAGTATCATGACAAAATTGTCCTAGGTTTCCCCTTTTTATTGTGTGGACGTCTGAAAAATGTGTCGTTCATAATCCACATTCCGTAGTGGTGCTAAATAGTTGTTCAGAGAGTCAATGATGCCCTGAAAAGTGTTAATTGTGCCTTCTGGCATTTCAAATACGAGGTCACACACCACTGGACCTAGTGAGTGCATTACAATTCCTCTGAGACGGTGTTCCACTCTTAGCCCAGTTGCGTCAATGTAGATTCTGAGTTCCTTATCTATCTATTCCAGCGTGGCGCCAGACTGCTGGTGTCAGTTATGTCAAAAGGCGGGACCGCCTGTAATTGCAGAGATTCATGATTTTCCTACAGCCTGACAGACTGTGCAGGTACTGAGCGGGTGGGGTGAAGCTTGGGTCGAAGAGCTGCTGAACGCATCATTGTCAGACATGGTGGCAGCTCACTTGAGGAGAGCAGTAGTATTTTATGCGGGTGCTTACGCCTCCTGTAGTGGACAGTAACTTAGTGCAGTTAAAGTAAGTAATGCAGAGCAGATGTCAGCTGTAACACAGTGCAGGCCATGATAAAATGTGTCCCAAAGCTGTAGACTTCAGCGTTGCCCACATGTGCAGCCAGGCCACTTTTGTTAGGATGCACGGTGCAGGATGTAGGCGTGGAAAGTTAATGAGGCATCGGATCACACGTCCCCCAGCAAGAATTCCGTCAGAGGCTGCTGTTCGCCTGCCACGCGCGCGGGCTGCAGGCCACGGGGGAGGTGGGCGGGCGCTTTGACGTTGTGCAGTATCGTGGGCAGGCTCTGTGCAGGGAGGACGCAGAGCAATTACTTGAAAGCAGGAAAATTACCAAGTCGGCATGCCACGGCCCGCGCCGGTGTTAATGCCTTGTCACCATTGTTATATTTTGAGAGAGTGAGAAAACACTGCGTAATGAAAACACAGAGACAAGCAGTGTGGTTCCTTCTCCTTTATTCGTGCCTGATT
Source organism: Ambystoma mexicanum (assembly GCF_040938575.1). Lineage (NCBI taxonomy): Eukaryota > Metazoa > Chordata > Amphibia > Caudata > Ambystomatidae > Ambystoma > Ambystoma mexicanum. The sequence continues at coordinate 1,084,739,134 of NC_090925.1, forward strand.
AACTAATCAAACTCTGTGCTAACCCCGCCCCAACACATGAACACCAGCGTTGCTCTACAACATAGAAAGAGGACAAGTTTCACCACATGAACATAAACATGTGACAATACACCCTCCCGTTAGAGGATTTGAAATCAGGGACTTGTAGTTGTGGACGTAATTTGAGTCTTATGCTGGATAAAATATTGGGGGAGATTAGTTCTCTGGAAGATGTTGTAACTAATTTGGCAAACAGGGAAAACGTACAGGGATTCCAGACTCCCAAGGCTCAAAAGTTGTCCTCGCCACCACAGGATGACAGTCCGTCTGTCCTGGGTGTGAAACGGTTACACATTATAGATCTGCCCTGACGCACCGAGCTCAAGGTAATGTGGGTGCTAATGATGCTAATAAGACACCCAGGTTAAGGAGCATTGTGAGTGCAAGAGCTGAGGGTGGTGATGTGAGAAACTTGTGTGACATCCGCTTGGGGAATCAATCGGCAGCCCACCTTTTGTGGACACCAGATACGCGCCCGTTTATTTCTTACCAACGGGGGAGGGTATCTGGTGTTCTCCAATGCCAATTGCTATGCCCCAGGGACTAATCCCATCAAGGAGCAAGTTGGGTCTAGTAGGCACAACAAGAAGGCTACTATTTGTATGTATGCAAACAAAGGGGGGGTCTGGGAATCTCTCTACCAGCACGAACACAGCCCAATGACTTGTTCTTGGGTGAATAACCCCTGGGAGAGACTCAACCAAGTCTTTAGCTCACTGTTCTTTTCACAGAGAAGAAATTTCCCCGCATATCAGCCTTTGTCCTACCCAGGGGCAGTCCAGCGCCGAAATGCTAGGCAATTCTCCTCTGAACAAGAGTACCATCGGTAACCCCATACACGTGTTTCAGCCTTGTTGGGCATCATCAGTGAGGTGAAACTGTTGCCTCTCTAAGAACAGTGAGCAAGGGGTCCACGTCTGGATTGCCCTGTTAACTTAGGGTGAAACCCAAAGTTAATGTATGCAAACAAAGGGGGGGTCTGGGAATCTCTCTACCAGCACGAACACAGCCCAATGACTTGTTCTTGGGTGAATAACCCCTGGGAGAGACTCAACCAAGTCTTTAGCTCACTGTTCTTTTCACAGAGAAGAAATTTCCCCGCATATCAGCCTTTGTCCTACCCAGGGGCAGTCCAGCGCCGAAATGCTAGGCAATTCTCCTCTGAACAAGAGTACCATCAGTAACCCCATACACGTGTTTCAGCCTTGTTGGGCATCATCAGTGAGGTGAAACTGTTGCCTCTCTAAGAACAGTGAGCAAGGGGTCCACGTCTGGATTGCCCTGTTAACTTAGGGTGAAACCCAAAGTTAATGTATGCAAACAAAGGGGGGGTCTGGGAATCTCTCTACCAGCACGAACACAGCCCAATGACTTGTTCTTGGGTGAATAACCCCTGGGAGAGACTCAACCAAGTTTCACCTCACTGATGATGCCCAACAAGGCTGAAACACGTGTATGGGGTTACTGATGGTACTCTTGTTCAGAGGAGAATTGCCTAGCATTTCGGCGCTGGACTGCCCCTGGGCAGGACAAAGGCTGATATGCAGGGAAATTTCTTCTCTGTGAAAGGGACAGTGAGCTAAAGACTTGGTAGAGTCTCTCCCAGGGGTTATTCACCCAAGAACAAGTCATTGGGCTGTGTTCGTGCTGGTAGAGAGATTCCCAGACCCCCCTTTGTTTTACTATTTGTATGTGTAATGCCCCGAAACTAAAGCCAGGATCGTACGAGCCAAAGGATACTTGACAAATAAAAGCATCCACTGGATACGTTATATCAGGGGTTGCACCT